>NC_081181.1:192900572-193271999 GCF_029867415.1 Vicia villosa
TCCCCTCAACTGCACGCACGCTTGTCCAGGAATAGTGAACACGTGTTTACCATCTGGATAGCCAGTTACAGCTGTTTTGCTTTTAAAGAGATTCTGAATCAACTTGGACAATGAAACGTTAGTAATAACTGAATCACAAATTTCTAATTGATTTCAATCAGAACTTCTTAAAACAAATTTTATTTCAGAAGATACCCATACATAAGAACTTCTCATCTTCACATTCTGGGCTTGTTTCTGAAGATCCATTTTGTACCGATTATATTGAATCCATCTGGTCTAGGAACAAGATCCCAAACATCATTCCTTGTAAACTGATTCAGTTCTTCTTGCATAGCAATTATCCAGTCTGGATCTTCTAGAGCATGATCAACAGAAGTTGGCTCGATCAAAGATACAAGACCTAATTGACAGTCTGCATTGTTCTTAAGGAACGCTCTTGTTCTGATTGGATCATCCTTCTTTCCAAGAATGACATCTTCTGAATGACCAGAAGTGAGTCTGGATGATCTTCTGACAGATGGTTCTTCAGAAATGCTTAGATTCTCCAGAGAAGCTGATACTTGATCTTCAGATTCTTTGCTTCTGAGAAGCTCTGCTTCTGATGCGTTGCTTCTTGGCTCAACAACTTCTGATATATCAATATCACAATCTGCAAAATTATCAAACTGCTTTGGTTTTTCATAACCAAGCTTATCATCAAACCTGATATTGATTGATTCTTCCACAATCAATGTTTCAATATTGTATACTCTGTAGCCTTTTGAGCGTTCAGAATATCCAAGAAGGAAACATTTTTGTGCTTTGGAATCAAACTTACCAAGATGATCTTTAGTGTTCAGAATAAAGCATACACATCCAAAAGGATGGAAATATGAAATGTTGGGCTTTTTATTCTTCCACAATTCATAAGGAGTCTTATTTAGAATAGGTCTGATAGAGATTCTATTCTGAATATAGCATGCAGTGTTTATTGCTTCTGCCCATAAATGCTTAGCCATATTGGTTTCATTGATCATGGTTCTGGCCATTTCTTGCAGAGTCCTATTCTTTCGTTCTACAACTCCATTTTGCTGTGGAGTTCTAGGACAAGAGAAATCATGGGCAGTACCATTTTCTTTGAAGAATTCTTCAAAGGATCTGTTCTCAAATTCACCACCATGATCACTTCTGACCTTTATGATTTTACACTCTTTTTCAAATTGAATCTGAATGCAGAAATCAAAGAACACTGAATGAGTCTCATCCTTGTGTTTCAAGAATTTTACCCACGTCCAGCGGCTATAATCATCTACGATGACTAATCCATATTTCTTCCCTCTGACAGATGCTGTTTTGACTGGGCCAAACAGATCAATGTGCAAGAGTTCTAATGGCCTTGAGGTAGAAACAACATTCTTGGACTTGAATGCAGGTTTGGAGAACTTGCCCTTCTGACATGCTTCACAAAGAGCATCGGATTTGAATTTCAGATTAGGGAGTCCTCTGACAAGATCCAGTTTGTTAATCTGAGAAATCTTTCTCAAACTAGCATGACCTAATCTTCTGTGCCAGACCCACTGCTCTTCAGAAACAGACATAAGACAAGTCACCTTCTGACTCACAAGATCTTGCAGATCTGTCTTATAAATGTTGTTCTTCCTCTTGCCTGTAAATAGGATTGAGCCATCCTTCTGATTTACAGCCTTGCAAGACTTTTGATTAAAGATTATATCATAACCATTGTCACTCAATTGACTGATAGATAAGAGGTTATGTGTTAATCCTTCTACAAGAAGTACATTAGAAATGGAAGGAGAGTTACCAGACTTTATAGTTCCAGAGCCAATTATCTTGCCCTTCTGATCTCCTCCAAACTTGACTTCTCCTCCAGACTTAAGCACCAGGTCTTGGAACATAGACCTTCTTCCTGTCATGTGTCGTGAGCATCCAGAGTCCAGGTACCATGACATGTTGTGCTTTGTCCTTTTTGCAGCCAAGGATATCTGCAATAGGAATAATCTTATCCTTAGGTACCCACATTCTCTTGGGTCCTTTCTTGTTAGATTTTCTCAAGTTCTGATTGAACTTGGGTTTAACATTGTAAGCAATAGGAGGAACAGCATGATAATTTTTAATGTGAGTTTCATGATATTTCCTAGGTTGTGTCACATGCCTTTTGGTGTGTGTTAGGTGAAAACTTTGAGCATGTGAAGTGTGCCTAATATCATGGGAGTGGCCATACTTGAACTGATCATACAATGGCTTGTATGTGAATTTCATATCATCAACAGGTTCAAGTTTGTATGGGGTTTCACCCTCAAAACCAATGCCGACTCTTTTGTTTCCAGACATAGCATATATCATAGAAGCTAGCTGACTTCTGCCAATACTTCTAGATAAGAACTTCCTGAAACTTAAATCATATTCTTTCAGAATATGGTTTAGACTAGGAGTGGATTTTTCTGAATCAGAAGGAGATCCAACATTATTGGATAATTTTAAAAGTTTTTCTTTTAATTCAGAATTTTCCAACTCAAGCTTCTTTGTTTCAAATTCAAATAGCTTTTTCAGCTTTTTGTATTTGAGACTAATCTGAGACTTGAATTCCAGAAGTTCTGTTAGACCGGAAACTAACTCATCTCTAGTAAGTTCAGAAAATACCTCTTCAGAATCTGATTCTGATGTAGATTCTGATCCGTCATCTTCTGTCGCCATCAGCGCACAGTTAGCCTGCTCATCTTCAGAGTCTGAATCATCTTCTGACTCATCCCAGGTTGCCATAAGACCTTTCTTCTTATGAAACTTCTTCTTGGTATTTTCCTTCTGAAGTTTTGGACATTCATTCTTGAAGTGTCCAGGCTCATTGCATTCATAGCACATGACCTTCTTCTTGTCAAATCTTCTGTCATCAGAAGATTCTCCACGTTCAAATTTCTTTGAACTTCTGAAGCTTCTGAACTTCCTTTGCTTGTTCTTCCATAGTTGATTTAGCCTTCTGGAGATCAAGGACAGTTCATCTTCTTCTTCAGATTCTGATTCTTCAGGATCTTCTTCTCTAGCCTGAAAAGCGTTAGTGCATTTCTTGATATTGGATTTTAATGCAATAGGCTTACCTTTCTTTTGAGGCTCATTTGCGTCCAGCTCTATTTCATGACTTCTCAAGGCACTGATAAGCTCTTCCAGAGAAACTTCATTCAGATTCTTTGCAATCTTGAATGCAGTCACCATAGGACCCCATCTTCTGGGTAAGCTTCTGATGATCTTCTTTACGTGATCAGCCTTGGTGTATCCCTTGTCAAGAACTCTCAATCCAGCAGTAAGAGTTTGAAATCTTGAAAACATCTTTTCAATGTCTTCATCATCCTCCATCTTGAAGGCTTCATACTTCTGGATTAAAGCGAGAGCTTTAGTCTCCTTGACTTGAGCATTTCCTTCATGAGTCATTTTCAAGGACTCATATATGTCATAGGCCGTTTCCCTGTTAGATATCTTCTCATACTCAGCATGAGAGATAGCATTCAGCAAAACAGTTCTGCATTTATGATGATTCCTGAAAAGCTTCTTCTGATCATCATTCATTTCTTGCCTTGTCAGCTTTACGCCACTGGCATTTACTGGATGTTTGTAACCATCCATCAGAAGATCCCATAGATCACCATCTAGACCAAGAAAGTAACTTTCCAGTTTATCTTTCCAGTATTCAAAGTTTTCACCATCAAATACCGGCGGTCTAGTATAACCATTGTTACCGTTGTGTTGCTCAGCAGAGCCAGATGTAGATGCAGGTGTAGACTTTGCAGTTTCATCAACCATCTTTTACTGAAGCGTTTTTCTCTTCCTGAATCTTTTCTAGACACGGTTAAGTGCTTGCACCTTAGAACCGGCGCTCTGATGCCAATTGAAGGATAGAAAAACACTTAGAAAGGGGGGGTTTGAATAAGTGTAGCTTTAAAAACTTGACAGATAAAAATAAATTGCACAGTTATTTTTATCCTGGTTCGTTGTTAACTAAACTACTCCAGTCCACCCCCGCAGAGATGATTTACCTCAACTGAGGATTTAATCCACTAATCGCACGGATTACAATGGTTCTCCACTTAGTCAGCAACTAAGTCTTCCAGAGTCTTCTGATCACACACTGATCACTCCAGGAACAACTGCTTAGATACCCTCTAAGACTTTCTAGAGTATTCTGATCCACACGATCACTCTAGTTACAACCTGCTTAGATAACCTCTAAGACTTCCTAGAGTATTCTGATCCACACGATCACTCTAGTTCCTTACAACTTAATGTAATCAATTCTAAGAGTATTACAATTGCTTCTTAAAAGCTATAATCACAAACTGTGATATTTCTCTTAACGTTTAAGCTTAATCTCACTAATGTATTACAACAGCAATGTAGTGAGCTTTGATGAAGATGAAGATTCTGAGCTTTGAGTAGAACAGAGTTTCAGCAAGTTAATATGAATTGTTTTGTACAGAGTCGTTAACCTTGCTTCTCATCAGAACTTCATATTTATAGGCGTTGGAGAAGATGACCGTTGAGTGCATTTAATGCTTTGCGTGTTCCGTACAGCATCGCATTTAATGTTATACGCTTTTGTCAACTACCTCGAGCCTTGTTCACGCTGTGTCTACTGACGTTGCCTATAATAGCTTTTAACGTTCCTTTTGTCAGTCAGCGTAGCTTGCCACTTGTACTTCCTTCTGATCTGATGTTTGTGAATACAACGTTTGAATATCATCAGAGTCAAACAGCTTGGTGCAAAGCATCTTCTGATCTTCTGACCTTGAAGTGCTTCTGAGCGTGATACCATCAGAACTTCAGTGCTTCTGATCTCATGTTCTTCTGATGCTTCCATAGACCCATGTTCTGATTCTGCTTCGACCATCTTCTGATGTCTTGCCAGACCATGTTCTGATGTTGCATGCTGAACCCTTGAGACAAAGCTTCTGAGCGCTGAATTATGCATACTCTTTATATATTTCCTGAAAAGGAAATTGCATTGGATTAGAGTACCATATTATCTTAAGCAAAATTCATATTATTGTTATCATCAAAACTAAGATAATTGATCAGAACAAATCTTGTTCTAACACATCCTAGGTAGGGAGACTACACCCTAACATGAAGACATAAAGCCACACGTTTAGAGGGAGTGGAAAAATGTCTCAATGATCTAAAAGCATTTAATGCATCTCCAGGGTCGGACATTATCACTAGAGGATGACAATGAACTTGAAGACTTTCCGGATAGTTTATGTCTGGCATGTCTTGGAAGCAGTTGTTCTTGGTCGCCCAAAAGCCCAATACAAAGGTTTAGTCACACATAGGCCAAATCAAGATTAATTAACGTATAAATTCAGCACACGTGAGACTCAAGGTACATTTTATGATTTCCACTTTTCACTATATTTATTTTAGACATTGATCTGACTTGGGCGTATGCAAACCTTGCAAGTTTACCCCGCTCCACTGTTTAGGAGATCAACACTGCCGATTCTAATTTTCGCGTCATCAATCAACACAAATTATAATTCCATAATAGAATATACATATATATATATACTCTAAAATTCTTAAAGATGATTTGTAAGTCGGAAGAGGAAGAAATGCTAAAGGCGGGCGAAGGAGTAGCATGTAAGACTGGACACGGGGTGTGAGGTCGGACATAAGGAATAATGAACCTACTCGAGGCTGGTATGTGAAGTCGGACGAGAGGATGAATGCTTCAAGCCTGAGGCCGATGAATGGAGTCGTAGAGAGCGAGGCACGCGCCTAGTTGAAGGGTCGAGTGTAACACCCTTCTAAACCCCCACGGCAATTAAAATAGAAATCAGAGTAAACATAAAGCAAAGGTGCCACAATTAATAAAAATAATGAAAACCATAAGTCGTTCGTCATGCTTTATTAGGAACGATTCATAAAATTATCAAAATACATCATCGACACAGTGGAATTTCATTCAACGGTATCGTAAGACATCACCAAAACATAAACCAAACGATACATAATCCAAAACAATAAAATAGAGGATCATAAGTAACTCTTAAGTCTATCGTTCCCCAGTGTTACAAATCAGAGCATGACTCGACACGGACTACGGACTAGCCTATGAGCTATCCTCACCAAATCAAGATGCCGCTACTCCTTAATCTGAAAATATCAACATGTAAGGGTGAGTCTCATTCGAAATTAATAAGTATTATACAGTCATAAGTAATAAAACATCATAGCATTATCATTCACCCAATCACAACATGTATTCAGATTTTATAACAACGGATCACACACCAAAATCAAACACATCACCAAGTATAATATACAACCATTTGATCATACCATATTATCATGCACATGAACGACTGACACTATGCATGTGGTACCATACATGGGCTAAACCCATCCAACTGATCTTTCATCATCTAGATACAGTCCAACCGGCACAAATTTCGCACAATGGGAATTATGCCCACCATCTGATCCAAAACATCACCGGGATCCATCACCAAAATGCATATGAATGAATGTACACATATGTCATACTCATAACATCACCGATCCGATGCTTCGCATCGTCTCATTACAACTCACCGCCTCATCACCAATAAGCATGCACATGTATTAACAATCATTCATTTATATCACATATAATCATGTCAAAAACACCACCCAATCAATTGAAATTCAAGTGGCTACACCACCACAACAACAACACATTGTTACATTCACACATATATGTACATAATGATATAGTCCACTAATTAAATTAAATCACATTTAAAATAAAATAGGGCCACTGACCATTTCATCAATTCATCACATAAAGCTTTAAATTAGCTTCGCAACGCTCAAAACGGCACTCAAAACGGATGTACGGTTTGAAAGTTATGCCCCTCAGAAAATTTGTCAAAAATTGGAAGCTATGCGTCGACGCAAAACCCCCTTCAGGTCGACACATTGGATTTCCTGTCCCCCTCGGGTATGCGCACGCTGACCCTATAGATCGACGCATGTTGTCACCCAGGTCGACGCAAACTGATACTTAGGTCGACGCATCTGACGCTTAGGTCGACGCATTCTTCGCAGATGCAGAATTTTTCTGCGATTTTAACATGTTTCTTCTCCCATTCTCATCCAAATCCCACCAAAACAGTCTCATACCAAAAACTCATCAATTAACATATTATAATACAAACATAACACGTTTTAGAAGTCATCTAACATCAAACCATTCATCAAATTCATCAATTGCATCAAATCAACATAAACAACCTAAATTTCCCAAAAACCCCAAAAACCAACACATGCCATCGAACCAAACAACAATCCTAATCAGTTCACTACCCTTGATTATATAATAATCACTAACCCGGAGAGTCCCCCCTTACCTCTTGAGTCGAATCTTCGAAGGTCCTCTTCTTCCTCTTCTTCTCCTTTTCACGTATCTTCTCTTTTTCTCAGACTTACTTTTTTGCTTCTAACTTCCTCTTTTCCAATTTTCCCTTATTTTATGAAAAATATAAAATATCTCAATAAGGCTTACATAGTTAACACCTCCCCTTTGCTAACCACTACACTAAGCCCAATTGTTTATTTCTACCATATTTCTCAATAATTTACCAAATTGCCAATTAATCCAATTAAATAATTTAAAATCTAATTAAATTAAATAATGGAAAATATGGGGTGTTACATCGAGGTGCCAAGTCGGCGTGACGGTTACGGTAGTCCGAAAAATGCATGGAGGTTAGAAAAATTAAGGAAATAAAGAGTTAATTATAAAAGGCGAGTCTCCTATGGAGAGGAGGACGGACAATAAGCAGAACATATAAAAACCTCCAATAGCTTTGAGTTCACATAACAGCTTCATCCTTGCTTGATTCACTTTAGGAATTCTATCCAAAGGTTTAAGCAAGAACATTTGGCGCCGTACGGGTAATCACTCCCTAGGAAAAATCGGGTAACTCGCCGACCCCGTGGAATACAATAGAGGGCCACCCATGAAATTTGTAATTAAACCATTAACAACTCAAATGTTGAGAAGTGACGATGATTATAAGACCAAACCCATGCATACGGAAATAAAACCTAGCTTCCTGACTCCTTAGAACCTTTGGTGAAGCAAATCCTTGTATGGAGAAGGAGAAAGAACCCCAGGTAGTTATGAACCCAAAAAACCTGATTCCTATGATCCCTGCTCAGAGGGAAGCCCAATTGAATCAAACTGGTAGTAGTTAGCAACTCTCAACCATAAGGAACCTCAGCTCCAACTTGATTGAGATAAACACCTTGAACCCCCCACATGAAGATAAGAAGTCTCAAAGCACCAATGAAATCCAAAACTCTTCAAGATCCTTGATCTTATGCCAGATTTATTGAATAAATGAATGTATGTGTTGTGTTAATGCCCTAATGGAGAGATGCACATGAATGCGAAGCTTAAGCCAGTTAGAAATAAATTAGGAAGGAAAATTTTGGGGTACAACAATGGTCTACCAACTCATTAACAACAAACATCCCATCAACCAAGAGCCTCTCTTTGAGGAATGTTGATTGATTAGAGTATTTAGATTATCCATCACTATAGCTAGTCTGACACCCATTACTTTGGTAAAAAGCTTATAAAGAGAGTCCACTAAAGAAATATGTCATAAGTCCCCCAAATAAGTAGGAGACTTGATTTTAGGGATCCTGGTAACAAAAATGGATGAGAAACTATGGGGCGAGGAAGCAAATTGATGAAACTGATCGAATCTAGAATCTAATAGGCTAACCTCCCCTCTAAGAAAAGACATTTAGAGATCAAGATTAAGGAAAACTTATTTCTTCCAATCTTTCAAAGCATCTTTTAGAGTTTTTCAATTTTTCTTTGAGAACAAAATCTCCCCATCCCAAAGAAGAGGAGTTGGTGCAAGTATTAAGGACCACCTAAAATACTATTGTAGTCCAACTAATGATTGTCATATTTGAAAGGCTTTGGGATCCACAACTAATTAGTATATCTAATAATAACCAGGAAAATATCTGAAATATCTCTGAATGAAGCCCATTGCGAGTCAGATCCCTATATAATACACCACCCCTCTAAAACCAAAATCTTATCCAACCTACTCACAACCTTTCCATTAGGCCAGAACCAAGTGAAATGCCTATCTAAGAGAGGAAGATTTATACGATCCATCTAAGATATAGAACTGCTAAAAACTCGGGATTCAGGAAGATAAATGGAACAAAACAATATGAGCCCATAAAGTTAAAATCACCTATAACACACTATACATCACCCTTATGGATAAATCTGTGTTGGATAAGATCACCCCACATAATCTTTTTGTCTAAGAGGGGGCATTTTGAGTAAACACTCACCACAAAAGAATAAACCCTTTGAGCCCCTGATGAAGGAAGACATAAAGGTAACATGGACTAGAGAAAGAGAACAAAGAAGTTCCTTTGGCACTACACCAAATAGAAAAAAGCTCGCCAATATGGCCAACCACATGGGTAAAACTCAAGTCACAAGAAACATTACCTCGCGAATGAACAAACGAGTCTAAAAAATTTTGAAAGCTTGATTTCCTGAATCACAACACACTCCAAGTGGTGCAAAGAAATAAACTCTTAAACCTTCTTTTACTTAATTCTACTACCTAATCTGCATACATTAAAAGTCCCAATCAACATCAAACCTCACTCCTAGGAAACCTAGCAATCTTCCACTATCAAAACCTTTCTCCACTTCTAATGACCCTAGCAACCTTGAGTTCTTGATTCTCAACTCCAACCCCACAAATTTAGCCACTACACTAGCCTTACTAGACATGAAAGAACACCCTAACTGTCTATTTGACCTAACAAATTTTCCTATAGATTTGTTATATAGGCCTGAGGAAATCCTATAAGATATCAGAACAGGACTCACCACACATGCTACATATGGAAGAGAAAATTCTTATAAACAGATAGATAAGATAAGTCCTCAAATGTTCAAGCCCCCTTCTAAGATTTGTTTAGGAACACTATCTTGCAAATAAAAACCAATAGAAGCACAAGGACTTACCTGATTCTTGCGTAAAAGTGGTGAGAATCGATGTTAGAGGATACATAATAGGTCCTACCGCCGAGTTCGACGCCCAATTTCCAGTAACTAGTCACGAAAACTCATGCTCTAACCTCCTAATCACCATCAACGAATATGGTAAACCAAGGCTTCCAAAAACAGAATCTGATGACAATTCCTGCAAAAGTTGTTCAATTTTAGAATGTTGAATTATACAATCAAAACAAAAGAGATCCTTCATATATATGGTAAAACATCCATCAGAATATTTTCTTAATTACTTTGATCAATATTTTTATGCCGAAACATGTCTCCGAATCAAAAATAATCAGAACTCCCTGTCATGTGATTATAAGTTCGCAAGGGTATATCGTGTTGAACATGTATCGACGACATGGTTATCATAGAAGAGTGCAAAAATGCCACAGTAATAGAGGTGTGATAAAAATTATGGATCACTTATCTTTCAAATGGCGACCTCGACACAACGATTCACGCCTCATTCGATTGGACATTCTGTTGTCAAATTCTACAAGGACCTGCAAATGCATAAACAACAATGCTGGTAGCAGTAGAACACACTAAATAGTTTCATTATTATATATTAGTAGCACGCGGCAGTACAACACAAACAACAATATTGCTAGTAGTAGAACATAGTAGTTTAGTTCTCTAACTAACAATCCAACAGAAAGTTACAGATAGAGAAAATCACTTGCAAAAAAAAGACTAATCAATGGATGTATATAAAGTTGTAGTATCATATATCATCAAAAGTTGTTAACACAGTTACTAAATTTTTGAGCTTTGATTTGAAGTATAAAGACACGGTTATTAAATGTTCAATAACAACAAGATTCTCGCACCTGCTGTAAACGTAAGTTGGTCAATGCTGAAGTGAGTGCTCGAGCAAGGACAATTAACGATCCAATGGCCATTGTAATACATCACTCTGCAAACCAGAGTTAACAGCCTTAGCCATTGTAATACATATTCAGTTTCACTTCCAATGTCATATTCAGAATACTCACTTTCAGCTTCAGAATATTCGTTGGAGTTAGCAGAGAAAGGTTGGGCATCACTGGTAGCAGATGCAGAGTATGTTACAATAGAAAATGAGTCCACAAACCTAAAATTAGACATTGCATCGGCATTAAAACCGTCTGATTGGGATGGTTCAATACTCTGATAAGCATAGTGTTGAGATTGGCTTCTGTTACAAAATTTAACCTGACCATATTAGTCCTTCTGTTAATATTTTTTTCAAACCGATTTTTTTCATACTTTTAAATCGTGAAATTGGCTTTTATTTTTTCTTTTTTAAATACTAAATTGATTTTTAATTATAATTTCATTTTTAAACAATTAAGAATTAATAATATCAAAAAAGTCAAAATTGTTTTTCATATGGAATTGAACCCAAGACCTTTAACCAATATCTTAAGTTTTTACCACTAGTTCAATATACATTCATGACAAATAATCTCTATGATTTTTAGTAATATTCAATAATTCTTAATTTTAAAAAAAAAATACAAAATTTGTACCAATGGCGTCTCAAACCCAAGCCCGTTCAAGTTGTAAAGTGATTATTATTTATCGGACTTAGGATCGAGAACAGTACAAATTTTGTAATTTTTGTTTTAAATTAAAAATATTGGGAATTATTTGTCATGAATGCATATTGGCCTAGTGGTAAAGACTTACCAGAAATTATTTAAAAGTATTGGGTTTGATTCCTAATAAGAAACAATTTTGGTTGGACTAATTTGGGAACCACGGTTTCATTTTAATGACCCAATTTCGATCGAAAAATTTCGATTTTTATCGGTTTCAATTAAATCAGTTAAGTGGGTAAGTCATGTGAATTTTACCGGTTTAATATTTATTGGAATAAACTCATTAATATGACTTCTTTTTTTTAATAAAATTTCACACATTCATTTTTTAATTGTAAAAGAGTAAATAAAGTTTTAGAATAATTAAAGAATAACTATTTTTATTATTGATCATTATTATTATTATGTGATAACATTTTTAATATTATTGAAATTATTTTGGTCACTACCACACTTTAAACTACAAACTAAATAACATTCAAAATTTTATAATTATTTGGGTCATTACCGCACTTTAAACTTCAAACTAAATAATATTCAAAATTTTATAATGAATGTTCTTATACTAATATTAGTATGATAACACAACTTTTATCTTTAAAAGGATAAGAATGATAATAATATGATAATATTGTGAATTTTATTTTTATAATAAGTTAGCTTTATAGTAATAAAAATAAATAAAATAAATATTAATTGAATTCGGTCGGATACGGTTTTTGACGGATCTAAAAGGCTTTGGCTAATATGCATAAGGATTTTCCTTATACACCATGCATAAGTCTACATAAGTCATTGGATCATGTTTTTAATCCAGTATTGAGTATTGAGTATTGAGTATTGAGTATTGAGTGGTGAGTATTGAGTATTGAGTAATAACAATTGATGTCTAGAATTTGATTCAAAGGTCCATAATAATCTATGCAATGTATGCACGGTAACTGCACCCGATCTAAAATAATCAATCAAATCCCACTGAAACAACTCTAATCCAACCTGATCTGACTGCACAAAATAACCTACAGATCGGTCGGTTGAATCGGGGAGATAAAATTTGTCCACCCCTGGGTCAAAGATAACCTACCTGAAAATAATTGCTGGAGAATCAGTTTTGAACAGAAAAGGTACCAATCAATTAACCTATGAAAATTACTGGCGTATGGTTGTTGCAGACTGTAGTTACCAAACAAACATACATCCTTTGTTTCTATTCCGTTTTCTTCCTCTTTGTAGCCAATTTTGTAATAGGGAACAGAAGATTAGTCTTTCTCATTAAAAAAAGACAATTTATCCTCTCTGCAAAATGGGTCCAGTGAAAGTGCCAATAGCGTGCTTCTCAGCTTGATTATTGGTTACTTATTATAATAACACAAGTAGCGATGTTGTAGTAACATCCATTCCACACTATTCACTTCTCCACAATGTCAAACGTCTTAGTTTTATTCCTCTTCCTTATCACAATCTCCCACCGCGTTATCTTCACCAACTCCCACTCTGAAATCGTTCTCCCGAGTCAACACCACCGCGACTCGCTCACATCATCGAGTTGCCCCGCGCCTGACCCCGATCTCTACTACCGGCCGGTTATCGGAATTCTCACTCATCCCGGCGATGGTGCCACCGGTCGCCTCAGCAACGCTACTGACGTTTCCAACATCCCCGCCTCTTATGTCAAATTCGTTGAGTCTGCCGGTGCTAGAGTTATTCCTCTCGTCTCTACTGAGCCACAGGAAACACTACTCAAGGTATCAATGATTGCAACATGGCTATAACTTAGAAGTGTTTGTGATGATGATACTGAGTAGGTTTTTACAATCACTGCAGAAGCTTGAATTGGTAAATGGTGTTCTATTCACTGGTGGATGGGCTAAGGAAGGTTTATATTTTGAAAATGTTAAAGCAATATTTAAGGTATTATGTTATCAATCTATTATTATTGTTGCAAAGATTCTTTTTGCGCTTATGAGGCTGCTAGAATATAGACTTTGAATAGAAAGTGGAAGAGTTGTATTTTATTGACGAGTTGAAATTTTGTTAGATGAGTTTATTTCTTAGATGCCAAGGAATGCTTTGTTCATGTATTGATTTAATGCTTCTTTTAGTTTCACATAAGTTGTGTTTGTTGTTGCAGAGAGCTTTAGAGAAATATGATGCCGGAGACTATTTCCCTATATATGGCATCTGCTTAGGCTTTGAACTTATATCGATGATTGTAAGCGAGGTCAGTTAGCTTTCTTATGGTTGTTTGGATGAGTCAGATACATGACTAGTGGCCATAGTTATACTAGTTAGGATATATTATTGTGTTGCCTTGTTCTGTAAAAATTAGTGTTCATGATTTCTTTTTGATTTCAAATTTCCAATACAGAGAAAGTAGAAAGATTAGCTATTTATTTTATGCATATGTTGGACACCTTTAACAATATTTATGATTTTAAATGTTGCGAAAAGTTGAAGACTTTTGACAAGTTACATCCGGTTCTCGTCCTTTTTTTCTGTATGCTTACGTGTTTGGCTGTTCTTTTTCTTGATGATAGGATAATAATATTCTTGAAGCATTTGCAGCAAGAAATGAGGCAAGTAGCCTTCAGTTTGTGGAGAATACAAATATAGAAGGATCTGTATTTCAAAGGTAAACAATCTATGGCAATTGTATCTGTTTGTAGTTGCACATTGATCTCTCGATGGACATACAATGAGGTTGGAAGCTGGACTTTGAATTTAAGTTGATGTCTCTCTTTTCCCTGCAACAGATGTACAAAGGAATTGTCCAACTTTATTTCATTGATTTTTCTCTATATCAATGGCGTAGTACTCATCTAAGAGAGAATTTCTTGTATTGTCATAAACCTAATGCATAACATTATGATTTAACAACTCATTAGCTTAAACAGGATTCCTTTAAAACATATCATATTACGTAAATACCATTAATTTCTGACTTAGTTGGATTTGATTAGTATGGTTAGCTATCACTGATGGGAGTCCTTTGTCCCAACAAATAAAGAGGAGTTAGAAGATGCACATTGCTATTGCCCAAGAAAATCTTTGAATGGAATCTGTAGATTTCTGTTATGAATTGATAACAGAAACACAACAAGTAGATTTGGAAAAGTAAAATTGTACTAATAATTCAATGCAACAGTACAATTTTTGGTAGAAAAGTATGTAGCTAAGCCACTTGCAGTAAAGCTACAGGGGAATTTAATGAAAGATTGAGAAAAACATAGAAGCCTTGGAGTGAGAAGAGAGCCAGGTTTCCAGTTTCCACCACTAAATTCCACACCAATCATTGTCAATCATCAAGCTATTTAACAAACTCCTTCTCATACTTTCTGTTAGGAATTCTCATTCTCTTCCCACGTCCTTGCTCCTGAAAGTGTGGATCATGTGCCAAGTGTCCATTCTCATCATGTGATTCAGTTAGTGTAGTGACTTCTTTGTCCTTATTCGTAACAATTTCATGCAAACATGTTAAGTCTGTGTTTATACTGCAAACTCTGTGTTATGTTCTAGAATTTTCAGTCAATTGAAAGTCTTTAATTTATAGGTTCTTTAACATTTCGTCACTGAGTTTAATATGCAAGTTATTAACCACTTCTTGTGTCCTGCAGATTTCCTCCAGACTTGTTAAAGAAAATGAGTACAGATTGTCTTGCGATGCAAAATCATCGTGTGAGTAGATATAAACATAATCCAAATTTTCTTAAATTGGAGTATTCGTCAACTTGATCCACATCATTGATATTCGTCTGCTTGGGCAAGATTTATAGTAAATGCAAATGGTATATTTTTCAACTTAAAACATGACAATGTTTTATAGGTAGTTCGTGGCATCTCTTCCATTCTTTAGTTATCTGGATAATTTTATGTTTTCAAAGTTGTCATTATTGATGCTATCTTAGTTCTTGAAAAACAAAGTTTAATGAAGTTTATCATATATACATGATTTATATCTATTTTTTTTTGTCCGACAGTGTGGCATATCACCTTCAAGGCTCCTGGGCAATGAAAAGTTATCTAGTTTTTTCGAGATCTTGACAACTTGCACTGATGAAAATGATAAGGTAATCAATGATATCTTCTCTTATGAGGTGATATGGTTCCTAAATCGATCTTTTTCTTTCATAACCTTTGATGAGCTTCTGTCATGAATAAAATATAATACCAATTGTACTTGTTTTAGGTTTATGTTTCCACAGTACGTGCACGTAAATATCCGGTGACTGGCTTCCAATGGCATCCAGAGGTGATTGCATTTTGCACCGATGACTCTGATTCCATGCACCGCTTTTAGTTCTTTATTTTAGCTATGTAACATCCTTGTTAAATGGTGCTTACAGAAAAATTCCTTCGAATGGGGCTCAGCAAAAGTTCCACACACAGAGGATGCCATTCGGGTAACTCAGCATATTGCAAATTTTTTGGTCAGGTCAGGCAGGACTCAAGAATTTAATAATAACTTCATTCATTTATTGAATTTATGCTTACAGTTTTCATCTTGTTACCCGTATAACTTCTTACTAGTAAATCCAAAATAAAGTTTGGAAAAATATTTGTGAAACAATCTTGCTAGCTATGAATAATTGAGTTCCATTTGCTATGTTTGTTTGCTCTAACTTCTCAATGGCTAACTTGACATTGTATTACTTTCACGGATCGGGCTCCAGTGAAGCGAGGAAATCCTTAAACAGACCAGTTGCTAGGGAAGTGTTAGACAATCTCATTTACAATTACAAGCCCACTTATGGTGGAAAGGCAGGGTAAGCCTGAGATTTTTTTACGAATTTTCCATTTTTATGTTTTACTTATAAGGTTGCTCATTTTTGTAGGAAAGGATATGATGAAGTTTATTTATTTGAATAAATGTAAATGCTGGAGATATCACTGCGCATGAAAATTTGATGTATTTTTACCTAATTGTATTGATGTTGTGTGAGTTTGGCCGCACATGAAACCCAAATCTGCAGCTTTTATGTTGAATGTGTGTCCGAGTACCCGAAAACGGGTGAATCACTGTTGTATTATTGAGTATGTAGTGTCCATTAGTATGCACAATAATTGTTGTATGACAACATTGTACTGAAGGCCATGTTTATTGTATTTAGCCCTTTGTATCATGTTATGGTTGCCTAGTCTTTGGTCTATGTTGTACATCTGTAGAACTAATGTGTGGTTTTGAAGATGAAAACGAATAGGAAATTATTTCAGAATATATAGGGAGAAGATTAGAAATTCTCTTTATGGTACATTGAAAAATCATAATGAGTTTTATGGTAGTAACTCTGATTATTTAAAACTGTTGTAGGAATGAAATTTATATGTACTTAACATGTCCTGTCATAAATTGGAAGAGACTATGTTATATTGTTTATTCTTTTATGGCACCTTCTTTCTCAGTTATTATCTTCTTTGGTGCGTTCATTTCCCTCATAAAGCTAAAACATTCTACTTTTCTAAAAAAATATCTTATACGAAGAAACTCAAAAAATGTATAGAAGACTTTGTTAAATTCTCCAAATCATAGTAGTTCAAAACAGTGAAAAATCAATCGTAAACCTCTTCTCTTCCTCCCTTTTAAATGTTTTTTCAAACAAAGGAGAGCCTACCTCCTTTTTCCTCCCCTTCATCAAAGTTTTTGTTGGTATGACACCTTGATCTAGTACATTAAGGGTTTCTCTCAGAAATCTAAGACAAGGATCGTCAGATCCATCTAATAGGTTCGGAGAGATCCCCTGTAATATTCGATCTCATGAATGAGGTAGAAAGACTAAGGATATAAAATGACCCTGACCTAGAGCGGAGAAGAGAGATACCAATTAAGCAATAAAGACTGTCAAATCTGAAGATCAAGGAATATTGACATCACCCCTCTAACATCGTGTTCATAATGTTAGGCCTTTAGAGCAGTTATTCATAAGAAGGTTTTAGCACTGTTGAACCTAAGATAGACTTGTTCTAGAAGGACATATGATCACAACAACTAGAAGGAGCATCTGACATTTGTCCTTACATTTGTTCTAAATAGAAGGCTGTAGGTACTCGAAAATCCTCGAATCCTACTATAAGTGTCTGACAAATGCCTCACATCAAGGTACATAGTATTCTAATTCTAAAACCTATCACATTTGGTCATCACTAACTTCGGCGCCAAAGTTTTTACAAGTACCTCCTCCATATCAGAATGTGAAAACATCAAGACCTCCAACATAGTTCACCATCATATGGCAATTCACACCCTCTTTATGAACCATAAAGATCCACATTGAATCATTTTGGCCTTGTTTGTAGGAATCGACTTTAATATTCGCACCACTTTACTCAATGACAGATCTAATAGTGAATAAGGAGAGAAAGGCAAACCCCTTTAGTCTTACATAGAATGATTTAACGGGGAGCTTGTTTTGCTGAAAAACACTGAGGACGAGATGAAAAATATATGTTAAGCCTAGGACTTCAAGCAGGATCGAAGCTCGTAGAGATCATTGGGTTTGGAAAACTGAAATCCTTTAACAGTTTAGTAGCAAGAGTCAAAAAGTACATACAATAGGAGGAAAGGTTGGTTTTGAACATAACCATTTATAGAGGTAGTTCAGAAAAAGGAGAAGGGAGCAAAAGACCTGTTGAAGATATAGGGGTGATAATGAAAGGAGGGTCGACATGGACAAAACGAAACAAGCCAATGCATTTTAAAATAGATTTTCTTTTTGTATGTAGAAGAAGTGGTAATAGCCACTAAAAATTGACACACACAATCGTGAGTATTAGAATTCGAACTCCGATAATGACGTTTAACCTAGCAATATCGGCTTCAGTCACTTGAGGTAGTACACATATTTTAAAATAGATTTAAATGAGAAAAAAACATGATTAAGAGAGATAATGAAAATGTATCAAAAGTATAAAAACACCCAAAAGTAACCTGCTTATTTTAAACTTGTGAGAGAACATTTGTAATAAAAAAATTCAAACTAGCCTAGATTCCACTTTCTTTTCTATGAGAAATTAGAATGAGTGTTAGTCTAATTGTAAAGCCATTTAAGGGTCATATAAAGTAATAAGCTAAGAGAAATGAAAAAGGATTGATGCAAACAGGTATAAACGGTGAAAGTGAAGTTAACGTGCAATTCAGCTTCATCGTCTTTCCGTAAGCTGCAAAAAGACGATGATAATTTCCAATACATAAACAAGTAATTATGGTAACACTAACATCCATTCACAATTTCACAGTCCACTTCACTCTCCAAAATGTTAAACTGCGTCGTTTTGTTTATCTTCTTTGTTGCCTTCTTCCAAGGTTTTCTCTCCACCAACTGTCACTCTGGAGTCATTCTCCCGACTCAACTCCACCGTGTGAGTAGTCCATCGCTTAACCTTAACCTCGACTACCAACCGGTGATCGGAATTCTCAGCCACCCTGGGGATGGCGCTTCTGGCCGCATCAGTAATGCTACGGAAGCTTCCTTTATTCACGCATCGTATGTTAAGCTTGTGGAGGCTGCTGGCGGTAGAGTTGTTCCTCTCATTTACAATGAGCCACAGGAGAAGCTTCTCAAGGTATCTATCATCAATAGTATTTTTTTTGAAAAGGAACGTTCTAAGAAATGCTTCCAGTATCCATTTAAAAATCAATACATTTAAATATATTATTTATTCAGTAAATTTTATTAAAAAAATTTATTTATAATATAAATCAAAGAGAATAATAATAATACATTTAAACTATAATATAGATTTTTGCACTCACTTGCAGAAGCTGGAATTGATAAATGGGGTTCTCTTCACTGGTGGATGGGTTAAAGATGGTCCATATTTTGAAACTGTTGAAAGAGTATTTAAGGTATCTGTTTCTTAATTATTATCCTTCTAATGTTCCCTTAATCATATACATAAATTCATAGGCTGTGCAGGAAATTATCCTTGATTTGATAGTTAATGTCTGTTTATTGTTTTTAGATAAGTTTGTTTCCAAAATTGTTAAGGAATGATTTTTTTTTGTTGGATGAACTTATGCATTTTAGAATGCTAATTTTAAACTGTATTTGTTGGTGTAGAAAGCTTTAGAGAAAAATGATGCTGGAGACCATTTTCCATTATATGCCATCTGCTTAGGATTTCAACTTATAACAATGATCATAAGTCAGGTGAGTTAGCTTTCTTAGTGTGACACTGACAAAACATGTCAAATTCTTATCGGTGTCGATATGTCAATGTCAATGTTATGTATGTCCGTGTTCATAGGCCATCACATGTACAACACATTCTAGTTTCTTTTTTCTTTTAACTTTTTATAATTTTGGTTGTTTTTACTTACTAATGATAGGACAACAATATTCTTGAAAAATTTAAAGCACAAAATCAGGCAAGCACTCTTCAATTTGTCGAGAACGTGCAAATTGAAGGGACCGTATTTCAAAGGTAAGGAATCCAAGGGAACACCAAGAACACTGAGAATAACAATGGACTAATGTTAATAGCCTGTGTTTAGTTTATTGGTTATTTAACATTTTGTCATTGAATTTTTTTTCTCTAGATTTCCTCCAGACTTGTTAAAGAAGTTGAGCACAGATTCTCTAGTCATGCAAAATCATGCTGTGAGTACAAATTGGAGTATTTACCTACTAGATCCACATTATTAATAATCATTTTAGATTTATCTTAGTTCTGGAAAACCATTAATGAAGTTTATGAGATAAACATATTTGAAATTTGGTATTTTTTTTTTATCTGATTTCATGACAGTATGGCATATCCCCGGCAAAGTTTCTTGGTAATCAAAAGTTATCAAGTTTTTTCGAGATTCTGACAACTTGCAAAGACGAAGAAGACAAGGTAGTCAATGATATGTTATCTATCTTATGGTGATGTGATATGATTCTTAAATTCATCCTTTTACATATTCATAACATGTAATGTGAGTGCTTCACATATAAAATAAAACTAATAGGATTTGAAATTGTTTTAGGTTTATGTTTCCACGGTACGTTCGAAAAAATATCCGGTGACAGGCTTCCAATGGCATCCAGAGGTGATTAAAAAAATTATGCACAATCTGCTATTCCAGATTCTCTGCAGTAACTATGGTGCAGTTACTGATATCTACTGTTTCTATAACCTAAGATTCATAATTATGTTTAACGAATCATCTGATTTCAAATCAACTGCCGAAAGTGATTACTACGTGACGGATCACAAAGAACTAAAGGCATGCAACCCTTTTTGTTGTGATTTGTTTTAGCTATCTAACATTATTTATAACTAATTTCATAGAAAAATGCCTTTGTATGGGGCTCAACAAAAATTCCACACACACAGGAAGCCATTCAGACAACTCAGTATGTTGCAAACTTCTTGGTCAGGTGAGAACTCAGTCATTTTATAAATTACTCATCCATGGCTCTCTAGAACCATTAAACTATCTAAAAATCCTGAGATGTTACTTCATTGTAACATCTGAGCTTATAGTATATCATATTTTCTCGCGCCTATCAATTGGTTTACTTGACATTGTTCTACTTTCACCGATTTGATTCTAGTGAAGCTAGTAAATCCTTAAACAGACCAGTTGCTCAAGAATTGTTTGACAATCTCATTTACAATCCCTGTCCAACTTTTTATGCAAAGGAAGGGTAAGCCTAAGATGGCTTTACGACTTTGGTATTTGAATGTCTTGCATGTCAAGTTACTAATGTTGGTGTTTTCTGTACTTGTAGGAAAGCATATGATGAAGTTTATGTATTTGTATAAATCTAATTGCTGAAGAAAAAATCCAAAATTTTGAGGGCGTCGACTATATTTTACCGCAACATATATAAAGATTCCCAACGTAACCGCGACTGTAATCGCATTATAAAACTATAGTGTGTAATACTTGTATTAGTATTGTATTCGCAACACTGTGTTGAATGCATCCGTTACCATAGTTGTTTAATGTGTAGCTTTCCTCCTAGTTGTAAGTCTTGTAAAACTCTGTTAAACCAAATCACATCTCTGAACCAACAATGAAAGTGCTCAATATTTTCTTGCAAGTTAATTCTCCAATTTGAGGAGGCATTGATGCTAATGAATTGCAATTTGTAATCATAATATGTCTGAGATCTTGACTTTGTGTCAATTGTTTTGGAAGACTAGAATGATAATCGCAATGTTCTAGTCTTAGTATTTGCAATCTCTGCAACCTATATATAGACTTAGGCAAAGTTTTGATGCAACTTTTATAAAGTTTCTAATACCTCAAATGTCTTATATTCTTTAGACCTGAAAGTTGAATGGAACTTGTAGTTAATGCTCGAAGATGAGTAATTTATGGAAATGCACCCATATTTCGGATGGGAGGATCAAACTCAAGAGAGGTTCGCAGAGATTCAACTTTCTTGAAGGAAATCATATTGTAATCAAACAGTTTGCCAAAATTTAAGCAAGCTAAATGGTGATTTCTACTTGACAAAGTAGTCAACTTTGTCGTCTCTGAAGCCACAAATTCCTCTCCCATAAGGGGATTTTGTATAAAGTGAGTATTTTGAGGCTATATTTGGATGGATGGTATTGGATAGAATGTAATGGTAATTATTTGGATTCTATTTGATTGAATTTGCAAATAATGGATTGAGTGTAATAGAATATAATGGAATCTATTCCATTAATTCTCCATTTCTTATTTCACCTAATTTGATGTGTATATAATAGAATGACATATTATATTAATGTGGAATTTATGTTTCGTTCTATTATATTCTATTCCCCTCTATTTAGTCATTTTTTGTCAATTTTAATATAGGTTAAATGTAACTTTACCAACAAGGGTTGTCAAAGTCTCAGTCGAACTAATAATGTCATGTGTATATGTACGAGTCTCAACAACCTGAGTATTAAAGAGTAGTTAATACCCATTAATGTCGTTGTTCCCTTATGTGAATTTGGTCCATTAATGACCATCAACATTCTTCTACAATGGTGTCAAATAGGCTTGATCAAGCTGATTCCTACCTTAAGGGCCAAGCCAACCTTTTATTGCGGTAGCTCGCCCTCATCACTTTAGGGCGAGTTCACCCGACCATATTAAAAAATTTATATAGCCTTGCTTGATCATGGGTCGTGTTCTCCCTCGTGTTGACAAGGCCTGCATCTACGAGGTATTGTCCTCTTTAGGTGTGAGAATCCTCGCAACTGTGTCCTTTAGAAAATGTGTCTCGTTGGGTTGAGATGTATGTGTGTTGTATATAAACTATCCTTAGCCTCAATTCTCAAGCAATGTGAGACTATTTGGACCATCCCGGAACAGTTGCCCCCCAAATTGAGGCAAAGGAGTACGATTCAAACTTCAAATTCTCGCAAACGACACTAATGTTTCAGTCAACCTTAAGTCCGCGCTACTGCAGCTATGGAGTATTGTTTGTTTTTGGTGTGAAAACGCTCACAACTTTGTCCTTTAGAAAATACGTCTCCTTTAATTAAGGTGTATGAGTGTTGCACATAAACTACTCTTAATCCTTTTTCTCAAACTTAAAGAATGTTATTAACAAGTACCATAAGGTCGCGAGAATCAAATATATAAATATCATTTTAAAATATGTATTGAAAATAGAAATTTTTAAAATTCAAAAAAAATTAAATACACAATTTTTAAGATAATACTCCTCAACCATTATTATAAACAAAAATAATCACTTTTACGATGGTTAAGAAATAGAGTTGAAACACTTGTTTTGTTATAATAGTGATTGGAGAATCAACATTTTTTAATATGGGTCCTTATCATTTGTCATAACTTAATTAGGAACAAACAGGGTTGGATGCGCAAGAATTGTACAAGGTGGCGAATCAATGTCAATTCAAATATATTATGGACCATCTATCAAGGTAGTTCACTTATGAAATAACATTACATGTTCAATAGTGATTCCCAAAGTAATGGGAGTTGTGGTGCCCACTTCGGCGTAATATGATGACACATCACATTAATCTATCCTCAAGGTTATTCTTGAAAAATATATCTACCAATAAGACATTTAGATGCACGGAATTGCTCGTACTATTATGTAATATATGAAACATATTCAAATCAAAATGTGTATCACCACTTATCTCAGAATCAATTATAAAATGAAGATGTGCTTATTCTTTAATGATATCAAGGATCACATCAACGAAAAATAGTAACAAGAAAAAGCATGTATAAGTTTAGCCACTTTTATAAATAGTGAACCCTTATGTACGATCACTCAATAAATTCACCTACTTGTTATTCATATATACTTTGTCTTACTTTGACATTAAAGTGTATTTGCGTGTACACCTCCCCTCAAAGAAAGAATAAACATACATGAATAGGACAAAGAGATCAATGCACCATACTAATAAATCACAACTAGCAACATAAAGGTTACATCACCTATTCAGATGATCCATGTCATAAGTTCACATAAGACCTTTGTCACCTACCGTGAGGCATAATAAATATTACACACACCTTAAAATTTAACCATCATGGCAATAACCAGAATCTAGGCTTTACCAAAAACATCGCAAGACAAACCAAGTCATCAAAAATCACAACTCCCATACTGGTAAATCTGTACGTAAGAACCCATCATCTTCGAGGAGTGGTGATTAGCACAAGAGTTCCAACCGCTAACAATCACAATAACCTAGGAAGAATGGGGCAGAAAATCCATGAGACATGACACATTGCAACCCACACATCATGAACGCAAGAAGAAAATATCGGAGAACGTTATGGATATGGTGGAAGCACATATCAAGCAACTAAAAAAGAAAGCATAATTGATTGATAGGAATCAAAAACTCTGAAGCAACTCACAAAATTAGGATGATAGCTATGAAAACACCTAGATGGAAAGAGGCCCAAAATCTAGTAAAGAAATTATTCATTCAAGAGATCACATATTTGATATGGCTAACCAATGTTGTAATGGAAAGATGAAAATGTGCCTATATTTCACTAATCTCAACAAAGCACAACCCAAAGATCCATATCCATTGTCAAACATATACATGTTTATTGATGGAACATCAAGGTGCGGGAAACATGACCTTCATGCCAACTGGCCCATGTTTATATTACAATTCATGCCCTTTGAACTATATAATGCATTGAACACTTACCAAAAACTCATGGACAAAGTCTTTGCAAAGTAGATCAGGGACAACATTGAAACCTACACATGAACAACATGATGGTCAAAACACGGGAAGCAAATTCTCATTATGATGATTTATGAATAATATTTAAACAAGCCATGAAATATAACGTGAGTCTAAATCCAAAAAAAATAGATTTACAAGGTTTAAGGAGAAATACACATAAGACTCGTGATTCTCTAAAGGGGAATAAAGGTCAATCTTAATAAATATAAATTGATATTAAAAATGTGAAGTCTAACATGCATAAAAAATGTACAATGACTAGCAGAATTCGTTGTATCTCTATTTCAATATACATCCAATTCATCATATTGATCTTTTCCATTCAACCAAGTCCTCTAGAAATCATCATATTTTCAATGCATCATTTAATGTGGGCAAGCTTTTAACAAATTGAAGAGATTCCTTTCATCACTTATATTATTAATCACGCCTAATCCATAAGCCAAGTTGACTATTTACTTAACGTCCATGAATAATGCCATAAGTCTGGCACTTGTTGAAGAATGGGAATGTGAATAATGTCTAATGCACTTTGTTGGTAAGGTGTTGTAAGGAGTTAAATTTCAATACTATAACTAGAGTGATTGGTCATTGCCTTAGTGTTGTCAACTTAAAGACTCAAGCATTACTCCAGTCACATACAATAGTTATGAAACGTGAAAACTGACTTTCTTGTCAAGAAGATCATGCTAAAAGAAGCAATCAACATCATATTTATTTGTAGAGGAAGGCCGAGTAATCATTATCAAATTATTCTTATAAGAACAAAGCCTCTATTGAGGTGGATTTAAATTGTAAAGGCTCTTTCACAATTGTCAACCTAAACTACGTAGGGTTGATCATCTTAAATAGTACATGTATGAACAAAGGAGCATAAACCGGGTGTACTAGGAAATCAAAGTGCAAGACAGAGATGAATGACACACTAAAAGAAATTCAAAAGTTTGAGAGCAATCACAAATCTATAAATGATAAAAATGGAAGTATATGAATATAAAAACAAGTGAAGACAATATTACATCAATAGCTGCAAACATTTCATATTCATCCATTACGATCAAACAATAAAAACGTGAAACCAATAAATCCAATAGTCTTGATTGTGTACCAAGAATTGAATATCGCATCATTGTGTCATCTAGAGAAATCAACAAATACACATGTTATTTGGTACTTGGTTTGGGCCTTAGCCCAGCTAACGTGTCAAATAGAGGAATAAGTTATATTTGCTCATGTGGTTAGTTGGTTAGAGGGAAATGATAGATATATAAGGGATAAGGATAACAAGAGAGAATGAGAGAGAATTGTTCAGTTAGGAACCATAATGGTTTGGACAGAGAGAAAATTGTCTCTTCTCTAAAGAGCTTAGCTATGAAATTGTATGGATTAATCTTCAATAATAGTTATTGTTTTTCCATTAAAAATACAATTTCTTTTTCTCTTGAATTTGGTTCCTAACATATGTCATAACATAAAGCGCAAGAACATGCAAACAATAACACGACAACTCAACAAATTTCTTAGACTTCCACCTCAAACCTGAGCTACAAGTTTAGGGGCGCATGTACCACATTGGTACTATTACTATACCTTAACTTAAGCAAACTCTCTCTTGCTTTCAAACTTCAAAAGCTTTTTAGACCTATTATCAGTGTTGTCTCATGTTTTTAGAAGTCTTGTGTTGGTTAGTCATACTTTAACCATGACAAAACAAAGAGACCCTATTTAGTCACGATGAAACTTGACAAATATTTTATGAGGTCATATTTAGCTATAATTTAACCCAACTAATTTTAAGACTATATACGGTAGTCCGCCTTGCATCCTTAAAGACGATTCTGCCTATTATCTATAAAAACCATTATTTGTCTAGGGGCTTGTGTAATGATATAAATCTAAGCAACATAATTCAAATATATTATGAATTGTTTAAACACCGACGTGCTAAAACCATTCCAAACTATATGAACTATTTTCGAATCGAATAAGTGTCACCACCTATTCCAAAATGATATATAATATTAAATTCATGTTTATGCATCAATGACCTCAGAGATCACTTTAATGGAAATAAAAACTATATGAATCAATTCGTCTCCTTGTCATGTGCTTAAACTTTACATTAACATATTAACATTAGGAATGACAACGGATCGGGTCGGGTGCGGGTTTCATGCTACCCAAACTCGCACCCGAACCCGAACCCAAATGTTATTCGAGTGGCAAAATAACACTCACGCTCACATCCGTTGGGTTCGAGTTTTTTCATCCAAACCCGAACCTGCAGCAAAATACATAAAATATATTTTTTCTACAATTTTGTACAACTTTCCACAATATATTATTTATATATATATATATATATATATATATATATATATATATATATATATATATATATATATATATATATATATATATTATTATATATATATATATATATATATATATATATATATATATATATATATATATATATATATATATATATATATAAACGGGTGTGATTTCGGGTGCGGGTTTCACACTATCTAAACTCGCACCCGAAATATCGGGTGACACCCGAACCTAACTCCAATCAACTTGGATTTTCACCCGTTGACTCGAGTTCGAATGAGCCCCACATGTATGATTGCCATCCTAATTAACATGTGAATGTCTTACATTAGATGTATACCTCATTCCATTCACACAAATAAAGTGTGATTCATCTCATAAATTCACCCAAGAATACTAAATATTTACATTTAATATTCAAATACAACTTAAATAGATCTAGTTTAAGTGGGAAAGTTCTATGGAACAAAAAAACTTAATTAGGAAATTAAACACTGAAATCAAATTCAAATCCCATTATGTTACTTATGATATATATTACTACTATTGTTCAATTAAAAATTAAAATTGCAAATATTTATCCAAATAGAAATAGACTAATCATTATTATTACCAACAAAAAAAAACCTCTCTTTTTCATTCCATTCCACAATATATTGGCGGGAAAACAAAGCCAAAGAAACAAGAAACCCCACTACACCCTCCCTCCTCTTGCCGTCGTTCCGTTCCGATGTCGCAAACTGAAACCCTATCTTTCATTCACGAGATTGAATCTCTCGTTTCAGATCAACTCCAAGTGGTATTTTTCTCTCTATCTTCAATCAATTCTGTTATTTTCCCCCTTTCTAGATTTCAATTTCGAAGTATTTTCATCAAATTTCCCTTCTTTTAGTCGCAGTTATCAAATTTCCCTTGTGGGTTGTCTTTCAGGTTTCATACAAGTGGCTTAGTCGCAGTTATCTGATATCATCTGATGAAGCAAAGAGGTAGGGTTTTTTATTTTCTATAATGGGTAAAATTACTGTCTTGTAAATTGATGTTTTTTTTTTTACTGAGGTATGAGTATGTGAAGAGTTGAAAATTTTGTTGCATTTAGGTTGCTTCAGGAATTTGTTCAAAAACATGAGGGTGGGTTGGAAGTGGTGTATGCTTTGTCTGGCTGGTTAAAGAGTACTCATCCTAGCTACCATATAAGGCTTGTTTCTCAGCCAAAACTTGCAGGTACTATGGTTTTTTTTTTAAGTATGATAACTATAGTAGTAGTGGCAATTATTCACTATGAAAGTTAGACACGGACACGAAATTCATAGTTTTGTTGCTTTTAGTTTATGCTTGTTTGTTTGGTTTGAGTGACAAGCTTTTAGGGCCAGGATCTAATCAAACGTAAACTGATGGCTTTAATTTTTCAAATGAATGGTGATTGTCTTTAACATCTTTTTTCAACAGAAACTGAAGTGATTTTTGTTTATTAATTCTCCTAGATGAAACAAGGACACAAATCAATTTGGTGTTTCTCTTACCCACCAGTTGGGTGCAGTCAATTTTGTCTCTATTTGAAGAACTGATTATTAGGAAACTCGGTTGAGCTGTTCAGTTAACATTTTTACAAATATTGTTAGTGAATGAGTTTTGGGAAAATAATTCTTGTCACTCTGAAAAACATTAGGAAGTAGGAGTTACATGAAACTAATTCCCATTGTTTATGCAGAAGCACAGCAAGAGTTTGATGGGCATTGCTCGGTCCAGGTATATAGTGTGCAAGCTAGCATTCCAAAGGATCCAGCTGTGCTTTGGAATGCAGAATTCATTCAAGCAGAAGAGCTCTTCAAGCAGCCTCCCTCGGTTGATAATTGCTTAAGAGACAATCGGTAGGTTCCATACCTTTAGAAGAATATGTATATGGCGTTTTTGTTTTTGGTAATGAACATGTAACATAGTATTAGTATAGATGCATTTGGTTGTCCCTCAAGCAAGTCTTGATGCTAGTGGATATGCATTCTTTGTGAACTAGTCTGATTGCTTTATCATAATTATGCTATCAGACTTCGTGCTAGTCATATGGAACTGACGTATTTTTGTTTTGGTTCTCTTTGCTAGTAAGAATTGCAACAGTTATCTTTTGTGTACACTTGACAATGGATTTTTTCATGAAAGGTTTCTGTGAATTGCTGAAGTATGAATAAATGTCATGTATATTTATGTATGCATATAAGAGAATAAATACATACAGTTTACATTTACGAAGAAAGATGATTAAAAATTAAACAATTTTGTATACGACTATAATAACTTTCCAATGATGTCTTTACTCAAATAGTCCCCTCCCCTGTGACAAATTGATTGCTATTACTTGCTCCAAACATTGTCGTTTCTCTCCCAAATAATATTTTCTTTCATAAATTGACCAAAAATGTTCAATTAGTTAAAATGCATGAAACAAAACTAAGATCCTTCCATCTTCTGCATTTAGAATATGCTCTCAACTATTGGAACGACAGAGTGAACAGTTTAGTGTTTATAAAGAAAGATCGGCATTAAGTCATTCCATTACTTTTGAGTATAGTTCAGGTTTGCTGGTATACTCATTTCCTACCCTTTGAATGGATTTGCATGTGTTCTTGTCATATACTAGTCTTTATATGAGATATGATGTTTTCAATTTTATATATAGACGTGTTTAGGGTTTCCTGGTAGCTAACTAGCACATTTCTCAGGTTCTGTGGGATCTCAAATTCTTTTGTAAGAAGGAACGTGGATGGCCAACCAGCAGTTTCTGCCACCCCACAGATAAAATCTTTAGCAGGCTTGGGACCAACAAAAAGTAACATTGTTCACCAACCTCCAAAGAACACGGCACCCATTTCTATTGCTAAAGTTGATCACACATCACAGAATGTGGTGAAAAATGTCAAGAGCGAAATCAATGGTACAGGAAATAAAGGAGTTCATGATAACATCAGTAAACCTATTGCAGAGAAAGAAAAGTCCCTTCCAGTGCCCACAAGCAAAAAGAAAGGGCAGGCTGATAAAAATAGCTCTGCTACTGGAGGTTCGTTGGCAAGCTTTTGGTGCCGTCCATCTACAAAACCCAAGCCTTGCTCTGTGCCAGCTGAAAATAGTAACCTGATTTCAAATCCAGCTGGTTAGTTTCTATTCCAGTTTATTGAATATTCTTGTGTTTTAGATTTTCAGATCCTTCTGATGATTATAATTATAATAGCACTAGTTTTGTAACATTGCATGTCCAACTTTTACTGACATGTAATGAAATATTTCAGAAGCTACTGAAAATGCCCAAACTTGTGCTCATGAAACAGTAGATTGTGACAGTGATGATGATGACAATCAAGGTGTCATCTTAAGAAGATCATCCAATAGGAAAAGGAGAGTTGTTTTTGATTTATCAGATGAAGATGAAGATATCATCAGTTTAGCGTCACCTGATGTCCCTAGTAAACAGCCACCTCAAGATTCCAGACAAAATGACAAAAAGTCATTAGAGAAAACCACCTTGAATTTTGATTTGCAGGTAGAGCATAAACCATTAGTTAAGGAAGAGAAAGCAACTGAGAAAAAAGTTCTCCAACCACCAAGAGAAGATTTATCAATTATGAGCAAGTGCACAAGTAATGGAAAATCATCTACTGAGAAGCTGCAGAGTAGTGCTCCTGAAATTTCTGTAAATAAGGATAGTGTAAAAAAGGCCGCTCCAGGTTCACCTAAGAGGAGAAAAGTGATGAAAACCAGGATTGATGAAAAAGGGAGAGAAGGTACTCTTAAATGCATTTTATAAATCTGTAAATCACCAGGTTTTTTTTCCCTAAGAGCATACAAGTTAACTTTATGTATGACTATATAACATGTTAATTTTGCATTTATGTTTTGAGCCTAGTTCTTTTAACATAATTCACTTATGTATGCATGGTTTTTGGATGATCCTCATCAAAATTTTCTTTGACCACAAGTCCTTTTATATTATATATTTTGTTTGTCTGAGTTATGTTTATTCTTCAGTAACTGAAGTAGTCTGGGAGGGGGAGGAGACAGAGCCAAAGAAAGCTGATGCGGATGCAGCAAAGAAAGCTGATGCGGGTGCAGCAAAGAAAGCTGACAATAAAGCATCTACCAATGCTATCAACAGGTTATTGTAATATTTACATTTGAACTGAATGAATGAAATTTTGGAAACAGCCAATACTTCAAAGGCCGCATGTCACCTTGTTAAGGTGTCATTTGAAGCATGAAAGGGTTTTCATTAGGTTTGCTTTGCAACTCAGCAAGGTATTTCTGAAGTTGCTTCAAGGTTTGACAGAACAATCCTGATTTCATGATACTGAAATGAGTATTACATTGATATGAGCATTTCAGGGGTATAAGCAGTTCACTGCTCATTCTTACCAGCTGATTGTTCATTCTAGCTTGCAATAACATTTTAAAACTCTGAAGTTTGTAGACAAAAAGTAGTTTTTACTATTTTATTGGAAGTTTTAAGGTTGACGGTTATTGACAACTAACTTAATTCATTGCATCTCCAGTGCACCGGCAACTAAGAAGCCACCAGCTACATCAAATGCTACTGGTAAAGGAGGAAACAAGAAAGCAGGAAACGCAAAGGATCCCAAGCAGGGCAACATTCTTTCATTTTTCAAGAAAGTATGAGACCATCTTCCCAAAGAGTTACAATATTCAAGGGACGATATTTCTAGTAGGATATTCATCAACGACACTCCTTTGTGATTGTGAGGATATTGTATTACGTAGATCTAGTTCTATTTTAGTTTGGGTGCTTCCTTGTAATATGTACTCCGGATAATATGTGAGTTACCTTCATTAGTTCAATACGACAAAGCATGAGTACTGAACTCCTTCAAGATAATTTCTTGGTTCTTAGTATTATCTAAACGTTCATGGTTATAAGAGACTTTAACGCCACATATCTAGTCAAAAACCTTAAGGCAGTGGGGGTATGAGTTACTTCTCTTATAAACTCAACATTTCCTTCATTCCTAGTCGATATGGGACTTTAGCACAACTTTCACACTTGAAACTCAATAATCCCCCCCACGAGTGTGAGTAACACATATATCACTAGCCTTGATCCACACTATCATTCACTTCCGCCCCCAGCGAGCCAATCAGACTCTGATACCACTTGTTGGAGAAGTATGAGGAGCAAGGTCCGGAGGTGTCAATGAGGCAAACATTCATGGTTATAAGACAACTTGACGCCACGTATCCACTCAATAACGTTAAGGCAATGAGGATATGAGTCACCTCTCTTATAAACCCAACATTTCTGTGAGGAGAATGAAATACAGAGACACTTTTCTGTGAGGAAGACACCACAACATAATGGTGTTGCAAAGAGGATGAACAGAACTCGAAACGAGAAGGCAAGGTGCCTTCGGTTGAATGCAGGTCTTTCAAAAGGTTTATGAGCACCAACACTCAATATGACATGCTATTTAGTCAATAGATCACCACAGACTGCATTGGATGGAAAAGTTACAAAGGAGATGTGGACAGGCAAACCCATTGATCCCAATAATTTGAGGATTTTTGGATGTCCAACATATGTGCATATTTCCATTGAGGATCGGTCTAAACTCAACCCAAAATCAAATACAAATTTAAAGAGCTTTTGACTAGTGCATCTTGAAACAAAAAGCGTGAATCTTACATATAGCGTTGGACTCCCTCTTCCTTCATCAAACTAAGCAATGTGGAACTTCGAAGAACTTGAATCTTATATATAGCCTTGGACTCCCTCTCCCCTCATAAACAAAGCGATGTGGAACTTTTTCAACATGTAGATTTTCAACTAACTCCAACAATATCCACCATGATTGAAAATAATACATTTTCTTTCACTGTCTTCACCGATAATCATACTCCACCATAAAGAGTATAGTCACTTGAAGCTACACCACTCCAAAAAAATCACATTGTCTTCACCGTCAATTGTAGTTTTAAAAACTATCATACTCCACCTAAAGAAGAGGATACTTCATTTAAAGCTACACCACTCCAATAAATTTTACATGTCAAAAACCCAGTTGAAACTTTATGGTACAACTTCCATGTTAGTAGGAAGTTCTTCAACCCACCAGCAAAATCTTGCATCTTGTGTAATTTTGATTGTATCAACAAATTTTTGACTTGAACTTTCTACATCTCAAAAACAAAACTTCATCAATTTTCTCTAGCCCAAACTACACAGTGGAATTTGTGACTGCAACTCAACTATTTTTTTCACAACATTACCTTTCCTTTCTAATGTGGAAGATCGGACAAAACTGCAACATATATCATACTAAGAACACTTATCTCTAGGTCGAACCAAAAACAAGTTATTAGGGAAGTCCGAGAAGCGAGGTCCAGAAGTGTCAATGGGTCGAATGCTCGTGGTTATAAGCAGTGGCAGAGCCACATGTAGCCCAGGGGATGCAACTGCACCCCCTCAAGTTTTAATTTTTTAAGGGTTTTCCTATATTTATTGATCATTGAACGCCTTCAAATGTTCGGTTTGCACCAGTTTACACCATACTGCATTTTCCTCTCTCTTCAATCTATAAATACTTACTTTACGGTACATACAATACAATGCCATTTTACTGTATTTTCCTCTCTCTTCAATCAATAGATACCTTATGGTACACACACTCCAATACCTTTTTACTGTAAGTCACCGTCTAAACCAACAATCAATATATCAAACATTATGGTTTTAATTTAGATATATTAAATAACACAATGAAATATATAATTTAATATTAATAAGTTAAATAAAAAAATTCTATAATACAATATATATATATATATATATATATATATATATATATATATATATATATATATATATATATATATATATATATATATATATATATATATATATATATATATATATATATATATATATATATATATATATATATATATATATATATATATATATATATATATATATATATATATATATATATATATATATATATATATATATATATATATATATATATATATATATTATATTAATTATATAAAAGATTAAATCTTTATCTTTAAATATAATAATAATAATATATTATTATTATTAAGGAGTCGGCACCCCCTGAGCCAGGGTCCTCGCTCCACCACTGGTTATAAGAGACCTTAACGGCATATATCCACCCAAAAACCTTTAAGCAATGGGAGTATGTGTTACATCTCTTATGAACTCAACATTTCCCTCATTCTTAGTCGATATGAAACTTTAACACAACTTTCACACTTAAAATCTAACATAAATCATCGACGATATATCAAAAAACGAGTCATTACGCCACTCTGCCATACTTAATTAGTTCCCCGTAAAATTGAAGTTTGATTGAGTAGTATTTAGGATTGAAGTATTGGAGGAGAGGTGGTGGAAGTTTTGTTGTAGGGATAAATTTGAGGTGAACAGTTGTGTTGAATAAAAAGAGATTTGTTGTTGGTGTGTTTTAGAAGTTATAGTTTTGTTGAGGGGTAGGTTGTGTGCATGAGCATATGTTATAGTGATTGGTGTAAGATGTTTGTTATTGTGAGTAAGAGTTAAGTTGTTGTTGTAGTTTAGTGTTTTGAATGTGTTGGTTTTGGTTGTTGAAGGTAGGTTGTTGAGCGGTACTGTAAAATGGTTGTGTGTTGTGTTGGGGTGTATGTGCTTGTGGATGGTCGGGTCTGTTGGAAGTTTGAAGTTGAGGGTTGCTCACGAGGCTCAAATAAAAATCTATTCTAACATAGATACATATTTGAAATGGGTCTATAATAAGCCAAAATATTCATTCCTCGATTTACATTACATGATCATAGTATAATCTTAAAGGGAGTATTGCGATGGTTCTTCCAGATGACACTCTTCTCTATTAAAGTATTTCCAATTGTTGTATTTTTATTGGTCTAATATTTAACTTTTTTGATGTTCTTTTAAGAACCTCAGTGGACCTGTAAAGTCGTGTTGAATGTATTTCCATAGTGAATAAGCCAATCAATGTTGCCTGATTCCAGATGACATAATCCATTAGATCAACATCTTTCATAATAAGATAGGGCCTCTGGGTAAACTATTATATAAAATCAAGTAATTAGTTAAAAAAATATAAAAATAAAAAAGTAGTAGTTTCAAAGATAATACATCATCTTGCTTTTTAAAGTGATCGAAAAATGCTCAATACGACACGTCAAAATGATGGAGTATTTTTATTTATAATTCATCCCATATGCGGGCCATCTAAAATTTAATTTATTTTAGAAAATATTTTTAATGAACATATTTAAATATATAATAAATTTGAAACTTACTTGATCGCATATGAAAAATGGAATGGATTGTTATTAACTAGTTCTAGTCTCTCCATTCGTGACTATCTCCAAGCTTGTAGCAAGAAGCAACCAGTCATTGTATGCACATTTTTATAGTGGATTTACACATGCTTTTGTAAAGCTTGGCTAAACACGCAAAGCCGAACTCTACCTATATATAAATTGTATAGTAATACCATTATTATATGAAAATAAAAATATACCTAGAAAAAATTAAATAAAAATTTTAGTTTTTCTAATTTTTTCATCCTTGGGAAAGTCTCGGTCAATACAATAGCACTTTGACAATGATGAAGCTTTGGTTTGTTTTTCTATTTACCATCCTACCATCCACACTTAAACCTAAGAACATGTGTATGTTCTCCAAAATGACGCTACATTCACTAGTTGAAACATGCGATATGTGTTTCGGGACTCCATCTTTCTAAGAGTGAGAATAAACTTTCTATCAACGATATATGATGTAATTTGGATAACATATTCAAATTCGGCATGAATTAAATATGTATGTATCATTTCTTCGAGTTTAATGTGTCTATGAGAATGTGTTTTGTGTTGAGTGCAAGTGTGAGTAGTTAAAGTCTCAAATTATCTATGAATGAGTGAAATATTAAATTTATAAGAGAAAAGACTCATTTACCTGATATCTTAAAATTTTAGGTGGAGATGAGATGTCTTATTCTCTTGTGATCCCAAAGCATCAGTCTCGTTAATGCTCCCGACTCTTTCTTACTCTCTAATACTACCAGCCGTCAAATAGATCTGCCTATGATTTTAGGTTAGAAGAAAGAATTTTTGTTTTTTTTTCTTATAAGCCAAGATGGTATATTAAAAGAGCACAAGGGGTGCTAACCCATGAATTACAAAAGAGAGGGATCAAAATCACTTTCACAACCTAAAAAAAACCAAAACTACACAACTACCCAATGGACATTCAAAAACATAAACTCGGATTGGCACACCAATCATCCCAAATAATAGAATCTCTAACATTATAGGAAAAAATAATAGAATCTCTAACATTATAGGAAGTGAGAAACCATTACCAAAAAAGATAAATTTTATCATAATGTATATGTTTCTTCTCCGGTATAATTTTAATTTTTGGAGGTTTATGTGTGCAGTTAACTGCCTATATCATGTACAATTTTTTTTGGAAAATGAGAATTCATTAGTTCGTGTTTGTATGTTTTCATGGAAGTGTAGTATGCAAAAGTGTGGTTTTGACATAACATAGACCCCGTAGTTGCGAGTATAAATTACATAAGGCACGTTAACTGAAGAATAAATTTGATTGAAGATTTAACCTGTCCTTTTGTTTTATATCAAATATCAAATAAAATTGCATAACTTTGTTTGGAGAGTTTTGATTGATGTCATTGGTTTTTTTCCCATGATATTTGAGTTTAGTTGAGTACTAATATTAGTTAAAATTTTATTATTAATAAATTAATATAAAAAGATTTGTATATCCAACTAAACTTTAAAGTACCATAGTGTTCACATAAAATAATAATAATAATAATAATAATAATAATAATAATAATAATAATAATAATAATAATAAATGATTATTATTGAGGCCTGCGATTTTGGCTCTGGCGATTTCCGGTTGATACTTGGCGATTTCCGGTGACCTGCGAGTACTTTCCGGTGTGGTGGGTGGCATCTACTGCACGCAATCGATTCCACACTTGCATCTGAACGGGGACACGAGCCGGGGTTGGTTTAAATTCCTAGCCTTAGGGTTAGGGACCTAACCAGTTAGGGTTCCGGTGAGGATTACTATTTAGTATGGCGCGAGGACGAGGACGGCCGAAGAAGAAGGTGGTCTCTCCTCTGAGCACGACTCTGGAATTGGATAGGAAAACAGAGACAAGTAGTACTTCAAGAAGCGAATCGAATGAGGAACCACATGGGATCCTTGAGGGGAAAACAATTGAGGTGAAAGTCATGAAAGTAACCCAGCCGAGTTTGAAACCTGTTGAGGAAAGCCCTAAGAAATTATGGGTTGATGTGATCAGTGGTAACCGAACCCCTGAGAATGGTCTGCCGATAGAGTTTAGCGCTCCAAACCTGGTTGACGGTGAATTACAAGGGGAAATTGAAGAAGATGATGTGTTTGACGAGAAATGTGACTGGGAAGCTGCTTTGATAATGTATGCTATTGGGAAGGATTTGAGCATGCACACTGTTAAGCAATTTATGGAAAGAATGTGGAACTTTGTTCAGCTCCCCCTCATGTATTACCACGATGAAGGATACTTCATCCTGAAGTTCAAGGACATCGAGGACCGGGACAAAGTTCTAATGAAGGGATCGTACACGATTCATAATGTGTCGATGATACTAAAAGAATGGGACTCTGAGTTTGATTTCAAAAGGGATAGCCTCAGGACTTTACCTATATGGATCAAGCTACCCCAATTGCCATTGCATCTTTGGGGGGCAATGAGTTTGGGGAAAATCGGCAGCGCATTTGGGAAACCACTTTTTACAGATGAGTGCACCGCTAACAAGCTGAGAGTGTCGTATGCAAGAATCCTAGTCGAGGTGGATATTACTCAAAAACACCAGGATAGCATCAAAATCAAGGATAGTAATGGGAGGATGATTGAACAGAACATTGAGATGGAATGGAAACCTAAGTACTGTGAAATTTGCCAAAGGTCTGGGCACCAGTGCACAAAGGATGATGGTAAAAAACAATGGAAGGCCAAAGTTAAGGTACCAATCCCTACTTTGGAGGCTGAAAATGTAGCGGAACCTCCTAAACAGGCCATTGAAGGTAATAATGTATGGACTGAAGTGGCAAATAGCAGAAAGCACAAAGGTAAATCCCCTGAAGGTCCTCTACTAGAGAAAAGCAGTGAGGTTAATTGTCACAATGGATTTGATTCCCTGAGAGATGTTCCGGGATCTAGCAACCCCTTTGGGGAATGATCGTTTCTTGGAACGTTAGGGGGATAAATAATGTAGGCAAGTGCAGTGAGGTCTTCTCCCGCCTCAAGAGCATGAAGCCTACCGTTGTCATCTTGGTGGAAACTAGAGTTAAAGCAGGTAAAGCTGGGAATATTAGGAAGCGTTTTAGGGATGGGTGGAACTATGTGGATAACTATTCTTGCCACCCGAATGGTCGTATCTGGATTCTGTGGGATGCGAATAAGGTCAAGATTGTGGTGTTGGATAGTTCGGAGCAATTTATACATTGTGGCATTCATTATCCCAATGGGGGCATCAAGTACTGCACTGCTATTTACGCGTTAAACAAGTTGGAGCAGAGACTTAAACTTTGGAAATACATCACTAGAATTCATAGAACAATTGCTGGTGCCTAGTTTATTCTAGGTGATTTCAACAATGTCAGTGGCTATCAAGATAGGTTGGGTGGTAAAAGAGTTACTGAAAGTTGAATTTAGTGACTACCAAAATATGCTGGACATTACTGACCTTGCAGAGAAAGATAGTGTGGGAGAGTTCTTTACTTGATTCAATAACCAAGCTAACAGCCCCATTTATTCGAGAATCGATAAGGTCTTAGGTAACTTGGATTGGCATGCCCAGAACATGAATGTTAGCCTGCAAATCCTGGCTGCTGGAGTTTCTGACCACGCCCTCTTATGTCTTATGAATCAATCCTGGGAAACACAAACTAAAGGCCAGTTCAAATTCAACAAGATCATCACTGAAACTGAGGGTTTCCTGCTGGCTGTAAGGGGGAATTGGTGTAGAAGTTTGGAGGGTAATGCTATGTATGTTATGTGGAAAAAACTGTTCAGATTGCGGAGTACCATTAGTAATCTTGGTAAACCTTTCAGAGGCATTCAGTCGCAATTGGACAAGGCCAGAGCTCAGCTGTCGTTTGCTGAACAGGAGCTATGTAATGATAGGCTCAATGTTGAGAAAATCACGATGACAAAAGCCTGCTCGATTGAAGTGTTAAGATTGAGTAATATTGAGGAGAATCACCTGAAGCAACGTTCTAAAGTGGATTGGCTGAAACTCGGTGATGGTAATAACAAGTATTTCTATGCAGCTTTAAAGAGTAAACAGAGCCAAAACAACATTGTGAGCTTAGTCAAAGATGATGGTAGCACTATCACTTTGCAGAAAGATATTGAAAATGAAATTCTTGGTTTCTATAAAAATCTCATTGGTACTTCTTCAACTAAGCTTAAGGGTATTAATCTTGTGGCCTTGAGAGGTGGAAGCCAAATCTCCAGGGAGCAAAGTGATTTCCTAACTGCCCCTATTACCAAAGAGGAAGTGAAAGAGGCACTGTTTAGTATCAAAGACATAACTGCTCTGGGGGTCGATGGTTATGGTGCGAAGTTCTTCAAAGCAGCCTGGGGTGTTATCCAGGAGGATTTATTTAAGGCTGTGCAAGAGTTCTTTTGCAGGGAGAAAATGTACAAAGTCGTCAATTGTACATTAGTTACCCTTATTCCCAAAAAGAGCAACGCGCAATCGGTTAAGGAATTCCGTCCCATTTCCTGCTGCTCAACCATCTACAAAGTGATTTCAAAAATCTTGACAAAGAGACTGAGCAGTGTATTGAGAAGTATTATTGACATCAGTCAAGCCGCTTTCGTCCCTGGGCTTCACATTCACGATCACATTTTACTAGCGTATGAGTTGATGCAGGGGTACAGTAGGAAAGGTGGTCCTCCCCGCTGTATGCTTTAAATGGATATTCAGAAGGCATACGACACTGTGGAGTGGAGCGCGCTTGAGTCCATCTTACGTGAATTGAACTTCCCTCCCCAATTTATCCGTTGGATAATGCTGGCTGTTTCTTCTGTTTCTTTCAGGTACAAAATAAATGGGCAGCATTCTGATTTGATTCATGCTAAACGAGGGATACGTCAAGGGGACCCCCTATCCCCCTTGTTATTTGTGATTGTCATGGAATATTTCTTCCGTACGATGCAACAGCTGAAGGTGGCAGACGGATTTAAATTCCACTCCAAATGCAGTAAGCTGAGCCTGATTAATTTGAGTTTCGCTGATGATTTACTCATTTTCTCGAAAGGTGATATGGTTTCTGTTGGCCTAGTGATGAAGAAGTTTCAGGATTTCTCGTATGCAACTGGGCTGGAGGTAAACCCGAATAAGTGTCGTGTGTATTTTGGCAATGTGGAGGCGTCGGTAAAACAGGGGATTCTGGACCTGACTCAGTTCAGCGAAGGCCCAATTCCTTTTAGATATCTTGGCATACCTCTTTTGAGTAAGAAACTAACGGTCAGTCAATGTCTGATTTTGGTGGAAAAAATGGTTAACAGGATTACCCACTGGAGCTCTAAACTTCTTAGCTTTGCCGGGAGGACGCAATTGATTAAGAGTGTTTTGTTTGCTATGGCTAACTACTGGATGAATTGTATTCCTTTCCTAAGAAGGTGGTGCGTGCGGTGGAAGCTGTCTGTCGAACCTTCTTGTGGTCTGGTTCAGAAAAAGCTTCTCGCAAATCTCCCATTGCTTGGCAGAATATTTGCAAGGCTAGAACCCAGGGTGGGTTGAATATCATATCGCTTAGTGAATGGAATAACGCAAATATGATGAAGCTATTGTGGAACTTAAGTGGGAAAGCCGATAGTCTATGGATTCGGTGGATTTAGAGCTATTATAGTAAAGGCACTCATATTCTGGAAGTCCCTATCAAAGCTACATGCTCCTGGATCCTCAAAGCGGTTCTGCGGCAAAGGGTGAATGGCTTGGTAGACTGGCCGAAGATTTTATTGTCAAACAGTTGCAAGGTGAGATTACTTTACCAAGAGTTGAGAACCCATGGGAGTTGCGTACCGTGGCGGAAAATGCTGTATGGTAATCCTGCTCGGCCGAGAGCGATTTTTTGTCTATGGATGGCGCTGCACAGTAGGCTGCCAACGAAAGAACGGTTATGCCGGTTTGGTTTGTTAAACAATAACCTGTGTGCCTTGTGTGGTCAAATTGAAACATTGCAGCACCTATTTTTTAACTGTCAGCCTATGAAAGGTGTGTGGATTGGTGTCCTGAAGTGGTGTAGAGTGCAGCACAACCCTTGTGGTTGGGACGATGAGACAAAATGGCTAGTATTTAATTGTAAAGGGAAAGGGGCTTAAGCTACTATTTTGAAATGTGCAATTGCGGAAACCATATACGAAGCTTGGAGAATGCGTAACGCGGTGTGTTTTGATACTTGTTACACCCATAGAAATATTGAACATGATATTGACAGTATTGTGTATAGATGTTGGTCTAAACCAACTCTTAGGAAGCATCTGAGTATGCTAATGTTGCCGTAGTAACTTTGCTTGTCTAGGGGCTGGATCGTTGATCGCCTTGGGTGTATTGGTTTTTTTGAATAAAATAAAGTTTATTTCGTTCAAAAAATAATAATAATAATAATAAATTAATAATTTTTATTTTATATTTATTTAATTAGTCTGGTCTGATTTTTTTTTTTAAATTGTTGTAGAATATAGAAGATTTAAAAAAAAAATTAAAAACTAAGTCTTATCTATTAGAACATATTTTTAGAGAAATAGAATATTTAGAAGAAAATTAAGTCTGGTCTATTTTTAAAGATTCTTTGTCTTTCTCAAAAAAACTAATAAAAAATTGTGCCTTAATTTTTCTCTTAATACTAAGAGTAAGTTCCAAAATTTATTCCAACTTTAATTCTGCATGGGTTAACAAGTAATAATTAAGTCCATCATCCAAATACAAAGTTATGGAGTACGATCAAGTCATAATTAAGTCCATTATGCTAACCAGTTTATAAAATTTTAGTCATAATTCAATATTACTATAGTTTTTAAAATTTATTTTGAATTATAAAACCAAAATTTAGAGTGTGAAACTGATTTTGGAAAAGAAAAAAAAAAAACTGGTTTTGAATCTAACTTGATCTTTAAACTAGATTTGGATAAATAATGATAGTGGAAATGAACCAAATTTCTGAACTGGTGTTGGATCAAAACAGTTGGCTGAGCCTTTTTTTATGAAATGCAAACAAAGTCAATGTTTAGAGTAATTGTCTTATTGCAGTTTACTCATTTGGGAAGGAAGAAGATACACAATTGAGTTTGTATTTGTCAAAGAGTGATGATACTTATCATCATCTGATACAGAACAGACATCATTTTTGTTCCATTGATTGTGGAAACATAAAGTCAAGGGTGAGTAGTACAGTTGGATGTGGAAAAAAAGTTTCTACCCTATAAAAGTTACCAACCAAATCAATGAGATAAAAATATACATGATTTACAAGATGCTTCTTCCCATGAATGTTACTATATGTACTCCGTGTTATTAGCTTTCTCGAATCATGTTAGTTGGCTCACTCAAAACATACTTTGGTAGCTCGTACTTCGCACCTGCAAATATTGCACCAAGAATCAGAACAAGAAACCATTGATGCTGGAGGTAAAGATTGCAAGAAATTAAGCTGCAATAGTACAATTTATGATCACAAATCTCCATGAACTAAAGTCAAGCATCTCAAAGTTCCAATAATTGTGCGTCAGTAGTTTCACTCTCAGAATCTTAAAGACCCCCAAAATGGTTGGTTTGCATTTTCGGGTAATAAATTTCGAAGAACAAAAAGAAACAGTTTTGATAGTGAGAGCACATGTTTATGCGATAGGGAAGCTGAGGTGGGGCTACAGAGAAATGGATTGCACACAATCATGTCATTGTAGATCTGAACCATTTATCAAGATCAAACAGACCATGTTCTAAAGGTTGGAATTTAAGCCATTTGATTAAAATTGGACGGTTGAGAACTTGAGATCATGTGATTTCTTAAATGTGTTTTTTTTCCTGGTAAAAATAAACGTGGTTATCCCGGCTGTAGAGAATCTAAATCTCGGGCTACAGAGCTTTTTGAAAAAGTGCAATGTATTCCACAGACATAATCCACAATAAAGGAGGGGGTCACATGATACAACCAAGCCAGCATACCTGGACCACAGATAATTAAGGGGAAAAGTATAGTGCTGTTAGAAGCCCACATGATTCATGGGCATGGCATAAAAGTTGCTCCAACCTTTTCAATTTAAATTTCAGTTTCTTAAACAGCGTTTAACTTTTAAAATCAAAGGTAATGGAATCAACAGAGTTATTAATTAAGCTTTTCTTTAGAGTTTAGACAGATGCAGATTATAGAAACCAAACCAAATCATATTATATCTTTTTTATTTAAAATTTCATGATAAACATATAGTAAATAGTTGATTGCAACATGATCTTAATACTTACCTCTTTCATCATAGCATACTGTCAAATCAGCACTCTGGACAATGACCCCGGCACTATCCACAATTGCCTGTGCCAAAGAAAGATCAGCTTCTGCAGCAGCTCGAAGAGCGTCCCAAATCTCTAGCGTGTGGAAAACCAGATGCGGATTTCAATACATTTAAAGCAATTAAGATAGAAATGAAACAAAGCAGAATGATAGGCCCGCACAAAATAATTGGTGGTGGGAACAAAATACAATGCTGCAACTTTATTATTTATGGGAAGATTTCATTATTTGATAAAATAATTTTCGAGAACTAAATATAATGGCTGATTACTTGTTTTCTTCATTTTCTTTTTTCAATTTTTCACTACAAAAAGTGAGATGACTTCACAAGGATCAGTGATCCTAAGGAAATAATCATTCATTCTTTCGTTCTTGTCGATGTGCCAATGGAAGCCAATTTTCACCTTTGTAGTCAAAAGAACTAGACTCAAGTCATAGTTAACACAACAAACATTCTTGCAAATGATAAATATAATAGAGCTTGGATCCCTTTTTGTTATCTCCAGGAGACAACAACAACAACAACAACCACCAAGGCTTATCCGACTAATTATCATTATTATATGGTTCTAGATACTTGGTGAAATCTAAGCCTTTTGCTAAACAAAGAATCAGAGTACGAAATTCTAGACTATCATTCTGTATCTGAGGCATCATATTCAATAAATGAAAGAATGGATAAAACCTTTTGATTATGATTTGCAAAAACAAAAGTTTAAAAGTTAGAAAGTGAACTAATTCATAGACACAAAATTTCCATTTAAACCCCTAATATTCCAAGCAAATTTAATCAGGAATAACGCTTCAAAGATTCCAAATAAGGTAACTTATCAAGTTGAGATAATACCTTTCCGTCCACCATAGTGAGGAGCTGTATCCCAAAACTCATCGCGCAGTTGCATTAGCTGAGTCATTGTTATGGGCTGAGGATGCTTCCAAGGCTTAGGCTTTCGGATCTTCTTTACAGTTCCTGTTAAAAATGTTTCACGTTTATGTTAACAGCAGCCAAAATAAAACTTTATTCTAGAGCTGAAGCACTGATATCAGAAACGAGCCACAAAAAATAGTTATAACAACAACAACAATAAAAAGGACGATCTTTATCAACATCAATGTCATCAAAAACATTCAACACTATGTGTAAACCGTTTATCAATATCGTCATCGTCATTCTGCTGCTTCGTAAAGGTCCAAATCAACACTTACAAAAAAGTAGAATCAAATCCAGAAAATTTTCAAGAATTTTCAATCACAAAGATATAAAGCTACTTAACAATCATTAATCTCTCCAAAATTATTTCTCCTCCCAATTACAAAAATCCAAATTTCACCACCCACTTTATTTTGCAATCAAGAAAGAAAAAAAAAAACAATTTCCATCATCAATTTAATCACTAAAAAAAACTAAAATGACTCCAATCAGAGACTTTTTTTTCAAAACAACAAATAAGAAAGAAAGCAAAAATCAGTCTCAGCACATTGTAGAATTCACATATCTAGCAAGAAATCCATTAGCAGTAATCAAACAACATAGTTCTTGAAGTAAATAGTTCTTGAAGTAAATAGTTCAAGAAATAAAGAAATATACAAGAAAATATCTGTTTAACCTGTGGCCTATGCAATTGAATTAAAAATTCCAAATTTAAGATAGGGTTTAGAGAAATTAGAAAACAAAATAGAGAAAGAAGAGATTTTGAAGTGAAGATTTATGAATTAACAATGCAAAATAGAGAAGGTGAAGGTGAGGGAAAGAGAGTGAAGAAATTACCATCAGGCTTGGACTGAGAGGATCCAGCACAACCCATTGAAGAAGAGGTTGGTTCGTTGGGAGAGGAGAGAGAAAGAGAGGAGAGAGAAAGAGAGCTTTGGTAGAATAGAAGAGTGAGTGAGAAACGAGTCAATGACGTAGCCTTTTCATATAAGGGTGTAATAATGGGTACACACTCACTCTACATTCTCCAACCCAACCCAGTTTTTTTCGTTCTGCGACAAGATTTTTTTATTATTAATTAATAATTACACCACCCTCTAAATATAATATTTCGTGAAATGATAATTATATAACTTAGTTTTAAGTTTTCACATTTCATATTTTATACGTTATCAACTAAATATTTTATATTACTTTTAGAATATTAACATTAATAAAAATTATTTTTAATTTAACTATTCAAAAATCGATCCAAATTGGATGCAATTTGATTGAATCAAATATATCTTTTTAAATAGTCATTAAACCTAAATCACAAATAATTTTATGTTTAAATTATATAAATTTTATATTTAAATTAAAAGTTTAATGAGGTGTAAAAATATACCATTATCCAATAAAAATATATTATTCTGTCATGTTATCTCAATAATTTAAAAATAACAATATGATTTAGTAGAATACATGGTCGTAATTGATTAAGAATGTAAAATTTTTTACATTTGTATCACCCCTTTTCTCTAAAATCAATTCAAGCCGTAAACACCCTAATTGCACGTATTATCATTGAAAAAAACTGTCAATTTAAATATAGCTTACTTTTTAAAACTTTTAACAACATTTCCCTTTAATTTAACAAATGATGCACCATCTCTTCTTTCTTAATTTACTAGAACAAAATATGGTACTACTTTCATCTTTTAATATATAAACTTTTTAAAATCTTTTCTTTGTTTTTTTTATAAAAATATTTTTCAAATTTTAAAGTAAATTAATTTTTTTTGGTAGAAAATAAATAATTTCTTTAGTCATATATTCTTAATTATTTAGTAACTTTCTTCCTAAAATAGAAACAACATTTTAAAAATATGTAAATCTCAACAATCATATTTTTATTTATATTCAAAAAAGAAAATTGAAAAAACTTTTAAAAGAAACAAAAAAAAATTTAGTCCACGTGTATCTCTGTCCTTGTGTCTACGTGCCGTAATGGATTGCCACCACACTATGAGAGGGGTCAAACACGAGCTGCCTTCCATTTAATTTATGCGGCGCCTTTAATCATTTCACAATAATGTGCTTTCACTACTCTTTTACTCTCACTTTTTTTTTTCTTCAAAGTACCAAACTATTAAAAAGGGAAATGTTAACTAGCCTTAAGGCAATGATTAAGACCTTAAAATAGTAAATTTATTTTGATAATCTGTGTATTTAATGTTTTAAAAATTGAAATATTAAATTTTCTATAAAATATTTTTTTTTGGAATACTTAACCATTGTCCTGAGTGCACTGCTTAGTAAGACCCTATTAAAAAATATTCAATGTACCTTATGTTTTTTAAAAAAATATTAAGGTACTACTCACAATTCCAACACTTATTGTCAATGATTCTTGAAATTTCTGTAAGTCGTCTATTAAAAATTTCCATTCTCTTCAAGTGTGGTTTCTTAATTGTCAAATCTCTTTCGATCTTCGTCCAGGTAAAAGAGATTGAAATCATTCAACTAAGGGTGATTTATCCTTAAAATTTGCATAGCGCTTTAAACGTCATAGTGGCATTCACAAGGATTGATGGAACTTGATTTGACATTAGTCGATTTCTCTGTCCATGTCTTTTTGTTATGCAAAAAGGTTCCAACCACTGTTCATTCCTTATGCCTTATATGGGCTACAAGTCAATTACTCAATATACATTTTTGGGCCTCTTCCTATTTAGGCCCAGCAGGCCCTATACAGAGAATAATCCCAACAAACCCTCCCTTAAGTTGATCCCTATACAACAATAGATCAACTAAACTATAACACCAAACAGAAGGATATACAAGTGCAGGATTAAACAGTAACTGTCATTTGATGTTGCTTGAGTCACACATTCCCAAGCCCTCCCTTAACTTGAAGAAGGTTTCAACTTTTAAAGCATTGGTCATGATGTCTGCCAATTGATCCTGTGACCTGCAGAATTTCAGCTCAATGACTCCATCATTGTTGAGCTCCCTTAGGAAATGATATCTTACATCGATATGCTTGCATCTACCATGCATAATGGGATTCTTTGATAGCTTGATGGAAGAACTGTTGTTACAGTTAATGATAGTGCAGTCACTCTGCTTTACACGCAGATGTTGCAACACAGTTCTCAACCAGACACACTAACAAGCACTCGAAACTGCTGATACAAATTCTGCTTCAGTGGTGGACAGAGTGACAATTGGTTGTTTCTTTGAAGACCATCACACTGCACTTGATCCCATTGTAAAGACATATCCAGAGGTGCTTTTCCTGTCATCATGGTCTCCTGCATATTCAGAATCAGTCCAGCCCTATATTATTGTTAGGAGTAAATTAGTAGTATTTGCATGTGTCAAATTAGCTACCTTTTGAGCTGAAAGTGAACATATCTTGTGATTTTTAAGGATTTTACGGTTAGAATTGAACTCTAGAGGTTCGATGCTAATTGTGGAACAATTTGCGTCACTTTGGGTGTTATTTGTGCAGATAATTGAAGTTAAGAAGCAAAGACGAAGAAACACGCAGGCGTAGAGGCTCTGAAGAAGAGAAATCACAAAGAAGTGGGATAAAGCAAAAGCCGAGTCGCGCCAATCATGGGCGAGACGCGCCTTAACATTCTGACTTGGTCTCGCGCCTCGCCAATCCGTGCCGCACCGCGGTGGCTGCGTTACAAGGACAAATTGTTATAAATAAAAGCCCTAATCCTCATAAGAGGGAGATCTTTGGTGAACGAAATTGAGAGAGCAATCCTATTCCAGAGCCAACAACAACTTCTGACGGAGAATTCAACATCAATTGAAGACATTCCCTTGATGAAGATGAATCCCTCCATGAAATCTTGTGTGTTCTTCATGGCTATGGAGAGCTAAACCCCATTGTGTTGAGTTTAAGGTAGTAGTTAACCTATGAAGATGCAATTACTTTGATTAATTCCTGTGAACAATTGTTTAAGTTTTATTATCAATGAAAAACCTTGCTTTTATTTTATATCATTGTTGAACTATCAATCGAGAGATAAGGTTTATACTTTCGCCCTAGGTTTTTACATTGACTTGTTGATTAATACTCAGAGATGAGGTTTTGAAGAAGTTTTCATAAAGCATTGTTGTTCATTCCCTTTATCTTTATAGTTATTCTGAGAGATCGAATATCATACTGGTAGAGGTGGTTCTAGATTGATCATTAGACATAGTATCAGTTTTGAGGATGAATGAAGATAATAACTTAGATAATGTTCACATGTGGATTAATTAATTATTGCATATGAATAGGTTGATGAACCCTAGAACTCAACATATTCATTCACCATTGTTATTCGTCTTTAAGCTTGTATTCATTTAAATCTTATTTTGTTAATTGCAATTCGAGATCACATAATCAAATCAATACTTTTCATGACTCATCATAAATTAACTATAGAACAGCAGCAATATTACTCAGTCTCTGTGGATACGATATATTAGAAAATATTTACCCAAAAATACTTTCAACGATTATTAAGCTACCACTAGTTTCTTTCTTATACAAAATGCCAAAATTCAGTGTTCCTTTCAAGTATCTCATAATCCTCTTTACAGCTGCAACACGTAACTCAGTAGGCCTTTCCATGTACCTTGCAATCAAGCAGACTGAGAAGGTCATGTCTGGCCTTGTAGGTAACAAATACATCAGACATCCAATCATCCTCTTGTAGAGTGTAGCATATGTGGCTTTTCCTTTCTCATTTTTCACAAGTTTGGATCCAAGCACAATTGGACTGCACACTTTGTTACAACCTTCCATGCCAAACCTTACAAGAATTTCTGATGCATATTTCTGCTGATGGATGAATATTCCTTGGCTAATTTGACTGACTTCAATTCCCAGAAAATACTTCATTTTTCCCAAATCAGTCATAGCAAATTTTTCTTTCATAGAATGCTTGAAGGCTACTGTCATCTCTTCATCATTTCCAGTGTAGATTAGATCATCTACACACAAGCTTATAATGAGTATCTTTCCCTTGTTTCCATGTTAGACAAACAGGGTGGGTTTATGAGAGCACTTGTCAAACTCTTCAGTACAAAAGAACAGTTATATCTTACTGTACCAGGCTCTAGGTGCCCGTCTCAGCCTATACAAAGCCTTCTTAAGCTTGTAGACTTGATATATTTCACCCTTGTGATACCCCAATGGTTGTTCAACATATACATCCCCACTTAGATCTCCATGTAGGAAGGTACTTTTTACATCTATTTGAAATACACTCCATTGATTGTGAGCAGCCAGAGCAAGAATTGTTCTTATAGTATCCCACCTTACAACAGGAGCAAAGACTTCACTATAATCAATTCCATACTTTTGTGTATAACCCTTTGCTACCAATCTTGCTTTATGCTTTTCAACCTGCCCCTTTTCATTGTATTTGGTTTTGAAAATCCATTTGACACCAATAGCCTTCTCACCTTGTGGAGGAGTTGTTAATTGCCAAGTATCATTGTCTTCAATTGATTGCATTTCACAATCCATAGCCTTCTTCCAGGTGGCTGATTTTGCTGCTTCCTCATATGAACTTAGATCTTCATTGGAGCTGAACATTGCAATTGCTAGATTCTGAATGGGATCAGTTTGGTTCTCCACATTTTCCATGTCTATCACATAGTCTCTTAGATATCCAGGTGTATTTCTTTTCCTTGCAGGTGGATCAACTGAGACATCCTGCTCAGTTTCTGATTCTTCATTTGAATGATCATCATTAGGGCTTTCTTCATGATTGTTTTCAACCCCATCATCACTAGAACTCTCTTCTTGATCAGATTGTATCTCAACCTCATCATTTTCTTCATCTTCACTTACATGCTCTATTTGCTTGGCTACCCTTGAATTATTCCAATTCCACCCCTTGGATTCTTCAAAAACTACATCTCTGCTGACAATCATCTTTCTCTCAACTGGATTATAAAGCTTATATGCCTTTGACTCTTCACTAATACCCAGTAGGACACACTTGATGCTTTTATTATCAAGTTTTCTTCTGTGAACATCGGGTATATGAACATTGGCTAGGAATCCAAAGACCTTGAAGTGATGCATAGAGGGTTTCACCCCTCTCCAAGCTTCTTCAGGTGTAACATCCTTTAAAGCATGTGTAGGGCACCTATTCATTACATGTGCAGCCCATTTCACTGCTTCAGGCCAGAATTGCTTAGGTACACTCCTAGCAGACATCATGCTTCTTACCATATGAAGTAATGTTCTATTCTTCCTCTCAGACACCCCATTTTGCTGAGGGGTGTATGCTGTAGTCAGTTGCCTCTTATTACAATTAACAACACCATAACTGTTGAACTCATTTGAGGTGAACTCACCTCCCCTATTAGTTTTGAGACATAAGATCTTGCAGTTAGATTCATTTTCAGTCAATGGCTTAAATCTTTTAAACACTTCTAAAGCCTCGAATTTTTCTTGCAGAAGATAAATCCATGTTTTTCTACTGTAGTCATCTGTAAAGGTAATGAAGTACATGTTTCTAGCATTTGATTTAAGGGTGATAGGTCCACAGATGTCAGAGTGAATCAGTTCAAGCTTCTTGGAAGCTCTCCAGTTTGTTTGCTTTGGTATGTTGTTTCTATGTTGCTTCCCAACTAGATAGTCATCGCACTTTTCTTCAAAGTCCTTCATCTCTGGCATCCCTTCAACCATTTGTTTTTGATGCAGAGTCTTCAAGCCCCTAATGCTGAGATAAGCATATCTATTATGCCACAGTTTTCCTTCTTCCAACGTGGATACTTGGTTACATCTGGGCACCATCAAAGATGCTCTAACAATATACATCTTGTTGCTTGTCATTTCCGTTCTCAGAATCAATCCCTTCTCTCCATGGAACAGTTGACACTTGTTATTTTTTAACACAACAATGATATTTTTATGCTGCAATTGCCCAACACTGAGTAAGTTTTTTCTAGGCCCGGTATGTAATACACATTTGTGAATACATGTATCCGTCCTTCAAAGCACAACTTGACATTACCTCTTCCCATAACAGCCATCTTTGAATCATTTCCAAATCTCACAGATTCCCTGAACTTGTCATCAAACTGAAAAAACCAGTCTTTATTTCCCACCATGTGGTTGTTGCAGCCACTATCAACATACAAGTTTCTTCTTTATCCTCCTTTTTTTTCCTTCAGAGTGTGTCATCAGAAGAATCTCTTCTTCTTTATACTCAGCATAATTTGCATTTTCTTCCCACTCCAGACATTCATTGCGATAATTTCCAAGTTTATGGCACTTGTAGCATTCCACAGAATCTCTGCTTTGTCTTCCTCGACCCCGACCTCTTGAAGCATTTCTTCCTCTGCCTCTACCACCAGAGTTACGCATCTTGAGTGCCTGTTCTTCGCAATGTTCCTTTTGCCCTTGCATTCTTTGCTCATGTACCAGAAGACTACTCTGAAGCTCATCAATTGACATGGTTGTGACGTCATTGGATTCTTCTATAGAGCACACAACATAATTGAATTTAGCAGGCATGGGTCTCAAGATTTTTTCTATCACTGCCACCTGCTCCATTCTTTCTCCTTGTGCAGTCATTCAATTTGCGATTGCGAGAGTTCTTGCAAAGTAATCATAAACGGATTCACCCTCTCCCATTGCAAGAACCTCGAATTCGCGACGTAAAGATTGTAGATGAGCACGTTTTACCTCTGTTGAGCCTTGATATTTCCTTTGCATTGCGTCCCAGATTTCTTTCACCGTGTCACGAACCAAGATTGTTTCAAGAATCGTGCGATCAATGGATTGGAACGGATAGTTCTTGGCTTTGAAGTCGCGCAACTTACTTTCTTCAGCTGATCTGCATTTTTCGGCGTGGCATCGACCGGTGCGGTGATGACTCCAGTCTCAATCAGACTCCAGTATTCCTTAGAGAGAAAAAATGGTGGACTGAGAACTGTATATTTCTCCATGAGCATAGACCAGTGTTCATAATAGCCGTCGAACTTAGGGACAAAGGGATGAGTGAAATTGGTGGATTCCGCCATAGAAACGACGGAGAAAAAAAATGGTGAACTAAGAACTGTATATTTTGGATAGTGATGAATAGCAGGGATCGTAACCGGGTCTTACTGATACCACTTGCTATGCAAAAAGGTTCCAACCACTGTTCATTCCTTACTCCTTATGCCTTATATGGGCTACAAGTCAATCACTCAATATACATGTTTTGGCCTATTCCTATTTAGGCCCAACAGGCCCTTTACAGAGAATAATCCCAACACTTTTATGGTGTGTAGGCTTCTTCATCATAAGAGAGATTGAAATCATTCAACTAAGGGTGATTTATCCCTAAAATTTGCATAGGGCTTTAAACTTCATAGTGGCATTCACAAGGATTGATGGAACTTGATTTGACATAAGTCGATTTCTCTGTCCATGTCTTTTATGGTGTGTAGGCTTCTTCATCATAAGCTGCTTACGGATGACCAATAGAAAAGAAGGAGTTTTTCGTTTCCCTCTAGATGTGATCTTTGTGGTTTGGCAGAGAAAACGGAAACCCGTTTGTTTTTTTTAGTGTAGCTTTGCTTCGAAGCTTTGGAGTTGGTTGAAAAATATGCTCAATATTATATTCTCTATTCTTTGTTGGTCAAATATTTGGAGTCTTCTTGGAAAAGATGGTTCTACTTAGTGTAAGGTGATTTCCAAAGTTTCTATCATTTGTCTTTTAAACTCGATTTGGAATGCTCGAAACACAGTTAGATTTAATGATACTTTAACCCTTTTCTCTTCTTCTATTATGGCGGTTGTCTCTATTGCCGGTAATTTTGTTCCTGTTGGTTCCCATCTAAGTATGATTGATTTTGTGATCCTTAAGAGATTTAAGGTGATCATTCGGCCTCCGAGGGCCTCAAATATTCTGGAGGTTTTATGACAGCCCCCTCCAAGAAATTGGATAAAGTTGAATTGTGATGGAGCTTCAACCTACCCTTCAGTTATCTCTGCCTGTGGGGGTTTAGCAAGAGACAATGATGGTTGTTTTTTGGGAGTTTTTGCTTATTTTTAGGTGCCTCAAATTTTCTCATTGTCGAACTCTCGATTGCTATGCAAGCAATTGAGTTCACTCATGAGAAGAATTGGCATACTGTTAGGTTGGAAATTGACTCGATGGCAGTGGTTAAAGCATTTAGCCCTCCATATAATGTTCCTTGGTTCATTAGAAATAGATGCATTAACTGTATTAATGTAGTCTCTTATTGAAACTTTGTTGTTTCTCATATTTTTAAAAAAGGGAATAGTTGTGCCGATGTCCTTACTAATTTAGGTTTATCTTTGACTTATTCTACTATTTTAACTCTCTCTCTTTTTTTAAAGGCAGATTTTATAAATAATAGGCTTGAGTTGCCATTTTTTAGATTTATTTTAATTTGAGAGGGTTTTGGTATAGTCCTCCTTCTCTGTTTGTATATTGATTTTATTTCTATATTATAACCTTATTAAAAAAACTCACTGTTCCAACACTCCCGCTATTCATTATTCTTGAATAGCCGAGATATCTATTTGACTTCTTAAACAAAATCATCGGCCATTCATTAAATAAAGTCTTTTTTCCTTTTCTTTTCGTTTTTCAACTATTTTGTGGGAGTTATTTTATGAGAGTTTTAAACAACTACCGTCTAAAAAAAGCTTTAAACAGTGAGTTATTGGCCTCCACAATATAATGTACTAATAAAAAATTCTTCGTACTGTAGCATTTTAATTTTCTGCAAAATGGCTAGAAAAACTAAGTAAACAAAATAAACGAAAAAAGACATCGTTCAATGGATGGCCTAGGATCTTCTTGAAAATGTCAAATAATGTACACTCGGCCAATGGATGATGGGAAGTGTTAAAAAATTGAAGAAAAAAATTTTAAAAGTGGGATATATTGAATTTTGTTTAATAGAACACTTGAATCATTTTCTCTTAGTTTTTATCATTATATCATATTGATTTCTTTTATTTATTTATTTTTATTTTCATCTCGACATGATCATTTGTGTTTTAAAATATTGAACAAAACTCTAATAGTTAAATTTAGAATTTTTCTTCACCCACCTCCTAACCTTCTTGCCAACCCCTTGTGAATTTACCACAATACCCATTGTTTCAGAAGTTCATTTCTGAAACTGTACTTATTTTCTTAAAAAAGGTGTTTTCGGAAATGTATCTCCGAAAACGTGTGTTTTTTAATATAAAATATTGATTTCGGAGATGCATCTCCGAAATAAAGTTACATTTTCAGAAAATGTGGTGTTTCGGAAGTTCATTTCCGAACGCACCCCCCTTGGAGAATTCGAAAATGAACCTCCGAAAATATGTCTGGACAGAATAAAATGAAAAACAACAACAATTCGCTTTATTTAATCGGGTGAATATTACAACGATAATATTACATAAAATTAAAGTTACATATTGTTGAACACGGGTAGGTGGGGATGAGAGAGTGGTGGGGAGAAAAAAAGGCTTCCAAATTTCAAAAGGTGTACTACTGTAAGTAACAAATGACGGAGGAGGTGTAACCGGGGCCGGAACATATGACGGAGGAGGTGGATGTCCGGAGGAAGAAGAACCGGAGGTACGTCCACCGCGAGACAAAGGAGCCAATCAATGTAAGCTATAATTTATCATTATCATCAGGGGACGTCATTACAAAAAATTGGGAAAAAAATCTTATTATTTTTAATCTTGTTTTTTTTAGAAATGACGTCCCCAGATGATAATGATAAACTATAACTTACAATGATTGGCTCATTTGTCTCGCGGTGGACGTACCTCCGGTTCTTCTTCCTCCGAACATCCACCTCCTCCGTCATATGTTCCGACCCCGGTTACACCTCCTCAGTAGTACGTATTTTTATTAACATGATAAATCCAATACAAAAACACTGTGCGATACAATCCGAAATCCGAACAAAACAAAACAAAACACGTCAAACAAAACAAAAACATGTTATTCTGCCCGACGAGCGTTACAAAATACACATCAAACAAAATAAAAACACGTTATTCTTCTCGACGAGCGAACTCCTCCGAATGAAGATAATTATACCAATCTTCATCCCACTCAGTATCAGAACCATCAGCGTTGATCACGCCTGAAGGCTGAGCCTGCGCGTCTGAGCCATGGACTCCCAGGGGACGAGAAGCAGAACCAGTCAAAAGCTTCTTCTTCTCCTTCACATCCTTCACCTCCTTCACCTCTTTCACCTCCTTCTTTGAAGAACCCTTTCTTCCCTTAGCGCCCTCTTTAGAAGACACAGTCCTGCGTGCTTGTTGGTTGTCTGACATGTTCCTGTAAACAGTTGAAATCGATTAATATGCGAGACAAAATAAAAAACAAAAAAATTTGAACTTCTGATACAATTCGGAAGTTCATTTCCGAAAACTGGGAGGGAGGTGTTTTCGGAAATGAACTTCCGAAACACCCCTGCGATAGACTTTTCTGCAACTTCCATGGCAGACCCCTAAACCAAACTTCAAACCAAATCAAAATGCTTCTAAACAACCTAAATACTACTAACAACCTAACCATATATCATTTTGCAATTAAAACCCTAAATAACATGCATTTCAATAATATATCTAAAAATTTCAAAACTTACAAAGTGTTAGGATTGAGGGCTTTTGAATGTTGTTTAGCAGTGTGATTGGAGCCTTGATGCAGCTTTGGAATTCTGTTTGCACAAATTTTCGCCTTTGCCACTTTTTGTTTTGATTTAGGGTAAATGATTGGGGGAGGGGGAGTGTTTTGATAAATCTGCAGAAATCGCAATATTTCGGAAGTTCACTTCCGAAATAATGTTTTCGGAAATGAACTTCCGAAATAAATCAATTTTTAAAAAAAAAAACGCTTTCGGAAATGAACTTCCGAAGCAGGGGTATTTTGGTATTTTCGCTGGGGGTGACCCCATAGGGAGGTGGCCAAAGAAATTTTCTAAATTTAACCTATGGTGATTGAATTTCTTTATTTTTATAATAATCTTGATTTTTATGATCATCCTATGATTTTGTTTTTGCATATTTTCACTATTATGCATTTAAATATTTTTAACTAATATTTTAGTAATACTTAAAGAATTATGAAGCTTTATTCTAAATGTGAGGTTTCACTTGCACGTGATCAATTATTTATTGCATAACAAATTTTTTAAAATAAATTATTTATTCATTAATGTAACTTAATTATGAGATTCTATTGAATAATAGAATAATATTTTTAAATAATATATAGTTAAATGTTATTGCTAATAAGGTCAATAATGAGACACAATTCATATATGAGTGACAAAAGAATACGTGACATCAACAACCGATATGCAATAAGGATAATAAATTGATCAATTCTGAGGAATTTGCATAATTGTCGTGAAAATGGCGTGAGTGATTCTCATTGTGACTGAAGTGAATAGTCATTTGACTTCAAGTCATTATAATTTAGGAACTATTAGAATAATTCGCGTCTATCTATTCTAATTTGGGAACTATTAGAATGTTAATATGCAAGTACACTCCCTCTCTAGATACTCCCGCCATCCCGCCGCCACCTTATGAAGAAATTTCACGATAAACTTCGTCATTGTATCTTAATTTCTAGTTCGCATTAAAATAGATTAGGCGTGTTCATAGTTCATGAACTGCACTGAACCAAACCACATTTATGGTTCGGTTCAATTTATAATAACTACTTCAATAAAAATTTAATTAACTGTTAAAATGGTTCCAATTCAATTTAAAACTAGTTCAGAACCAGTTTATATTTATAAATTAGTTTATATTTATAAACTAATTTATACTACTCCGGCCTGATTTATAAGCAAAAATTCTCTTTTTAGATTCATTAAATAATAAATGTATCTAGTCTACATAAAAGACCAAATACATTCATTATTCAATGAACCTAAAAAAAGAATCTTTGCTTATAAATAAGGCCGGAGGGAGTATTTATAAATTAGTTTATAATCAATTTACAATTTTAAACCAATTTTATATTTTGAACTCTTTTACGATCAATTTTTTAATTTTATAAAAAACTTAAAATTTGTAATATTAAAAAACAATATTTTAAAAAAAAAAATTGAAATTTTTTTATATTAGGAAAAAAATATTGTCTTATTTTCAGTAATAAAAAATCTCAATTTTTTTTTAATTTTCAGAAAAAAATTTATTTTCTTAAAAGAAATCTATTTTTTTAATTTTCGAAAAAAAATATTTGTATTCTCTCAATTAAACTCATGGGCCAATTAAAAGATGACACTTGGCATTAATGATAATGAAAAAATAAAAGCAATACAAAGAGAATAGAAAGATGAAAATAAGATCAATTCTTTTAATTAAAAAACCTATGGCCACTTAGAATTAGTAACGTGATATTTAAATATTTAAATTAAATAATAAAAAAACAAAAGGGATAGAGAACAAGGAAAGGAAAGAAGAGTTACAGGAAACATAAAAATACAGTAGAGAACGTGAAACAAGAAAATAAGCACTTTTTTGTTTCATTAATGCTCATCATAAAAATTCCAAATTATAGAAATCCTGAGAAGTAAGAAAAGCGCTTTTCAAAAAAGTACGTGCAACAACAGCCAAACAGTAATCGATAGTTTGGAATAAGCACTTTCTCTCTGCGCAACAGCAACAATAGTTTGGCTGTTATCGAAAACAACGTGCAACAACAGCCAAAATTCATCGCTCATTCTCTCTGCGCAATCAACAACAATAATACTCGCTCTGTTCTCTTACTCTACTCGAAATTCAATTCGACTCAGTTTTATGAATGGCTCAGTTGCAATTTCGAAAATGGTTCACGTTCCCCGTCTCGATTCACATTTGGATTTCAGAATTGGTTTCGAGTGAATTCGAGTTTCTTCTGCATTTTGGACAGGACAACTCAGGATTTCTATAGTTTAGAATTTTTACGATAAGCTTCACGGTTTCATATCGATTACGGTTTGGCTATAGTTTTGTTTTAGAATCTATTTGAAATTAAGTTAAAGCTAGCATACAAAATTATGAAACTAAATAAAAAGAGAATTAAGTTTTGTTTGCAGAAAAAAAAAATTTTCAAGACTTTTTAATGAAAAACTAATTTATATAATTAAACCAATTTATAAAATAAAACTGGTTCTCAACCGGTTCTAAATTGAATTTAAATGATTTAAATTAAATGGTTCAGTTCATTAACCATTTAAGTGGTTCAGTTTTTTTATGGATCAATACAATTCAGTTCAAACATACAATTCAATTAACCATATTTTTGAACACTTCTAAAATAGATAGAGTTCATGTAAGTTTCTCTCGCGTATTCATGTTGTTATAGTTCTTCATTGTGTTTAGGTATTCGGCATCAGAAGTTTTTGGTTGAACTTTTTGAATAACAATGATACTTCCATAAAAAAGTCTGTTTTTCATTCGTTTCTTTTTGTCGTTTATCTTTTCAGTGTTTATTCTTATAATATGTTTATTTTAGTTTTATATTATACCGTCTGAAATTTGAATTTGTGGAGCTTTATATGAAAAAAAAAATCATAATATGATACCTAATATTCTATGATCCGGGTGGATGGTTTTGGTGCTTCATTCCCCGCTTCGTTAAAGAGTGGTAATCATAATACGATACCTAATATTCTAATGCTTCCTTGTTTTGTGCCACATTCCATAACTTTATTGAATTTATTTTTGTAAAGAACATTGCATGCTTTACTTGCAGATGTATTTTTTAATAAACGTCTCACTTAATAATATGGAATATATGGTAACACTTACAAAGCTTATTATGGAAACATATAATCCACAAAATTTTGCATTAATTTCATCTAAGATACACTAATTCTGGTCATTTTAGATTTCATATCCTTTGTGAACAATGGGCAAGCAGAGAACAATAGTGTAGATATCAAGAATGGTGTCGATCCAGAGAAAAGTAACTAGGAAAAAATTGTGACAATCTTCCTTTCAAGTTACTTCTAATAGGCACAATCTTCCTCAATTCCATTTCCTCTTTCCAAGGAACAACTATATCAAATGTACAAACTCATTAAATCTCAAATTCTTTTTTGCTATGTAGTCCAAAAAATATTTTTTTACAATCATCCCACCTTAGTTTCATTTATAATTATAGTAGGACTGTTGATTTTGGAGTCACCGATTACATGACTGCAAAAGGTCTTTCAGTTTTTGAAGGCAGTGGTTATATTGTTTTGTCACCTTTAATAACCATTCAAGATGTAGAACATATATTTTAAATTAGTCTTGAAGCTTCTTGTTATATGTTATAGTAAGCTAACACAATAAAAATTCTCAAACTTATTTCTTGGATACTAATTGTGAGTTTCATGATTTGATCTTGGAGAAGGCGATTGACACTGTTAAGCGAAATGGTAGACTCTAATACTTTTAAAATGAACCAGAAAACATACACCAATCTGGACCAATAAGTTGTTCTATCAAATCATTTTTGTTTCAAATAATAAGGATGACATTATATCCTGACATTTGAGATTAGACCACCCTAATTTTAAATATTTAAAGTGTTATTTTCTTTTAAAAAATGTTAAACAATATATTCTGTCATTTCATTGTGAGGAGGTTTGCCGATTTTCTAAACATCACATCAACTCTTTTTCAATAAAAGCATATAAATGTTCTAAACATTTTTGTAATTATTCATTGCGATGTTTGGGGATCTAATATGATACGGTCTCTATCCAAAAAGAATGATTTATCACCTTTATAGATGATGATACTAGATTTTATTGGATATACTTATTAAAAGAGAGACTAGAGATAGGTATAAACAAATTTGTAAATTGGTACATACAAAAATTAACTCACAAATACAAATATTTAGAACTGATAATGGAATTGAAACTTTTTACAAAGTTGTGGGAAAAAATTTTCCTAAAAAATGGAACCAAATGTAATTGTAGAGAGAAAAAATTGAAGCCTTCTTGAGATGGAGTGAGCTCTACTCTTCTAATCCAGTGTTTCAAAATATTTATGGGTGAAGCTAGCTTGACAACTGCACAATTATTTAATCACATGTCATCTAGTGTTTTACAATTTTAAACTACCTTTTAAAGTTTCTTGAAATATCTTTCCATTGTTTCAATCTCAGATCTATTATCACTCAAACTTTTTGAATGCACGGCTTCTATTCATAAACATAAACATTTTGGTCAACATGAACTTCGTGCTATCAAGTGTGTTTTTATTGGTTACTTATCTACTCAAAAAGTCTATAAATATTTTGATCTAAAAAAATATTTGTACCAATAGATTCTACCTTTTTCTAAAAGCAGACTTTTTTTGAGAAAAATCATCTTCAGGGAGAAAATTATATGAAGATTCATTTAAATTGTTTGAAACTTAATTTTTTTAAAAGATGTGTACATATCACATAAAATTTAATTCTTTTAAAAGATGTGTACATATCACATGATTATGTTTCATGTATATTTGCACCTAAATAAAATGTCTTAAGAAAATTTATGTGAACCTACTCCTACAATAAGTAATGATTATTATCGAATATGAGGCAACAAATTAAAACAAGAATCAAATCAATAATTTTCCTAAAATTAATCAAAATTCACAATATAAGTATCCTTGTGATAAAATCAAAAAAAAAAAAAGAAGCAAGATTTAAATAAGGAATCGGGAAAAGAAAGGTCTATGAAAGAAGGAACCCATATCAAGTAGTAGAAGACTTCATTTCTCAATCCAACCAAGAATATGTATCGAGTGAAAGTCAACCAACTAAGAATATTGATCTTAGTTGACACTCTCATGAACTCAAACAATAAACTTTGAGAGAAATGAGACACCCTAGTCGACATTGGAAAATATCAAAGGTTAGTTTGAAAATATATTTGTCTCATACTCGTTCTAACATTGTCTTTTCAAACAGTGTTAGTCAATCCATGCATGCTCTATATGAATAACATCTTGAAGTTGTATACAGAACCTTAAGATACTTGAAAACAACTCCTAGAAAAATTATTTTTCTTTTAGAAGACCGATAATAAAAACGTGGTAATATTCATTGATTCAGATTGAACATGATATATTACAAATAGAAAGTCAACTTTAGGCAAAGAAGAAGAAAACAAATAGTGGTTGATAGAAATAGTGTTGAATTTGAGTTTAGAGCAACTATTCAAAAAAATTGTGAAGGTATATGGATTCTTAGAGTATATTGAGATCAATCTTCATTTTTATCCAAGAGAAGATAGATTATGTTATTCTCTACTTACTGGTTGTTTTGTCCAATTAACAGATAGATAATATTTTAACCAAAAGTTTGACAAGGACATCATTTGAGTATTTGATCGGTAAGTTAGACATAATTCTTGGTGAATGTTGAAGTATAATATATATTTTTTATGTTCAGAGTGTTGAACTGTTGATGCCTAAAAGTAAGAATAATCACAGGGTGCAGGAATAGGGAAAAGGAGATAAATGGTCAAGATGAGGGAACAACATTAAGCATATAACATTTGATTATAGTATAACAGCAGTTACATACCAACTTTAAATAGATGCAAGTGCACATATTCAATAGAATGGAAAATATTGTAGAAAAATATATTATCCAAAACTTGTTACTGAGAATTGAATCTAAATGCCTCTCCAGGAACATAATTAGTCCTCATACTGTAATGGTCAAACTTCGAATTGCTCCGATCAACAGCCGCCCTTGTTTCAACAGGTTTAGACTCGGCTCCATTTGTCGCAGAACCAACTTCTCCACTCTTTTCTCGGTGTCGATGCCTTGTCCTTTCTTTTTGGCTTTTGGATTTAACGTGCGATGGAATCTCACTGGATCCATAGAACTCAGCATATTCGTGTCGTTTTGAAGATCGGTGCTTACTTGACAATGAAGGATCCTTGAAACTGCTTGATTTTATCTTTGGAGGCTTTACTTCTGAATATTTCTCTGCAGTGCTTGGAGTATGGACCTGCGGCATCTGCCGATTTTCGGTATGATGAGTAACATGTGTGGATTTTCTATTGACTAATGGAGGCTTGACTTCGTCTTCGGGCATCACGAGACGATCCTTGAGTGGTGTTAGTCCTCTATTCACCCTGTTAGATTTGAAATTCGAGGGTATGAATTGAGTGAATGTGCTAGCCAATGCTTCAAAGGATAGCTTAGAAAGGTCGGCAATAAGTTGTCCAAAAGATGGCCATCCAGGATCTTCTTTACTGCTGTCCGGGATTGGCATGTGTTTCTCGTTGCTTGGTTGCCCTTTAAACTCTCCTCTCAACTGTCTCTGCGGCAATTATGCAGTGTAATTAGCCGATCAGAAAGGTCAAAATCAGATGAACATCAGATAAGATAACAATGAAAATGATGAATTTTATCAGGTTGCAGTGTGCAAATCGTGTAAGTCCGAAAAATTTATATAGTTAAGAATTCCGTTGAGGCAACACATACTGTTTTTGAGAAGAAAGAGGATCCAAATCCCTGCTGAAGCATGCATGTAGCATATCCAACCAAAACAGCACCAACAACTGTAAGGATATCTGCAAAAAAAAAAAAAAAAACGCAAAATGTACTAAAATCAGGTCATTGGAGATAGAGAGAATATAAAGCATTTAATAGAAATATACAGTCATATACATTGTTCTCAAATTTACATGTTTCCTAATGTTTCACTTCTTCTCTAGACAGAAAATTTACTTTTTTTAACAAAGTTTGAATTATATGTTCTAAACATGTAAATAACAATTTTCTGATCAAGATCAGATCCACCTAGAACAATATACCTAACTTAAATAGCACTTGTTTGATTGGCATTTTCAATTATATTTATGAATCATGTATTTGATGTATTACCTACAAGCTCTGTAGCACCGACACCTTAGAATAATGTCTTTGATGTACGCTAATTCTAAATTATTAGTTAAAATTTGAGAACAATTCAAAGTCATGCAATTCAAGACCTAATAGTATCTTTGAAGTACCGGTGAATAACTAACTACAAGAGAAATTCGAGAAGGGACTATGTTTTAGATTTGATCAGAAATATAGTCATGCCATCTTTATGATAGGTGCTTGAGTACGTAAGTGTCTTGGTTCTTCACCTTTGATAGCTAGCTTTTAAGGGTGGATTCTCCATGTGTTTGATGTTTACCATAGGTATTAGATTCAGAGCTCATTATCGGTCGCTTGAAAAGGGCTACCTACGGAAGGGCTTATCAGAAAGACCGAGTAGAGCGTCGTAGGGTGCAGCGACGTCGGCTCTTTGGGGTGGTGCAATGATAGGTATGGTATTATAGAGTGCCAAAGCACCATATTGATATTAGTATCATCTAATATCAGCAACAAATTATTATTCTTACACTAAATAATAAAGTATGGCAAACATGAGATAAGAATTCAAACCTGTGCTGGAAATTGAACTAGATTGGTAATCACAGTCATCCTGGTCAAGAATAATTTGTCGAAGAGCAGCATTCCCTCTATCAATGACCAACAAGGAACATGTTGGCCGAACATATACCACATCGAAATCATTTGAGAACTTAGCATCCTCACTAGGCCCATCTCTGTAGCCAGCAACGTTTGACTTTCCCCCGGCGATGGTTGTGACTCCTAAAAAATATTCATGAAGATCAGTAACAATACCTTTTCACCATTCCCATCTCACTAATCATTCTCACAAAGATCGTGAAATCACTAATCAGTAACACTAATACACCTTACTAGTCCTGACAAGATTGTGAAATGTTGTAGCTAAAGTAACACATACCAGCATCTCCAATCTTTCTAATTGCAAGATTCTGAGTATCAGCAACATAAACATTCCCTTTATCATCCATAGTTATGCCTTTGGGATGATTAAACCGAGCATCACTAGGTTTTCCATCGACATGATCAGTGTAGCCCTGAAATGACCCAGCTACCAATCTTCCTCTACTATCTACAATACCATAAAGAGATGATAACAGACAAAATTAGAAACTACCTAACTAACTAACCATTCTAACTTTTAACTAATCTGAAATTCTACTTAATTTCTCATAAACGCTATTATAAGAAACACGATAGTTATGCAATAAACTCAAGAGAAGCCATACATTGAGAGAGTGGCGGAGTAATTCGAACAATGTTGCTATTAATTTCATCAACAGCAAAGAGTTCGCCATCCTCTTCAGAGACGCGGATCCGATAAGGGATAACTCCAATAGCATTTCCTTCCACAACAGTCTCAACTACGTAACCATTCTCAAATTGAAGAACATTCCCATCTGAAAAAAAAAAAAATTACAATCACAATTTCACACACACACAAAAACCAAACGAATATCATACTATACATGATTTAAAAAACTATCAGCCCAGAATGAACAATCACCTGAGTGTGGCATCTTGGTTGCAGACCTTGTCCATTTGATAAGTGAAGACAAATGCCTAATCAATGGACCTGATTCATCAACATTGTTCAACTAAATTAAAAAATGAAAACATACCCACTTTGGAATTCAGCTACAGTTTGCAAAAAGTTTGATAATTTAGCATACCCATTTGGCTAAATAGGAAAGAGGAAGCAAAATTGAAGATATTGAAGAAATGGGTTTTGTTTACCTGCAGGAGCAGCGTGAGCTTGAAAATGGAGAGAGAAAGTGGAAGCAAGTAGAATGAGAGTATAGAAGAGGAGAGAGTGAGTTGTCATAGTTGGTTTGAGAAGAAGATGAAGAAGCTATGGCAAGTGAACTCTTCTTCTTCTTCTTCTTCAATTGCCACTAACACAGCTGCAAAACACTCTTTGCATCTCTCTCTTTCTCTCTCTAAAGTGCTTTTTTTGTGAGTAACTTTTTTAACTTTGTTTTAGCATTTACGCGGAAAGTGAGTTTTTCGAGGAAGCGCTTTTAATCCTCTGTGTTTTTTTGAGTCGGTCATAGCATTCATTTCTTGTTGTAAAGTAGAGTAATGAAAATGTATTTTAGACTATTTACAATGGTTTCCAAATTCAACACCACTTTTTCACTTTTTATACTCCACAACATCTTCTCTCTCTTCCACCTAATAATTCAACACACATTCAACTTTTACTCACTACAATAGTTTTGTTTAATAAAATTCAACACCCTACTTTACCACCATTCACAACACACTAAAAATTCAAATAGTCACAACAATCAATAGGATTTTGCAAAATATTGTATGTGGCCCCCACTCTCATTCATTCAACATGTTGAATTCTTTCAACACAAAGTAATCCACATCATATTAAACAAGCTATTAAACATACCATTGCATGAATTCAACAGTTGAAAAAAAATTTCAACACCCAACACCCCCATTGTACATAGTCTTAGAAAGTATTTAATGATTTAATCAAAAAATAATGTTTGTATTGTATTGTAGATGTAAACAATTTGGATTGGATTGTGCTCTCCATAGTTACTACTTACTACCTTATTGCTATTTTCATCTTCAAAATTTTCTCTTACTTTAAATAATCTTCTTTTATGGAGGAATAAAAATGTATATTAAGCACTCCTTGTTTTTTATTATATAAATTTAAAATCAATTGATATATTATTACTATTGTGCACTAAAATTAAAATTAAGTGAAACTCCCACCCTTAGGTCTCTTACGCATGCGGATTTCTAAAATTGTTCATGTACCTTCAAAAACATTTTTTTATACTTGCAGGAAAACCTTCTGTAAGTATATATACGAAAAAACTTTCTCAAGTATATCTACGAAATAAATTAGTTACAGAATACCAGAAAAACAACATTTGCAACGAGAAAAATAACATTCATAGATTAAAATTGACATTACATCGATAATTTCAACAACAAATTAAATATTATATTTCAATAGTTCGGTGGACGGTTGCACACTTATAAGATTGAGCCGACATACACTAGGACGACCTTGTAACTTTGAGCACAAATCATGGTTATGCAAACCAAAAATAACACTAAATTCTCACTTCTTTCTAGCCAACATATAACCACGAATTTTAAATGGTCAATCACATTTTTTAGTACATGTATAATCTTTTTTAAACTTCCTTAGAGGAGTATGGTACTTCTCGCTTCTTTCGTACAACATTGTTACAAAAGTGTTTCTTCTTGTCGTACCATTATCTGATCTTCCTATTACCACACCAAAACCAAGGTTAGTTGCATTCTTACGAATCTATGTGAACATGCTTTCACGATCATCAAACTCTTGCTTGTTATTAAAGTCACCACCGAGATCTACCGCCTTTACGGCTACCCCTTCAACATTCGGAGAAACATCGACTAAAAGAAAACAATAACAAAAATAACTCAATCACAAGACTGATGGAAAAAATAACACAGACACGTTTCGTAGATGCATCTCTGGAATGTGTTCATCTTCACCACGTTCTGTAGATGTACCTACGGAAGCAACGTTACTTTTTTTGACAGAAAATTGATGCATAATGTGAGCAATACAAATGAACAAAGATGAATATTTACCTGAAATTCAGTCTTCTCTTACTCCCTTTGATTTGTTGCATCCAAAAGTTGGAGTTTTGGAGTGAAAATGATATTGATGATGTAGGGTTTTTAGGTTGTGGAGATATGAGCGTTGAAGAAGAAATGTAACAATGTGGGAGTGATCATGCTGATTCAAAGTATACAAGATACTTTCGTAGGTGCATCTACGGAATATTCTGGCGCTAAGTCATTCCGTAGATGTACTTACGGAATAATCCCTGAACTCAATTAATCTGCAATTTTTCACAATATACACTAATTTAAAATACTTCCGTAAATGCACCTACGAAAAAATTCAAATTTTGGCAAAAAAAAAAAGGTACTTTCAAATTTATATTTACGAAATAAGAGGACATATTTGGATTTTCTCCTGGTAGCTAAGAGATTCAAAGGATGCATTGAAATTTTCTCAAAATTAATGACTCAAACTTCCATGTTAATTTTAAAATTACAAAAATATAAAATAATCATTGAAATATGCTCCAAAAGACTTTAATTATATCAGTATTGGGCTTTAACAGACTGATTTGATATTTTTTGTCTTGAATGGTTCTTTGGCCCTCGCGGGCCTAATAATTTAGAGTTTGTGTAATAAATCCAATTTTCACTAGAATTAAAAACACTCTAAGATTTCTCTCACGAAATTTCTTTTTTCACCTCTATACTTTTTTAGTTGTCTATGGCGGAAATTTTGTCCCTTAAAATTTAGAGATATATTTTCGAACGCATAATATTTTATATTTTAGAGGTATTTTCGGAGATGCATCTTCGAATTCACCAAATTCATTCTTTTTTTGCAAAAAAATGATATTTTCGGATATGCATTTCTGAAATATCTCAATATTTAGTATATAAATTTTTCTGAAATGCATTTCCGAAATAACCCAATATTTATTAAAATAATTAAAATCAAGGTGAATTAATTGTATAATTTATCGTATTATTATTTTTTAATGTAAATTACGGTATTTAACCATTTAAAAAAACATTACATAAATAAATAAATTATTAATTAATAGAATAAATATAAATCATATCTAAAAAAATTGGTTGAATCATAATGCATTAATTGTAAATATTAGATGCATTAATTGTAAATATTAGATACGATAAAAGATTTTGAATACCAAAATCAATTTAGTGCAATTATTAAATACAAAAATTAGTTTATATTTTGATTTCAAGTAAGTTTCAAATTTTCTTAATTAAATTCTAAATTAATTATCCTTTATTAAAATTAATCATTTAAATTTTAAAATTCATATTAAAAACAATAATAATAGTTTATTGTGAATTATAATTATTGTAATCAATGAATAAAACGATAATATAACTATTCACACGAGGAGGATGACACTCTTATAACTGAGCAACATGATATTCAGAAGGAGTTTATGATGTTCTATGGCAATCTGATGGGAAGAAAGGAAAACCATCTGAAGCATGTTGACATTTAAGCCATGAGGTTTGGTCCTCAAGTTATTAATGCCCAAGGAGAAGCCCTAACAACAATGGTTACTGAGGAGGAAATCCTGAAGGCCTTAAAGGGGCTTGGAGACCTTAACGCCCCAGGTATGGATGGCTATGGTGCCAAATTTTTCAAGTTCAACTGGCCTAAAATTAAGCAGGATGTGATTGCTGCAGTCCATGAGTTTTTTGAGAAAGGTAACTTGCTTAAGGCTTTCAACAGTATTATTGTTACCCTTGTGCCTAAAACTGAAAACCTCACACTTATGAAAGACTACAGACCTATAGCAGTCTGTAATACTTTTTATAAAATATTGTCTAAGATCATAACAAACAGGCTGAGCCCTATTCTTAAAGATATTGTGCATCAGAGCCAAGCAGCTTTCATTCCTGGCCAAGTCATCCATAATCATATTCTCCTAGCCTTTGAACTTATGAAAGGTTATAATAGGAAAAGAGGGACACCAAAATGTATGATGTAATTAGACCTTCAAAAGGCCTATGACATGGTTGACTGGACAACCATGTAGTGTGTTATGAGAGAGGTTGGAATCCCTCAAAAGTTCATAGGTGGATTCTGAAAACTGTTAGCATTGTCAGCTATAGGTTCAATGTAAATGGAAGCTTCATCGAGGAATTGCAGGCCAAGAGAGGGATAAGACAAAGGGATCCTATATCCCCCTTACTCTTTATCTTCATGATGGAGTATCTCAACAGAAAAATGACCCTAATGCAGCACAATCCAGACTTCAATCACCACAACAAGTGTAAGAATCTGGCCATTACCCATCTGTCCTTTGCAGATGCTGCACTCCTTTTCAGCAGAGGAGATCATGTATCTATTGAGCTTATCCTAAAGCTTTTACTCAATTTTCTGAATCAACTGGCCTTATTGTCAACCCCAAGAAATGTAAATTGTTTTGTAGTGGTATGGATGAGATAACTATTTCAAAGGATCCAAATTATTACTGAATTTGACATGGGACAACTTCCCATTAGCTACCTTGGTGTCCCTCTATCCAGTAGAAAACTGACTATTAATCACTACATGCCCATGGTGGATAAAATTGTCAGTAGGATTAGGCATTGGTCCTCAAAACTTCTTAGTTGTGCTGGTAGAATTCTGCTTGTCAAAAGTATATGTCTGGCTATAGCTCAATACTTGATGGCTTGTTTCCCTTTACCTAAAAATGTTTTGCAGAATATCAATACTATTTGTAGGGCTTTTATTTGGGGTGGAAAGAAGAAAAGCCTTGTGGCTTGGGCGAAGGTGTGTAAGCCTATAAAGTATGGAGGTCTTGACATATTCAATCTAGAACTCTGGAATACAGTGGCTTTACTTAAGTGTTTGTGGAACATTTACATGAAAATGGACAACCTGCGGGTTAAGTGGGCCCACTGTTATTACCTCAAAGGGCATGAACCTCTAAATGCAGCTGCCAATAATAACTGTACTTGGATTTTGAGCAGTATCATTAAAAGGAAAACTGATGTAAATATTGTTATCCAAAATTATGATATTATGGTGAGCAAAAGAAAATTTTCTATGAGTCAAGTCTACCACTGCCTGATCCAGGAGAATACCACTATTGATTGGCACCATCTGATGTGCCACAACATAGCTAGGCCTCGAGCAAAGCTAGCCCTGTGGTTATGCTGTCATGGCCGAATGGCAACTAAAGAAAGACTCTACAAGATTGGACTGCTGCAGGATACTAGATGTGAGCTATGTGGTCATGATGTTGAAACTCGTGATCACATTATCTTCAAATGTAAATAGTCGACTGTTATCTAGACAGGAATATGCAATTGGATGCATTTAACTAGCAGAAATGTTGATATCAACTGGATCAAGACTTGGACTCGCGGCAAGGGTTGGAGAAAAGGGCTCTTCAAAGTAGTGACAGCTGAAACAATCTATGCCATATGGACTCAAAGAAACAACTACAATTTTCAAAAAGATTCTTATACTATAGATAGTGATATAAATATTGTATTTGAATTTTAAACAAATCTATTGAATTAAGATGGTATATAATTAATTATATATCTTAATTAATATAATTAATATATTTTGATTTTAATTTTTTTAATAAATATTGAATTATTTTGAAAATGAATTTTTGAAAAAATCTCTAAATTAAATATTAAAATATTTCATAAATGTATCTTCAAAAATATGCCTTGAAGGACATTTTGAGATTTTCAGGAATTTTTTTCACCACTAATTATAAACTATTTAATAATATTAAAAAATCATTATTAAAATTACTTTTTATTATATTTTTAAAAATATTTATTATTTTATATATAAAAAATAATTTATATTTTATCTTTGGATATTAGTATTACCCGACCCGCAGCCATAATTCGACACTCTCCGCTTATCACTACCACCATCTCCCGGCACCAGCTGATTACACCTCCGCACGCACCTTTCTTCTTCTCTCAGGTTTTAATCTATTTCTCTCTCTCATTAACATTATCTTTTCAATTCTCATGCTATTTTACTGTTTGAATTCTTGATTAGTTTATTCACTTCTTTGATTTTCCGTTGATATATTTTTCTTGGACATGCGCAAGATTCGAATTTTATTTAGGATTTATATTGGTTAATTAGGGTTTAACGGGAGACTATTTTCATTTGATTACTTCACAAAAACACTATACCACGCGTTTCAAATCGATGATTTTATTTTTCTGAACTAGTTACTGAAAAGCCCTAATTTTTTCAACTGTTACGATTTTGGAAGAATGTGCCTTGTTCGATGCCTAATTCATTTTGGACGAATGTGCATTTTGTTCATAAATTCTGTTCTGCATTCAAATGTCAGTTGCTGATTTAGTTCATACTTTTGTCCATTGCTGCCGCTTGTTGATTTATTTTTCTTGGAAATGCGCAAGATTCTAATTTCAGTTAGGATTTGGAATTTCTCTCTTGCGGGATTTATATTAGTTAATTAGGGTTTAGTGGGAGTCTATTTTGATTTGATTGCTTTACAAAGACACTATACCGTGTGTTTCAAATCGATGATTTTAATTTTCTGAACTAGTTGCTGAAAAGCCCTAATTTTTTCAAGTGGGTATGTTGATTGTTACGATTTTGGAAGAATGTGCATTGTTGAATGCTCAATTTAGTTCCAATTCTTTTTTTTCCTAGGGCATTTGAGCATACACAGTATCTTCCTCCCTTGGCTTAACTAACGCCAGAAATTGTAAGTTTATGGGAATCAAGTGATAGATGAAGATAAACACATATGATGTCACATGCATCAATGCCATAACAATGCTATTTCACAATATTTACTGCTAAATAACATATCACTAAACAACATTTTTTCAAATTCTGCTATGCAATTAACAACACTGACTGTTTTGAGCTACCTCCCCAGCCGGGTCTCTGCTCAGTAGTCACTATCTCACTACCTGCGTTGCTCATTTTTGCTTGTTGTTTCAATTTTTTCATTCTATTAGAATGGTTCTTCATGTATGAGTTGGTAGTTATAAGGGGTCTGTTTGGATCGATTTATTTGAGCTTATTATCTATTGACATAAGTTTTGTGGCACTGTTTGGGAGATCTTATATAAAAACAGTTTATATTTATAACATTTTTCAAAAATTTTTTGAACTTATTTTTATAAGCTATCCAAGATAGCTAATGAGAAAAATTAATTGTGTATATACAAACAATTTAAATTTATTTTATCCTTTGTTATTAAAATAGCTTATGCAAGCTTATTCTTAAGTGCTTATTTTGGTAAGCACCTGTGCTATAAGCTGCAAATAAGTTGTTTATCCAAACAGGCTCAAGATACTGCTGCAAATTAACTTGACATCCATAAGCCGCCGTGTTTCGGGTTGAAGGGAATGAGTTTGGGTAGCATTAGTTTTGGGGGGGGGGGGGGGGGGGGGTAAGTTCCTCCCTTAATTTTTGTTTAAAATTACGGTCTATTGTGCCAAAGAAGCGGGTATGGATGAATGGGAAAATAATGTTACTAGCAATGTTGTCAATTGCGGATAGCGGAAAATAGAAGATCGTTAAAATTCTGTTATGTGTGCCACTATAGTGTCTTACAACATTTTGTATTTAATAGCGTATTGCAGAACAGTAGTACTGGAACAATAGTAGTTTGCCCAAATTTCTTATTGTGTGTACAATTCATAATAGTAGCACTTTATAAGATAGGGTTCAATGAATCCCAATTTCGATAACCTATTAGGAGTTGGAATGGTTGAAATTTAAAATACAATGAGATCTTTTTCTGTCAGTAAAATCAAATTGGTAATTAATATAATAGAACTGGACTAGTGTAGCTGAATACCAATGTTATCACTGATGTCCTCCCACTCACTCCTATTCTCTTCCCGATTTCCTCCCCCTTCACTCCCTCCCTTTTGCTGCTACTTACCTACCAAAACAACCCAATACCTGCTCTCACATGCTCATTTATGTGAACAAGATGCTATTTTTAGAGTAGGGGATGGGATCACGTGCAAGGACTAAGTTAAAGGGCCAAATGTTAGGGAGATTAAAGAACAATGATATTTTCGGTGTGGAAAATGATGGGTATATTATGAAGGAAACTTATGGATGATATGAAAAATAGCTCGTACTTCTTGCACTTGCACCAAAGGTGTACTTATGAAGCAGTCTTCTTTTTGCTTCCTATCTCTTCATTGTCTCTCTCGTGTTATATGAAAAATTGTCAACTAGTATTGTGTTTAAGAATGACATGGAAACTTAAATCAAATGAAAACTAGTGATTGCTGATTATTTTAATTTATTGAGTGGACTACCTCTCTGTTCGATGCTAGTTAACACATTGATTTTATCAAATGTTACAAGAAATTCTCACCTTTTGTTGATGCTCCATACATTAGTTTTTCTTGGAAATTAAAAATTTGAAAGAGAGAGAAACATTGATTCTCCTCAAATTTGAAAGATTAATTTTATTTAATTAGTTTTTCCTCTCCTTATTATAAGACTCTCCAACAAAGTTTACATGTATTAAGTAGTTGCTGTAATATATTTGTCAAAAACTTGTGTAACTTTTACATTTTTACCCCTATAAATTATTGTTATCCTAGGAGAGAAAAATAATTTACATTTCCCATTGGTGAATTAAATTGGGGTATTTTGTAAAATCATTAATGCATGTGGAGTTTTGAAAAGAGTCTTATATTAAGGGACAAAGAAAAACTAGAAAAAATGGTCTTACAATTAGGAACAAATGGAGTAATAAATCCAACTTTTCCATCAACAAACATTTTCTATAGAAACAGGAGTACCTATGATTTGTGCACTGCACAAAGTTACTGTAGTTGTAGGGTTTCACTGTCGAAGAGAAGTTGAGGTCTGAGGAATCTATTTGTAACTTATAAGCTTCATAAATCTGAAGCGGTATATATAAAATTTTCTTTATTTAAGAAAATCATTGAAAAAGATGCAGACCAAATGGCCGGCAATCAATGTCTTTTTTGGGGCATCATAGGAATTTCCCTTTCATTTGTAAAATATTGAAACTGCACTTCTGCGTTAATTATAAATTATATACATGATAATTGCTCATGGTAGAATAAATGTAAAAGAATTAGGCCTGTGCCATATATAAATAGACTGATTTTATGAAAAGGAAAATGGGGACTCTGATGTCTTTTTCTTGTCACTTGTACATGCAGATAGTTTAGAATCAAACAGTGTCAGGTCATAAATTCATTCCATCACGCAATTGAATTTTCCATTTGAAGCAGCCAAAATGTCACGGAAGGGTTTGATGGAACAAGACTTGAGTACATTGGATGTGACAAAATTGCATCCACTTTCTCCTGAAGTCATATCTCGGCAGGCTACTATTAATATTGGTAATATTTTCTCCCTTATTTTTTTGAAATTGTTACAGCCACATTAGAACACGAACAAATTTCTCATTATAAAATTGTACAAGCTTCTTTTCCATTGATGACTGTTATTGTTAGATGATTGATGAATAGTAAATTAAATCTTGGCAGGCACCATAGGTCATGTGGCACATGGCAAATCAACAGTTGTGAAAGCAATATCGGGTGTTCAGGTATTCCTTTGTCTAAATGTTCTCCTCTATTGTGGTTTTGGCGTAGGGATGAGGATGGTGATGTTTATGCTGTATATATGGTATTCTTGGTACATGGTGATGTTTATACTGTATATATGGTATTCTTGGTACATGGTGATGTTATTTTTTGTCCATACTCCATAACCTACTTGGATGTAAGTGATATTTTTCAATTAAAAAGGAATTATTTACTCTTTGACGTAACTCAAAATGTTATGTTTCATTTAATCCAAGTAGCTAGTGAATTATAAAGTGTGTGAAATCTGAATTACCACCACAGATTTATGAAGTTTGTTATTTTCAATATTTGGGTTTTATTTTGTCTAGATAAGTTGTAACAGTCGGTTCATTTGATTGGTATATGGAATCCAAAAAAAGTGGCCATCTTCTCCTGCCTTTGGATCAATTAAATTGCGTTCCTCTGTTTTTGCATCTTCAGTTTTAAAAAATGGACTTGCATATCAAATGCCATAACACCATATTATATTCTTTGTGCATTTCCCTCTAGCTTTTTATTTTAATGCTGTTGATCTTCCTGGTTTCCCATGAATGTCGTGCAGACTGTGCGTTTTAAAAATGAGTTGGAGCGTAACATTACAATCAAGCTTGGTTATGCAAATGCAAAAATATATAAGTGTGAAGATGAAAGATGTCCAAGGCCTATGTCCTACAAGTGGGTATTTATTTTCCGTTTGCTGTTATATTATCAGGTTATTTCAACAATTGGTGATGTGATAATTTTTTTGCTACAGGGCTTATGGAAGTGGAAAAGAAGATAATCCTATGTGTGATGTGCCAGGATTTGAAAACTGCAGGATGAAATTACTGAGGCATGTTTCTTTTGTCGATTGCCCGGTAAAGTTCTAAACTTTTATTTGTCTAGGGCTGTTTTATGGCAAGTTTCATCATATTTATAACTTAATGTAGGATTACTTCCATAAATGTACGTATTTGATTTGATTTTTTTTATAAAACCATGATATTATCTGCTATGTCTAAGGTTATCTCATAGGACTAATTTTGTTGTCTAAGTATCTTAGACTATCTCTTGAAGAATAGTTGCGATATCCTAGACTGACACTGCATATTACCATGATAGAGCATCATTTGACGGAACTGCTTAAGGCTTATACATATATATGATATTTGCTTTTACATATACAATTTCTGTAGGGTCATGATATTCTCATGGCTACCATGCTTAATGGAGCAGCAATCATGGATGGCGCTTTGCTACTCATAGCTGCTAATGAAAGCTGTCCACAACCACAAACCTCTGAGCATCTAGCTGCTGTGGAAATTATGCGTCTTCAGCACATGATAATTCTTCAAAACAAGGTTGACCTAATTCAAGAGAATGTGGCTATCAATCAGCATGAAGCAATTCAGAAGTTTATACAAGTAAGTTTCCTGTGAAGAGATTTCTACTATGCAAGAGAATTGCCTTTTGCTAACTTACATGATGCTCTCTTTGTTTTTGGTGGCTTACCAGGGAACGGTTGCTGATGGTGCACCAGTGGTACCTATTTCAGCCCAGTTGAAGTATAATATTGATGTTGTGTGTGAGTATATCGTGAAAAAGATCCCAATCCCTGAAAGGAACTTTATTTCTCCACCTAATATGATAGTAATTCGGTCTTTTGATGTCAACAAACCTGGTTTTGAGGTTGATGAAATAAAAGGAGGTGTAGCTGGTGGAAGCATTCTGAGGGTAAGTCTTTTGGTGAATATTGCAGTATTGTGTTTGATTTGCACAGGCGTGACTTCATCTGCATCATATGCAGATGTTAGTTTTCCTAATAAATTTATATTTTGGAACGATTTATGCCTTAACTCGAATGCTGAGTGATTTTTAAAAGTTTTTTTATTTTAAAATAAGCATCTTCAGAATGTTTAATCTATGCTAGAATTTGAAATGCCTCGAAAATAATGCCGAGGACTAGTACTATGAAACATGAACACCCAGCATATGAGAAACAAGTTGCATTCTAATTTGTTTTTGGAAATTATTTTGAGGACTAGTACTATGAAACATGAACACCCAGCATATGAGAAACAAGTTGCATTGTAATTTGTTTTTGGAAATTATTGGGGACTATGAAACATGAACACCCAGCATATGAGAAACAAGTTGCTTTCGAATTTGTTTTTGGAAACTATTCTGTTCTTGTAATTTTCCTAAATACCTAGAAAAATTGGCCATTCTATTTCAAACCAGAACAAAGGAATGAACTTAGTATTATGATTTTACCTAAAACCTATTTGAGTTTGTCAATGATGAATTTTCAAGTGACAGAGGCCATGGATTCTGTTAAATATGAGCTGAGTCTTGAATCAAACATATTGGTACATTCTTTTTTAAACACATCTAACAATTTCTTCTCTACAGGGTGTTTTGAAGGTCAACCAATTCATTGAAGTTCGACCTGGGATAGTTGTTAAAGACGAGAGTGGAAATATTAAGTGCACACCTATATACTCTAGAATAGTTTCATTGTATGCTGAACAAAATGAGCTTCAATTTGCTGTGCCTGGAGGCCTCATTGGTGTTGGAACAACAATGGATCCTACTTTGACGCGTGCTGACAGGTTGGTAGGTCAAGTTCTTGGAGAAGTTGGATCACTACCTGAGGTTTTTGTTGAGCTTGAGGTATGTGGCTATGCCTAATGGTTTATCATTTTATGCATGCCTGCCTACTGTCAATTTGAATAGCCAAATCCTTTACAGTTACTCAATTTCCTTTCTGTGCTTGGAAAATATGGAAAATCTTATTTTACCGACGAATTTTGCAGGTGAACTTTTTCTTGCTTCGAAGGCTTCTTGGTGTCCGAACAAAAGGATCCGAGAGACAGGGAAAGGTATCTAAGCTGGCCAAATCAGAAATGCTAATGTTGAACATAGGATCAATGTCAACAGGAGCCAGAGTAATTGCCGTGAAGAATGACTTGGCAAAATTGCAACTTACATCTCCTGTGTGCACTAGCAAGGGTGAAAAGATTGCACTCAGTCGACGTGTTGAGAAGCATTGGCGTCTTATCGGGTGGGGTCAAATCCAAGCTGGAATCACTATTGATGTCCCTCCTGCACCCATCTTTAGTTGAAGACAGACAAGAAAAGAAAAGACAGACAAGAAGAGAAAAAGAGACAGACCTCGAGAAAGCACTTTTTAAAAAAAATAGATAAGAGATGAATTTAGATATATGGGAAGGGAGACAATATTTGGGAACCATTTTTGTGAGATGGAGAAGAAAACATTTGGATTATCGTTTTTTGTTTTTGCATTATGAAATACTTGTTGTTTTCTTTACTGTCAACCTATTTTTGAAGTTGTATCAAATACTGATTGTGTTTAGACTAAAAGCAAGTGTTCACTATTCAGTGAGCACTGTTTCATTCCATGGCATGATGCATTCTTAGGTTGTCTGAGGTAAAGTAGTTATTCACTAATGACTACGCGCATAGTGGAATTGTCCGCAAGAACCAACATAGTTTGGAAAAAATTCCCATTTGGATCATCTTCTCTTTAAAGTGTCTTTTCTTTTAAACATCAATTTTCTTTGATTAAGGGTGACATCTCAAACTTCTATTTGGAAATCTTACAATACATTTTTAGTCGAACATCACAATCCAAAGTGAGATTTCAAAGTAGACAAATGAAAGAAGCATCATATGTGTGCAATTTCAGTTCATGTTTCTCTTATTCTGAATCTAAGTATTTCAGTTCATTTTCATGTGAATCGATTATGATACCAGTGATTATTATAATGTTCAAGTAATTGTAAGGCTTTTGATTGAGTTTACTATAACTGTAAGTTAAGTGTCTAGCGGTATAATTAACGTGTTCAAGTTCATTGTTGGGTTAGTCTTGTGTAGTTTCAAGTCAATTGTTGTGTTAGTGTACTATAACTTTATGTTGGAATAAAATGTTATTGGCATATGTTGAAATGAAATCAAAATGAACAAAACCTTAGTTCACTGCAACAATCTGTGCTACTGTACTGAAAAAAATCGATATAATTAAATGAAATTATCATTTGTATTAGTGTACTGTACAAAACATGTTTACATTCAATATGGACCAAATGTACCAATTTTCTTTACCACAATATATAAAATATGCAATGTATCAAACTTGTTCTCCATTATGGTTACAATTGCACCAGTGCACTAATATGCAATGCATCAAACTTGTTCTCCATTATGGTGACAATTGCACCAAAGTATAGCAATATGCAATGCACTAAACATGTTCCATGTTTTCGTTCAAATTTCATCAATCGTGTTCCTATATTTGGGTAAAATTGCACAAAATGCACCAAAATATACATAATAATAAGAGATTCAAAATATAGTAAAATGAACACATCAAACATGATACATTTTAATGATATCTAAAATATTACATCATAAGATAACTGATACATCATCATTCATATTGAAAATAAACTACTTACTGAACAATTGCGTGTCAAATGAGATCACATCGTATCTATATTTATATGCATAAGGACGGTTCACAATAAGTAATGCAATCATTATAATCTACACAATATTAAAGTTAATTCCTGCTAATTGATCATAACGGATTCTTAACACTCCCATTTGTTAGAGATATTATTCAGATATACTTGTGTATAGTTCACATACGTCGTTAGTAACTACTTTCTGTTACTTGTATTTGTGCGTTCACCGTTAGAAACAGTAACGGTATTGTATTGTATATAAACCTTGCCACTGCTCCTTATGCCGTTGATGAATGAATCTACATTTTCTATATCTTATCCTTTTTGCTTTCTCTGCACTTCACCTTCACAGAGTGAAGGATGAAGCTTGAGTTTCAACTCTAACATGGTATCATTCGCACGTTTCAATCTTTCGCACTTCCCTACTCGTTAGATTCAGTTCATCCTTCGTCACCGCACAATCCAATCCTTGCTGGATCATTCTTGAAGCTCGTTCTTGAAGCTCAACCATGAATTCCGACGAAAATCCATATTCGGTACTCAAATCGCAAGAACACTCTACTGGTTCTGCTGCAATCAAATCCACCAACTCCCTTAAACCGAAGCTCTCAATTAAGCTTCAAGACAACAACTATCTTTTATGGAATCAACAAGTGGATGGAGTTATCTTATCTCAGAAGAAGCATAAGCTCGTGGTGAATCTGGTGATTCCGCAAAAGTTCAAGAATGCTCAAGATCGCGTTACAGGTACGATTTCTGATGAATACCCACAAGCACTTGATATCTTCCTGAGTCTTTCAATGGATCCCCCTGAATCAGAAGAAGCTTGACATTGGGATCCATGGGAGTATAAATAGGATGATAATCAACCATATCAGTTTCAGTTAGGATGTCTAAAGCATACTTGCGTTGGTTGATTGTAATGCCTGATGAGGATTGGGAAACTTCAATGTCTAAGAAGTATCTGAGTGGACCTAAGTCTTTTGTTAGAAATTTGTGGCTCTCTTTCCAGCTTTGTGTCGAGCATAATTCTTAAAAGCCTTCTCTCTGGCTATTTTTCAACTTGGTTGCAAGTAATCCTTCAAACGAAAGGGAAACTTGAAAGGGAAAATGTAAAGAGATAAGCGCAGATGCTTGGCTATCCACAAGGAGTTGGACGATTTGCAGGAGATGTCCAAGCTTGCTGACTCTTTACAAGAGGAGGAAAAAGCCCATGATTTTTCTTCTACTCTGAATGCTCGAGTTGTTGAGATGGAGTCCTCCCTTAAGGCAGAGAAAAAATGGCGTCAAGAAGCTTTTGACTTTGTTGCTTATGTAAATCGCAGCATGGAGGAGGACCGAAAGACTCTTCGGCGAGAAGCAGAGGCATTGAGGCACTAAAGGCTCTTAAGAGAGATGTGGCCGGTTTGAGGCAGAAGTTCCATGATTCTCTTTGTGTAGGGCATGATCGAGGTCTGTGATCAGGTCGTGCAAGTTCTGGAAAGCCTATTCATGTAGAAATTGTGTGAGACTTTTTTGTGTGTTTTTGGTAAAATGTATGATCCCTTTCACGATTCTAGGATCAAAACCTTTATAAAAGATCATCTAGGCCTGAACTAGATAGTTAGGAAACAATTTTCTTATTCCATTCCCAGAATCATAGAATGGAGAAGACCAAGTCTTTCTTCAATCATGGGAGGAACAATTTTCCTCCCACTATTCACTTTCCTTGTTCGTTTATCTTAAACCACCTTAGAAAAAATGTATATTACATGAGACCGACTACTGGTTTTGGGCTTAAGCCCAACTGGATGACTTGTAATGTTCTTTAGGCGGCCACCCTGCTTTATGTGCTCTGGGCGACATGTTGTACTTAGAACTCCTAGGGCGATCAAGCTTTATTTAGGGCGCTCGGCCCCTTAATTCCATCACAAACCATTTTTTTAAGTCCACTAACCTATCTTAGTTCAAAAACAAAAATAAAAGGGAATGAAGTTATAATCAAAATCATGATGAATTTAATTTGGAAAATAGGTGGTTACACCTCTTCAAAGGATGACATCATTTGATGACCAGTTAACACGATATTAGGAGATCAAATGACCTTGAAGTTGAATAGTAGTTGTATCACCCAAATGCTACATTGTTTGTTTCTCAACTTCAATGGCCATGCCTTTGTCTTTTACCAAATTATTATAGGTAAATTTTTGGAAGTGACTATTAGAAATTCACTATTTAGAAACAAATTTATTTTTGTCTTTTTAAAATTAATAGGCTTGAAAAGTAATACCAAGTCCAACAAATTCTTTATTTAGGAGAGTGATCTTCCATTATGCTAAGAGTTTTCAAAGATTAGTCTCAAACTATCAAGCACGGACATCCCGAACATGACTCCGACATCGACACGATGAAACTGATAATAATTTAAAAAAATTAATAAATTAAATATAATAATAAATGTCGGTGTAGGTGTCAAAAACTGATATGAACACGGAGACGCCTTATTTCAAAGATATTGGTGTTACATATATGTCTCAAATCATTAATTGTTTTAGATTTGATTACCTATTAAAGAACGGGTCTAACATGAAAATTAGATATTTCAATGGAGTATGTACCCCCTTGATACAAGGCTTGGAAAGTTGTCATATGAAAATATTTATGAAATTAATTAATGATTCAACAAAAAAATCACATTGGATATAAGGTTGCGATGGTGAGGAAAATTCAGAAGGAGGGGAAGGACAATTTTTATCCATGAAGACTCAGTATAGGTTCAAGTCCATGCACGATGACACTAAAATACTGAACCCAACAGAGCATATTAGGATTTCGTGTCATTTTTTAAATTCCAAAACAAACATTATCTATCTTCATTGAAATTTTCTATGTATATCATTCATAATAAAAAAGCAAGATGAGAACTTTGGCAAGTTTGCCAAATGTCATCATTTTAGAGAGTATTCTATTTTTGTTATTTCTATTATAGGAAAGGTTTCCATTTATATCAATCTTATTAAAATAATTATTTTAATTATTAATATTTGTTATTAAATTACTTTCTCTTAATTGTTGGGCTTTTAAATTGAATATATTGTTGTGCTGGTTCACCTTGGGGAAGCGAATAATCATCACCCTCAAAAAGAAAATATGCACGCTTGAAAACCTGTGTTCTTAAAGATATCAACAACCGAATCCATCCCTTCCACTTCCAATCATCCTCGGGTCCTCCATAAATCAATGCTTTCTCTTTTCCAATTCTTGATTCTTCAAATTTTTTATGTTTTCAAATGCATCGGTAAATTGACTCACTACATCTGACATCAATTGGGAAGCTTTCCAGTGTACTTTTATAGTCTATAAATATTGGGAGCATCACAATTCATTCTCCAACAAAAACCCTAACCATAGAAACTGCGACGGCGCTATAAAAACCGTCGTTTTCTCCGATCAAATCACAACGACTCATCCTTTCCGTTCTCCTTCTCTCAAGCTCAAGAGCGGCGGCGACTCTCTTCATCTTCTCTGGCGATCTCAACCTCTTCTTCATCTTCTCTCCTTCCGATTCGCTAACGGTGGCGGCAGTGATGATTCACGATTTGGGAACTGATGATGACGTTGCTTGCATTTTTGAGGACTGATTATGATGTTGCTTGCGTTTTTTAGAACTGATGGTTCACATTGTTGATGTTGAACGGTCCGGTCGTTCGTTGAGATATGTAGAAATGGGTTAGATTTGTTGTTCTTTCTTAACCTCTCTTCCTAGAACATATCTTTTCCATGAAATTGAACCCAAGTGGTTGTGGTTTTGGGAGCAACACCACACTTTCAGAACCTCCGATGATGATATCGATATGTCAAAACCTAAATATTACATTCTTGATATGTTCCCTTACCCTAGGTTCTGAATTGTGGTTACTTCGATTATTCAATTTTTCTATTCATATTGAGAATTACAATGAAATTTAGATTATGATTTGTGTTTTTTTGTTGTTGCAGTGGAGCTGGTTTACATGTTGGACATCCGCTTGGATACACTGCCACTGATATTTTAGCTAGGTTTAAACGAATGCAAGGATATACTGTCTTGCATTTAATGGGGTGGGATGCTTTTGGATTACCTGCAGATATGCAATTGAGGTCTCTTTTTTTCTTCTTTTTTTCTTGCTTCTTATTATAATGTTACTGCCATTTCTGTGTTATTTACAATCTTTTTAGGTTATTTTTTGTCTTTTTAATTGCCTTTGTCTCAGAGAGGAACTCACCCGAAGCTCACCATAGTGACGAATTTTAATCATTTAACTCTCAGGTTAACTGATGACAAGTTAGTTTTACTCTAAGGAAGATCTTTTATTTAGTTATTGATTTAAATGATTAGAAGTATCCTAGAATTATTAAAATTTGCTGATGCTGTTGTGCCAGGAATGAACTTATGTGGCAAATTTTGGTCCATATAAAGATCACTATTCTTTAGAAAATTTTGTGAAGTTGTAGTCGTGAATATTTAAGTAGTTTGTTAAGTCTCACTGTCCCTCTATCAACTAGAACCTATTCAGAAAGAAAACTTTTTTTGTTATAAAATAGGTTCTAACTTGATGCTGGGATTGAGAACTTTTACCTCCAAACATGAATTTTAACATCTATTTTACCGTTGATGATGGTGGTTTCTCAACTTTCTACTGATGTTCAAGATATGTCTCAGACTCAACAGGTGAAAAGGAAGAAAATTTTTGTTAAAAGATGGAGAGAGGAATGGAAATACACTTACAAATTGGCCTATGTTGATGTGAAGGACGGGACACTGAGGATTTACATATCCATCTGCAAGTAAATTGGCAAGAAGCATCGAAGTAGTCCTTACTAGAATTAAGGAAGTCGTAATATGCTTATGAGTGTGCTTCAGGAACCAAATAATGGTTTGCTTCATAAAGAGACTATTCATCTTCAATCATCCTCCAAAGATAAAATTATGGAGGACAAACCTGTTTATGTAAAAGGTTGGCCATGTCTGCATGCTATTATATTAACTGAAATGGGCTAATTATGTTTTTAGTTTCATTAAAAACGTTAATGGAATGTATTACGTTTTTCAAATTTTTGAGTTAGCTACAAAATCATTTTAATCAAAAACTTCAATGGCTTATTTCTTTTTTTCTTGATTGAATTTCTTGATGCTTAAATGTGCATTATTCATTTTATTGATAAAAAAATGCTTGCATTCTTTTGGGTATTTCCTGACAAATTCCATATCAACAACAGCGGGATCAATTCTTCAAGCTACACTAAAAAGGATCCTCATGAGATCGAGTTCATTCATGCTTTGGTGGTTCAAGTCGCATTGGTTTTTATTATGTTAGTTTTTGTGTTGTCTGCTGCTGTAGAATTTTTGTGCATACGTGGTTTCAGAGCGCCTGAAGCAGTCATCTTTCATTAGTCTCATCCAGCCGTGGAGTTCAAAATTTCATCTGTCATGTCAGCTTGTGCTTCCTACAACATTCAGCTATGGTAGTTTTAAGGAGCTGCGAGGTCTGACTATTGTCAACATTATCAATCAGTTTCGGCTGTTGGTTAGGGGTTTGGGGGAGTTTTCAATTGGCATTTTAATGTATTTATGCTTTTGTTATCTTAAATTTGCTTGTGGTTGGATCTGGTTCTGGGGTCTATTGGTTCATTGCTTGAGGCGTTTCCTATCAATTGCTTAGGCGAAGGGGCTCTGTCTAAAGTTACCGGTGTGTTTAGGGAATTGGTGGATGTTTGTGGCAATTTATTTCATGGTTAGAGCTAGAGGTGGTAATTTAGTAATCAATATCAAATTGTTTTGCTGATTTTCTGTAATTTGTAGCTGATAGCACGTCTTCTGCCAGACTATAATTTCTAACAAATAACACATCTTCTGCCATTTTCTATGATTACATTTTTTTTTCATACTTTCCAAATTACATTAAATTATATTTTATGAAAAGAATTCAACTTCTAGAAATATGTATAGTAGCTACTACTACTTTTCATTTAAGAATCTTTCTGTTTCTACAAACCATCAAAAAGTTGTATTTAGTCATATTAAATATTCAAAATCCCAATTGTATTAGTTTTTAGAGAGATTGTATCTCTTGCAGAAAAATTCATGAAAGTTTGTATATAATCAAACTTAGCACTTATAAGGATTGATGATTGATAGTATTTATTTATTGTTTATGGTTGAGTCTTAACCATGTGATGTTTTTTTCTTCATTTCAAACTATTAAGACTTCAATTTGAATGGTAGAACCAATTTATGCCTTTCCTTCTATTCTGGTAACTAAAAATATTATGCAAAATTTGCTTACACTTAAATTGCAAATGGTATAATCAATCACTTTGTATCTACGAACAAATCGGCATACCAAATAATGAATAATAAGATTTCGAATTTTTAATATGCATTAATTATAAATAACAACGATTAATTAATACATATACAAATAATGAATAATAAGATTTCAAATTTTTAATATGCATTAATTAGATAACAATGATTAATTAATACATATACATGTAGACAAGTATATATTTGGAGATTTAGAGGGATAAATTAAATAAATAAAATAAAATTTCACTAAAATTAATTTTTGGAAGGAACAAATTTTTAATATGACACTGAGTAATAAGAACAAAATATTTTTAAATTAAGTATTTAATTATTTTAAAAACAAAAGCCTACGTTATTTGATACAAGAACAAAAAGAAAACTTAATTCCTTCCAATCAGAACTTTAGTGGATTCATTTTTATTTCAAATATAATAAATGAAACTAAATATTTATTTAATTTTTAATATTAATTATCTTAAAATAATCGAGATATTATTAATTTAGTTATTTAAAAAATACTATAACTATAAAATTTTATTTAAAATTACTCATAACGTATGGGTCTATACATAAAATAAATGATTCTTTTTCACGAAATTTTTATAACAATATAATGTAATAAGTTACTCATTATTTATTTTAAACAAATAAATAATTAGACTTGGTACAAATATATGACTGATTTAAAATATAATATTTTTAAGAATTTAACATTAATAAAAGACTGCTTGGGTATATTCATCACGGAAATTATTTAGTTGAAATGTATAAATAAGAACTGATCATTATTAATAGTTTTAATTATTTATTTTAAATTTTTAATCACCCGGTTTATGCGAATGAATATAAACCGTTAGATTTTAAAATAAATGGTAGAGATTATGTGTCAATCTTTTTTTCTTTCTCCTCTATTATTTAAATAAATCATGGAGGAGAGAGAAAAAAAACAGCGACACATAATCTCCACCATTTATTTTAAAATCTAACGGTTCAGATTCATTCTCTCATTCTCACATTCTCATATAATATATATATATATATATAAAACATATATTTCAGAATTTTACAAATAAGAATTATACAAATAAATTTAGTTGAATAATTTTATTTATATATTATTGATAACAATGACATTTTATCTATATAATAGTACTGTAAATAAATTATGAGTGTTTTAAAATGAGATTTCTTACTTTAAAAAATATTTAACACGTGCCTCGCACGGGTCTAAGTACTAGTAATAGTGTAACCTCAAATTTCTTTATAATATTATAGATTTAACTCCTTACAATATATTTTTTATATACAAATTAATATTTTATTCACTTTATATCACATAACATCAATCATCATGCTAATTTAATAAGTAGAATAAATATTTGGTTTACATAGTTATAATGGATTTATTTATTAAAGTTGATAAATATAATTTTGTAATGACTTTGTTCTATATATCTTCTAACAGAAAACACACTTAATATTCTTTTAGGCTATGTTTGGGAGTTTGGAGGGGAGGGGAGGGGAAGGCTTCCAAAAATGAAATTTTAAAAAAATATATAAAAATATTTGACATTTTTTGAAAAAATGATTTTGTTTAGAATGATAAAAGAGTCATTATGATTACTAAATTTTTAATTTTCAGAATACTATAACAACCTAAAAGATATTTGGAAAATTTATGTAAGCCCTTCAAAACCCTCCAAAACCCTCATTCAATACAATTTTTGAGTTCCCCATTTTATGGGGTTTTTGGTGTTATGAATAAACTCAAACCCTCCAAAACCCTCCTACCCAAATTTTTTTTATCCTTTTTACCCAATTCTTCTTATTTTTCAAAGCCCCCCTCCCTTCCCCTCCAAACTCCCAAACATAGACTTAGGCAATCACAGAATATATATATATATATATATATATATATATATATATATATATATATATATATATATATATATATATATATATATATATGATCAAATGACACTAAAGTGTCAAAATTTTATTTGACACCAAATTTTAATTGTTAATAATACTCAATCAAGGAGTTAGCCGAAAAAATAAACTATATATATTTTATTATTATTTTATTTAATATAATTTTTTATCAATTCTTTTAACGGTTAAGATTTAATGTCAAGTAAAACTTTGACACTCATTTGATCCTATCGATATATAAATATACTCCCTCCGTTTTTTATTATAAGTCGTTTTGGAAAAAAAATTTGTATTTAAATATAAGTCGCTTTACAATTCCAATGAATAATTAATGCTACTTTTCCTATTATATCCTTAAATATTTATTATTCTCTCTCCTTTCAATTATATAAATTTATCTTCCATATGTCATTAATGAAGGATAATTTTGTAAAAACCTTCAAAATTTCTCATTTTCATACAACAATTATTATTTTTCTTAAACTGTGTGAAAAGTCTAAAACGACTTATAATAAAAAACGGAGGGAGTAACTAACAACATGAAGATTCAATTATAGTCTTTGAAGTCACATACAAATATACAATCACTTTCAACTTCTAGGTACATCCACAAATATTTCCAATGCACGTCATATTTTTAGGAGGATCACACCCAATATATGGACAATCATGGTCATGAATACAAAAATCAAACGCTGCAACACAAAACAATGATAAAATATTATTGAATGTGGATGAAAAATTGTGCATAAGTTAAAAGAGAGATTTTTGAAAATGATCATAATTAAAAGACCTTACCGTCGATTAAAACAAGAAATGATGAAAGAAAGATGACCATAACATATACAAACTTGAAAACTTTAGCCATATTTTTCCTTATTTGCATTTTTTACACATAAAATTGTTTGAGTACTTAATAATATAGAAAACCATGTTATGCTTACTTCAATTAAATAGTATATATAGTAATAAACTTTTGAAATAATTAGAATAATTATTGAATGTCTCTTATGTAAATTGATGTGTTGCGGTTGTCCTTTAGCTTGACGATTTCATTTACTTGAATTTAGTAAGAAATGTAGTAAATTGGTTATCAAAATTCAATTTCTTTTTGAAGTAGGCCAAAAGATCAAAATTCAATTTTTATTATAACCTTCCATGATTATATTTTATTTCTTTTTAATCTTTCATGATATTTGAAATGGATTCATATTGTTTGTTTCATTTTTTTTATTAAAAAAAAGGAAGGTGTAGCAATGACACAGTTCTCGCTCTTGAAATGAGAGTGTAATACGGTGGGAGAACTGACTTTTAGTTTTGTTTTTCGCAAAATATGTTGCGGTTAGCAAGATCCGCCACCGAATTTTATTTTATCCAATTTAGAAAAAGTATAAAAGAACAGGAAATACCTTTAAAAGATTTTGAGTTCGGGGGTAAATTATACAAAAGGAATGTGTTAGCACCCTTTGTATCCATGGTTATTGGGCTTTTAATTGTTTAGCTCACTTCATTTTGTTTGATGCGTGTGTTTTGAAAAAGATTGGAGGTGCCAATAGTAAGGCAGACTTTGTAATGATTCTTGTATCAGTCCTAAAAAATGTATACAAAGTGTTTTGAAAGTTTCGTTTGAAAAAGGTGTGGTGTAAAAAGCATTTAGTCTTTTAAGTTGTGAGCAAGCATTTAAGAGCTACTTACCCCCAATTTGTAAGGTCTTTCTTGTTCTTAACATTTCTTTTAGGAGATAGCACTATACATACTTTAGTGGGTAGGTAGTCCTATCTTTTGGATGTGAAGGGACGGACGAAGGGTCATCATATGGTCATTGAAGGCAACATGGTAGGGATACCTTAGCAATTTGAAGGGTATCATAATTTTTCCGTATGAACTCCGAGGGACAAGATCATTTTTCGTAGGCAACTCGTAGGGTCATCGAGGGACTATGATCTTTACATTGAAGGGACTATGATGATATTACTCGTAGGCAACTTTGCTAAGATACCCCTACATTCGAGGGACATGACTATTATAATCGAAGGCAACAAAGAAGGATTACCTTAAAGGTGTATGTGTGAAAGTGTGGTGGGTTCAATTATTTAATTTTGAATTAGGTTATCTAACGATTGATTTTAATCTTATCATACAATCCTATTAAGATATACATCTAAGCAGTTATAGGGTGTAGAAAGTAAACAGAGTATAGGCCCTAGTTACTATTGCATGGCTTTGGGGCAGGTACATAATAAAAAAACCCTTGCAGAAAATAAATGTGAAAATTAAAGTCTCAAACTATTACATCCTGTGAGCAGTTACAATATTTAGAAAAATAGTGCGAGGAAAATAAATCTACGCAATATATTACAAAAAAATTGGACAATCCTATACAATTGTTCTAAGAATTAGATAACAGAAGAAAATAAAAGTCAGAAAAGAAAATGTTTTAATAGTGATTAAATTGATTATAAATAATTAAAAGGAGTTAATTTAAAAAAACACCAAGTCTTAATCCTAATTAGTTAAATTAATTCTAAGATCCTAACTAAAATTAAGTTTTATATTATTTAAATTAATTATTTACAAGGAAACCTAAAAATCTAGTTTATTGATTATATATATTTGTATTTTTGTAATTTGATTTTAAAAACCTAATTTAAACAAAATTCACATTTTACATTGTTTAATAATAATAAGTTAGTTTAGTTATTTACAAATAGATGATAAAAAAATTTAATTTTTTGGTTTATTTTTTATTAAAGCATTAATTAAAATTAAATAATAGATATATACAAATTAATTCAATTAATTAAGAAAAATAGAAAAAGAAATTAATTTAATTACTAAAAACCCTAATTCTAATCATTTACAAATTGATTGAGATAATTAATTAATAAAAAAAAGTTAATTCATGCCTAAAAACCTAATTTTAATATATATATATATATATATATATATATATATATATATATATATATATATTTTATAAATTTATCATTATTCTTCTACCTCCGTACCTGCCATTTCCTTGTTTATTGTGAGGTGCATTCGAGCTATTCATCTATTCTCGTGGATATTTGCAAATTCATCCTCAATCTCCTCCACTAGATCTCACTAATTCCAGATCTGAAGGACCAGAACGCGCTGCTCTACCATAGATCTCCACCACACTGAATCAGGTTTTCATTTTCGCGCTCATTTCTTCTTTTGTCATGTAACTGCCCCAAAGCCTTGTAATGACTTATTGTATTCCTTCTATATTTTGCCTATATTTTCCCTGCAGGTGTTTATTGTAATAGTTTAGAATTATATTTCCGCCTTTATTTTTCTGCCCACAGGTGTTTATTGTAATAGTGTAGGAACTTTTAATTCTGCCTTTATTTTAATTGCGTGGTTAGTAATCTTAGGGAGTGCAAGCCTTGTTAAAATGAATTAGCCCACTTATCTACAAGATAAATAACTGAATTTAACCACGTGATTGTGCCACACACACACCTTTAGGGTAGCCTTTCTTGTTGTCTGTTGCCTTATTGTTTGTTGCCTTGTTGCCTTATTATTTGTTGCCTTTAAAATAGTCAAGTCCCTTGATTCCGAGGATACCTAAAGCAAATGTTGCCCTCAGTTCATTCATCATCAAATTTGTCCCTCGAAGTTGCCTCGGTAAATGATGATTTGTCCCCATTGCTAAGGTATCCTCGCATGATGCCTAATGTAACACCCATATATAAATACATACATCAAAGCATATACATATACATGAATCCAAGTATTTGGTACTGAAAATACTTATAAGTTCCTAGTCAACACATTATACATATTAATGCCCAAAATACAAAAGTTCTAACAATGGCATAATACATACAAGATGTTCAAACAAAATACTAAGAACTAGATCAACAATGATCACGAAAGAAAATCCACAACGGAAGCTTCGCCATACCCAAAAGAAACATAAGGAATAAGGAATCAAACTGCTTTCTCCTTACCCTTCGCGGAACCTGTAGTACCTGAAATCAATATATAATGGGGTGAGATACAAATCTCAGTGAGTTCCCTATCCTATGGATCCTCTCGGCCTTACAAGGTTCTAGCCTATAAGTCTCAAGTCATAAAGGGAACTAGACCTTGAGTTCACACACTAACATTATATGGAATCATACATAGAGTTCAACAACTCAAACACAATATTACTAATCGGAAAACCGTTTCCAAGGTATCCCTCTATTCCTGTCCCCTTCTACGTCTAGGAGGTGGCACGAGTCATGGATCCTTTGGGAAATCTTGACATACGAAATGGATTCGGATTCATGAGCCTTCCCCCATGAATCGTCACTTCACATGGCCCGTACACCATCACAAGTCTCTACCCTTAGGTTCCATTCGTACACAAAAGCGGGAATCAAACCTGCCAAGATTATTAGTGCCTCTCTGCACAATGCCTCTCTGCACATGGAATGCCTATTAGCATTCAAAAGAAAAGAAATAAACAAAAACAATGGTTCCGATTAGTACATCATACAATGGTGGTCGCTCACGCAAACCACTAGGCCTGTTAGCCCTTCATACATTGGTGATCGCTCACGCAAATCACTAGGCCTGTTAGCCTTTCCTCATAAGATTCTAAATACACGTATGTTCCACATAATGTTCATCCTAGGTACTCTTTGTTAAGCTACATAACCTAACAAATCCTAGTTTTCCTCACTTAATCTCTTATTCGTATAACCCATGTAGTTTTCGAACCTCTTGATACATATCTGTATACGATGAAGTATACCAATCCTCCTGCAATAGGATTCACCCAAACAAATACAATATACTAGGTTACACCAAAGGCAACCAACAATTTTCATCATTTCCCTGTAAACAAATGGCAAGTTATCACAACTATATAGCAATTAATCAATGTGCTAAAAGTATACCGTTCACATAATTCCGAACGATAAAACAACTCGAGGAATCAACTATTTTTCCCGATTCCCGATTAAATAATTCTTCTTTCGATCCCAAAACCTACACTACTAGAAAGTACACACTTCTAGCTTCCTACCACTTCGAACGGTGATTAAAACAGAGTTATGGTTCAAAAGTTATGATCGAAACAGTTTTATCTCATTCAACTAAAATTTGCTAAGAAAAGGCTTCAGTTCGCACCGCTAACTGTTGTTCGCGCCGCCAACCTCAGGTAGTGGCAAAACCTCACAGAAAACTCGCAGTGTTCGCGCCGCGAAGCCTTGTACGCGCCGCGTACTGCTAACAGAACCAAACCCCATAATCCTTCTGCATGGTTCGCGCCGCCACCTATCTTTCGCGCCGCGAAGCGCGCGAAATCAGAAGTTCCAGATCTGTTTTCTTGCTTTTCCCATGGTTTAATCCAACCATCTCCCTACTCAAACCTGTTCCAGATTCATACTAAAGCATAGAACAACATATATGGTCTCTACTCAGGATTTATTAGCAGCAACAAACATCAATCTCTTAGATTGAGTCAAACCCTAAGATTTTTACCAAAAACCCAATTCCTCAACTTATGATTTCATCCATAAATCAAAACTATAAGTTTCTAACTAGAACCCACCTCGATTACAAGTCGTTGATGATGAAGATGAGTTGATTCGGCGGAGAAATGGTGGAGATCCAAGCTTTTCCTCTTTTCTCCTCTTGCTCTTCCTTCTCTCTACTTCTTCTCTCTAGAACCTTGTTTATGTTGCAAATGAAGAAGAAAAGCAAAAGGAAAAGATATAAGAAAATATCTTAAGTTACACTACTAACTCAATGTCCAAAAGTATCTCTAATGTACCAATTAATAAAACCTCAGTGTCAGCTGATAACATTAGAGCACTTAATTTAATACGGGGTATTACACCTAAAAAGATTAATGACTATTCTATCCTTCCTGAGACTACCTGCCCTCTTTATGGTACGGTCAGTCTTATGGCGAACGATAGTTCCGATGACCCTTCAACATCCAATACAAGGACTTCCTACCCCCTATGGTATGGATAGCCCTGAAAGGCCAAAAGAACATTTTTTTTTTATAAATTTAGGGTAATTGCTTCTAATTGCTTGCTCTGGTTTAAATTCAATTTTGCCCTTTTTTCAGAAACCTTCAAAAAGGCTATGCTTGTTTACAAGCTAAAGTCCTTCTTCAAATTCTTTTTCTACTTACTGCAAACATTTTTGAAAACAAATTGAGCTAAGCAATTAAGTGCCCATAGATAACCATGGATACAAAGGTTGCTTTAAACCTTCCCTTTGTATAACTTACCCCCGAACTCAATCTCTTTTAAAAGGTCTTTTTTCTGTTCTTTTAGCCTTTCTATAAATTGGATAAAATAAAAGTCGGTGGCGTCTCTTGCTATCCGCAACATTTTAAAAAAAGTCAGTTCTCCCACCGTATTACAGACAACATTCAGGATCTTCTACCTTTGTATCGTTAGATAGCTGACAGGGGTATCAGAGCCATTACAGAGGGTTTATTCTCTGAGGGGACTGCTTTTAGGCGTGTGCTGGATGATATGATCAGGCAGGCAGAGAGTGCATTTCTGTACCGTCGACATCGTGTTAGGATCCGTGGGACACTTGGTGCTAGGGGTAGAGCCAGCAAAGCCCTTGGTGGACTCGGAATGGATGGTACGCAGTATGACACCAGACATACTCAGTAGTTATATTAGATGATGTATTTATATTTTATTTTTTTATGTATATGATGATGTACTCGACACTTTGACTTTCATTATTTATATATTGTATTTTTATTGGTCTACCTACTGTTGTCTTTTATTAGAATTCAGCGGTGTATATTTATGAACAATAAAGCAACAAGAAAACATTGGGTGATCTACAATACATTCAAAAAATTCAAAAAATAGCAGACTGTTTCGTAAATGTATTTACGGAAGTACCTTTGTTCCAAAAATATTGGGTGCTTGCGTAAATGCATCTACGGAAGTATTGCTAAACTGAATATAAGATGAAATTAATTGTGTTTTATACGCTTCCGTAAATACATCTACGGAAGAAATTAAATTTTTTCAAAATTTAAAGTGTTTCCGGAGATAAAATTAGAATTTTGCGTAGTGTATAGTAAATGCATGAGATTGAATGAGAAACTTTCATAAAATAAAGATAATTTAGAGATTAAAATATACATATTTTCTTGTAACGTTTTAAAATTTCAAAGGCAAGAAGAACACAAGTAGGTTCGGACAGCTATCGCTTAGTGTGTTTTTCGTCATTCTAAACATTTTCTCTCTCCTCTCTTCTTCTCTTTCTCTCTCCTCTCCAGCTTTTATTCTCTCTCTTTCAGTTGTGTTTGTGTGTGCCCTTTCTGTATCAGCCAAAGGGTAAAACCAAAACCCCACACCACTGTTTTCTTCACAACACTGCAAAATCTCTACTTTTCTATACCTCACACCATTGAACACCCTGCACTCTTACCCCAAGTAATTGTTTTCTCCCATTAATCACTATAGCAACTTCTTTCACTATTCAGGTAAAGTTATAATCTATAACCTTTCCAAATTTTCCTTTATGTTTCCATTTTTTCAATTTAGACAAGTTTTTTTTATCATATACTAGTTTTAATGATGCTGATTCAGTGGCTTTTGGGGGTTTTTGTGCTTTGATTTGTCTTCAAGGTGACAGTGTTTTTTTTTTTGTTTTTTTGTTTTCTACTACTGTAGGAAAGTTTTCATCTTTAAAAAATTTCCTTTTTTATTTTATTTTTTTTAGATATAACGTGTTTCGATGAATCTTATGAATGTGGTTGTTGTTGGTTAACGTTGTTGTTGTTGGTAGTGTTTGCTCAGTGTTTTCCCCTTTTCTGGTGTGTTGTTCTTTTTCTTGTTTGGAGAAATGTCTTTTTTTTCCTTTTTTTCAAACATTTTAATTTTCTCATGAATATTTTGTGTTAATGGTTTCTTCTTGGTTCCTTCTGGTGTTTGGTTGTTGCAGGAGGGTCACATTTGGAGTTAATTTTTCTGTTTGTTTACTTGAAGTTTACATTTCCCCATGACATTTTGACACCTTCACTTTCACCTCCTCATATTTCTCAAGGTATGTTCCATTTCTTATTGGTCATTTACCGTTTTCTTTTCGTTTTTTAATAATAAATAAATAAAAATCAATTAGTTCAAGGGTAAACTTGTACATTACTACATCTTAGGTAGTGTTTGTCTGAGATAGTCTTGGATACAAATTTGCAATGTTCATTTTAGGTATATCAATATCTCATAATACAATGTTTCTTGGGACTATTATTAATCTAAGGAGATTTGGGAATTTGCTGTGTGGGATGGGATATCCTTGTAATTTCACAAGGACACAGAATCTCAACTTGTATAATTTCTGACTTTTTTCAATAAAAATAAAGAGACATGTGAACTTCTGACACAATGGATGTTGAAATGACATAAACATTGGGAAGATGTTATATGTTACAGTCACTTACACATAATAAAATATTCCTACATTTTTCGAAAAACATTTTATATTTTTATTTTCCCCATTTTGCCCTTTATATTACATATTTTTATTTCAAAATTTATGCTGATTAATAAATATTAATATATTATACTACCTTACTATAGTTTCATAAACCAAATTTTCTTTTTTCTTCTTTTTTACTAGTTGAGTCACACACCGTCCTTTGTGTTTGTGTGAGGAACATTTTTTGTTGTCATGATTATAAAGTTTCATGTCTATGTCAGATATTTCACTTTAAATATTGGGTTATGTCCCAAACAGTGTTTGTCACTGTATGGTTAGATCTTCAAAGATGCTCAAATGGATATGCTTAACTCAGAGAATCCTAAGGGTTATAATCAGAGAATATATATATATATATATATATAATTTTTTTATTGATGAAGAACAAAAAGAAATTCCGTTCACTACTAAAGTCCTCGATCTATGTGTTAAAGCATTTTACTTTTTTTAAATAATATTTTATCTAAATATGCTCTTCATGATCACCATTTTTATTATTTTATTGAAATTTGAATCCTTTTCAGAGATATTGTCTTCTACTAGTACACATTATAAATTCTCATTTTCTTGGATTTTTATTTTCTACTTTTGCAGATGGAATCAGTGAAACCTTCTGCAGTAACAACACCAAGCAAGAAACTAGCTAGAAACTTTGCTAAAGTTCTTCATCTTAGAGCCTTTCTGAAGAATGTTACTATATCTGAAACAAATCCAAAAGATGAAACAACTGCAATCAATTGGTCTGAATCATTCAACAAAGTTGATGAAGATGAAGAGCTTCAAGAACAAAGGGTTGCAACAGAAGCACTTCTTGCTAAGGTTTTCGCTAGTGTTTCGACGGTTAAAGGTGCTTATGCTGAGCTGCAGCATTTTCAATCACCCTTTGATCCTGATGGAATTGAAGCTTCTGATAAACTACTAGTTTCCGAGTTGAAGCATTTGTCTGAGATTAAGCAGTGTTACTTGAAGAAACAGTTTGATCCTTTGCCGGAGAAAGCGATACTCGAAGCTGAATCGAAGGAGACAAAAGGTGTGATAAAAACCTATGAGATTACGGCAAAGAAGTTGGAGTCACAGGTTAGGCTCAAGGATTCTGAGATTATGTTTCTTAAAGAGAAGTTAGTGGAAGCTAATAGTCATAACAAGTTAATCGAGAAGAGATTGAATCAAAGTGGATCGTTATCGGTATCTTCATCTTCGCTAGATAATAATGTTCACATATCAGGGTTAAGTCCTAGCCATTTTGCTAGCATTCTTCGTCACACGGTTAAATCGATTAGAAACTTTGTGAGGTTAGTTGTTGATGAAATGAGATCTGCAAAATGGGATATCGATGCTGCTGTCGATGCTATTGAACACAATGTTGTCTACTTGGTAGAAGATCACAAGTGTTTTGCGATCGAATCCTTTGTTTGCAAAGCAATGTTCGACGCGTTTCACTTCCCAAATTTCAATCTTCCCAACGAGTCCCTTCCGGACGACAGAACCAATCAACAAAACTGGTTCTTGCAGAACTTCAACGAGCTGAAATCAACAAAAGTTAAAGACTTTCTCGCCGCGAAACCACGATCCTCATTCGCCAAATTCTGCATGAACAAGTATCTGAGACTCGTCCATCCGAAAATGGAGTCATCCTTTTTCGGAAACATGAATCACAGAAACTTTATAAGCAACGGAGAGTTTCCAAAAAGTGAATTTTTCGCATCGTTCGCTGAAATGGCGAAAAGGGTTTATCTATTACATTGTTTAGCATACTCTTTCAAAGATCAAGCTGAGATTTTTCAAGTTTCAAAAGGGTGTAGATTTTCTGATGTATACATGGAAAGTGTGAACGATGAAATCTTCATGTGTTCTTCAAATTCAGACAAGACAACAACAATAGTTGAACCAGAAGAAGAACCAGTTGTTAGTTTCACTGTTGTTCCTGGTTTTAGAATTGGTAAAACAGTTTTACAGTGCCAAGTTTACCTCATGCAGAAGAAAAATTCATAGTTTCAATAAAAAGACATGTAATAGGCCCTACAACAAAGGTGAAGGACATGGCATGGCATGAAAAACGAGGGCAATTTTGTCCTTTTGTGTTTTGTTTATTTTAGAAAAATGAAAAGAAAAGGAAAGCTAGTGGACCATAGCATTGGGAACAACCTTTTTCTTTTAGAATCTTTTTTTGTTTTTTTGTTTTAATTTTATCAAGATTTTATATATTTATGAAAAACATCCCCCCAAAAATTTGTTGATATCAGGGCGGTGACAGGGGTGGTCTAGCTGTTATGCATCTGTAGAAGACATTGCATGATATAATATGTATATAATAATATTATGATATATAGGTAGGAATTTTATAATGCTTTTTTGCTTTTTATTTTTATTATTATTTATGATTTTTGCTGTGCCTTATTCCTCCTTTGTTGAATTTAGTTAGGTTATTTTAATGTATCTTTGTCTGTTGATGACTTTATATGTTATGCAGTGTTGGAATAGGTGTTATATATTAGTGTGCTGGTAGCTCTATGCAATTTCTTTTATCGATGTTTATTACTTTATTCTAAAACTTTGGTTGGTTTCAGCATCTTGTGTAAAATTAAAAATTAAAGTGCCGCGTCTACAAATTATAGAAATAAATAAATTTTTTCAACTATATTCTTAGCTAAGATGTAGTTATGGCTCATCAACCGGATATGATTAATAGAATAATTCTAAACCGGATGTGATTAATAGAATATTCGTTCTGCTCTCTTATAGAGATGAAGAATTAAAATATCTTTGTCCCACCACTATTCAAGTATTCCTTTAACTACACCTCTAAGTTCATTTTATTTCTTTTAACTTTTTTTCCATCAATTTGGTCTTTTAACTTATTAATAGATGCATACAAGTTCTTTCCGTCTGTTTTTCTCAAACGTCCGTTTACTCAATCTACGTGGCAGCGAGTTGACACGTCAGTGTCATCTTCCTTAAGTTCACATATCCAAAAGAACATTTTTTCATCATCCTTCATTTTCATCTTCCTTTTAACTCTCTACATCAAAATTATGGTACCACTTCTTTTCATCTTCCATCATTTTCCTTTGAGCATGAAGTCTGGCCAAGTTTATTTTTATTAGATGCAGAAAAACTCTAAAAGTTGGAAATCCAGTGTATATGTAAGCTCGTGATGGGTACCATTATGTCATTGTGGAGACAAAGCTGCGATTCGTAGGGCAAAAACAACTAAGAATTTTGGAAAGAATTTTTGGGGTTGTCCAATTTTTAAGGTAAGCCCTAATTTCAGTTTGATTTATGTCCATTTACCAAGATTTTGAAGTGGAGAAAACATGGCATATTTTGTTTCTTGTAATGTTATGTGTATTATTTTTTAGGATGATTTAGGAGCATCTGTTTGTATCAGTTTGACTTGAAAGATTATGAGTTTGTATTTGTTTGGCATATTAGTTTGTATCAATTTGTATCAGTTAGTTGTTTGTATCGGTTTGACATAATATGAGTTGCTATTGAAAGATAATGTTGTACCGGTCCATAACACAATGTATCAGTTTGTGTGTTTTGTTCAAAACCTATAAATGATTTGCAAAACTAAATTACCATAACCAATTTGTAGCCATTCATTATCCAGTTTGCATCAATTCCTAAAACAGATTCACAACAGGTTTACTATACTAATCAAAAACAGGTTCATATAAGATTTTCAAAATAAAATTACCATTATCATAACAGAATTCCAAAACAGGTTCATATAACATTGACATAACCAATGATAACCAAAGTGATTCTAAACAAGTTTACATTACAAAAGAGGTTCAAAACACAACCAAAGTACAAGAAAAATACAACCAAGGTGGTTCAAAACAAGTTCATAAACACAATAAAGTAGACAAGACTAATCAACACTAGATTTTCTTCTTTGGTGATATTCTCTTGGTTGGAGTAGACCTCCTAATTGTTGAGCCAACTACATTCTTGGATGCTGTTAAAATAGTTGTTGGTCCTGGTGGTACAAATGGTCTCCTTACACCTAGATTTTGTGTCTTGCCTTTTCCTTGAGATGATTGACTTGCATTTCTTTGAGCTGACTGACTTACACTTGACTTTCCTTGAGATGACTGACTTGCACTTTCCTTTCCTTGAGCTGACTTACTTGCCTTCCCTTGAGATGACTGAGTAGCATTCGTATATCCTTGAGTTGATTTAGTTGCATTGGCCTGACTTTCCCGAGACTGCTGAGTAGCATTCATAGTATTTTAACTTGCGTGAGACTGTTGAGTTGCACTCCCTTGAGCCTGTTGAGTTGCATTGCTTTGACTTTGAGCATATTGAGTTGCATTGCCTTGACTTTGCTGAGTTATTGGTGCAACCTTACAAGTGAATTTGTTGTGTCTAGCATTTTTGCACCTACTGCACTTGACTATTAAACCTATTCTTCTCATCTTTTTGTATGTCCTGTTAATTCTCTATTTTTATGGTTGTCATTAATGTTTGGTAAAAATAACTTGTAGAGGGAACATGTTGAACAAGATGTTCTATCAAATTGAAGAGACATGTCAAGTAAGATATCCTATGTAGGATCATCTGACATCGTGACTGATATATACAGGTGGATCTTTGAAAACTGTTATTTAGTTACAAGTGTAGAATATTTAAAAATGTTTGTAATCCTATGTGGCGCTTGATTTAGAGATAAAAGATTATCTCTGTTTTTAAGATGTATGATTAGTTTCTAAATATGGATAATATTTAGGAAACTAATAATTGGAGCCCTATCTCTATGGAGAAGATTTTGCAGATTTTTAGTAGTCTCCTTGCTGCGGTTTGAAGCCCAAATCTAGTCCAGAAGATTGTTTTAAATAGCAAACAAAAGACCTAATTGTTGCGTGGAACTTACATTGTATCTTGTGTTAGGGTTTGTGCAGTCTTGTGAATTGTGAGCTTCTCTAATATCATCTTGATAGAAGAGTTGAGCGTTTGTTTTGAGTTGTAAGTTTTGTTTATCATTCATAAGTTTTTTAGCATTGAGTGATCGTGTGCCTTGGAAGCGTGTCTTCTTAAGTTTTAAAACTGATTATCATGGTTGTGATAGAGGGGGATTGAGAAGGGTCTCATACCTAAGTGAGTCTTAGGTAGAAGTATAGCATGAGTAATAATTAGGTGAGAAGGCTGTAAACTGGATGTTGTTTACGTGTAAACTGGAGGTTATTTGCATAAGACTTCAAACTGATACTGTCATAATGGACTTATCCTTGGCTTAGTAGCCCCCAAAGTAGGTGTTATTATACACCGAACTGGGTGAACAGTTTCCTGTGTTAATTTAAATTTTTGCGCTATTTTATTGTATACCTTGTCATTGTGTGTTGTTTTGAGATCAGTGTCTCGACATCTCTTAGGACATCTGAGATCCGAAAACCATAATTTAAATTAGTATTAGAGAAGGCATCCTGCTCTGACTCTGAGTGAGATTCAGGGAAGATACTTTCTGGTACAATGGACTAGGAAGGAGGAGGATTTGTGAATATATCACCTATTCTTAATGGAACTTATTATGACTACTTGAAAGCTCGTATGGTAGCTTTTATTAAGTGCATGTATAGCAAGGCATGGAGAGCTGTGGTCAAAGGATGAAGTCCCTCACTGGCTAAAAACAAGGATGGTAAGTTTACTGACCTATCAAAGGAAGAGAAATACTGGGATGATGAAGATGATAAAGCTGCTCTAGGAAACTCAAAGCTTTGAATTCCATATTCAATGGAGTGGACAAGAACATCTTCAGGCTAACAAATGGTTGCACTATTGCCAAAGATGCTTGAGAAATTTTGAAGACTGCTCATGAAGGAACCTCTAAGGTAAAGATGTCAAGAATTCAACTTTTTACCACTAAGTTTGAAAACTTAATAATGAAAGAAGATGAGAGTATTCATGACTTTCACATGAATATTATTGAAATAGCTAATGCCTCTGGTGCACTTGGGGAGAAGATGTCAGATGCCAAGCTGGTCAAAAAAATTCTCAGATCTCTTCCTAAGAGGTTTGACACGAAGGTCAACGCTAATGGAGAAGCCCAAGATATAAATAACATGAAAGTTGATGAACTTATGGGATCTCTTCAGACCTTTGAACTAGGGTTTGGTGAAAAATCTAAAAAGAAGAAGAGTGTAACATTTGTGTCAAATGCTAAACATTCTGAAGATGGTGGTGAAGAACTATCAGAAGACCTTGTGCTAATCGGTAAACAATTTAATAAGGTGTTTAAAAATATGAACTGGAAGTTGAGACCAAATGTCAAGAACAAGTCTCTCGATATCAACAATAGTCGGGATGTTAGGAGAAAGTCCGAAACTGAAGAACAACCCTACCAAGGAAAAGGAGTCTAGTCATGAGTGTGAAGGGTATAGAGACATAAAAGTTGAGTGTCCTACTTATCTCAAGAGGCAGAAGAAAGGGCTAGCTGTGTCGTGGTCAGAAGATGAATCTGAGAGTGACATTGAAACTACCAAACATGTTACTGCCCTGTATAGAGTGTGTGATGATGAATCATATTGTGTAGAGCCTACTTTTGAGGAGATTTCCACAACATACAAGGATTTATGCCTCAGAAGTGTGAAAGTATATCAACAAGTAGAAGATCAAAAGAAAGTCATTGCTCAACTACAGGTTGAAAAAGTAGAGCATTTGTCTATCATCTCCATTATGAAGGATGAAATTGTATTACTCAATTCAAAACTGAACAGCATGACTAAGTCTGTTCATTAGTTCTAATGTGCAAGATAAGATTCTTCAAACAGGGAAGAATAATGGAAATATTAAAGGCATTGGTATACTCATAACAGAAAGGTAAAAAATAAAGTGGCTGAGGTAAAGTTTGTTCAAGCTGGAGGAAAAAAGAAGATGTCAGATCGAAGGTTTCAACATGCGCAAATACATTAGAAGAATTTATCAGGAAGAAGGAATCAAAGATGTAGATGTCATTATTGTGGAAGGTTTGGTCATACAAAAGCATTATGTTACAGATTATACGGATATCCTAGAACTATGTCACTAAGCAGAAAAGAACAGACTGGTGCTAAAGAAAAGAAGAAGTGGATTCCCAAAAAGGTTGTGACTGCTCTCATAGCTCATACTTCTCCCAGAGCTTCTACTAGAGAGGACTGGTATTTTGATAGTGGGTGTTCTAAACACACGACCACTATACATAAATTGTTGGTAGATATCAAGCCACATTCTACTAGCTATGACACTTTTAGAGATGAATCAAAAGGTGAAATAAAAGGTGTGGGTAAGTTGGACCATGCAGGACAGCCAAGTCTTAACAATGTTTTGCTTGTTAAAGGGATAACTGCTAATTTGATAAGTATTAGTCAACTGTGTGACCAAGGTTTCAAAGTTAACTTTAATAAATCTAAATGCCTCGTAACAAATGAGAAAGGTGAAGTTATCATGAAGGGAACCAAATCAAAAGATAAGTTTTACCTCTGAAGTCCTCAAGAAACTGAATGTCTCTCAACTTGTTTGATGTCAAATGAGGATGAAGCTAAATTATGGCATTAAAATCTTGGTCATCTACACTTGAAAGGTATGAAGAAAGTTTTATCAAGTGAAGCTGTTAGAGGTATTCCCAAACTAAAAATCAATGAAGAAAGGATTTTTGGTGAATGTAAAATTGGGAAGCAAACAATAATGTCTCATAAGAAGCTTCAACATTTGACTACCACCTCTAAGGTCCTAGAGCTCCTTCACATGGATTTGATGTTACCAATGTAGGTTGAAAGTCTTGGAAGAAAGAAATATGTCTATGTTGTTACTAATGACTTCTCAAGATTCACTTGAGTGAGTTTTATCAGAGAAAAGTCTGGTGTGTTTGAAGTTTTAAAAGAACTATGTCAAAGGATCCAACGAGAGAAAGAGTGTAATGTTGTCAGAATTAGAATTGACCATGAGAAGAAATTTAAGAACAACAAATTTGAAGAATTTTGATCTTCAGAAGGGATTAGTCATGAGTTCTCATCACCTATCACTCCTCAACAAAATGGGGTCGTGGAATGCAAAAATAGGACTATCCAAGAATGTGCAAGTGTCATGCTTCATGCTAAGAAACTTTTCATACTATTTTTGGGCTGAAGCCATGAACGTTGCTTGTTACATTCATAACAAAGTGACTATCAGATCTGGAACTTCTGTTACTCTCTATGAATTGTAGAAGGGAAAGAAGCCAACTGTGAAATACTTCTATGTCTTTGGAAGTAAATGCTACATCCTAGCAGATCGTGAGCAGAGGAGGAAAATGGGCCCTAAAAGTGATGAGATCTTTTTGGGATACTCTACTAACAATAGAGCATATAGAGTTTTCAACACAAGAACTAAGGCGATGATGGAATCCATAAATGTAGTGGTTTATGACTCAACAAAAGAAGCCGATGTCACAGATGATGATGGAACATCTTTCCATATGGATGATGATGATGTTGAAATTGTTGACTCAAGTGCAAATGTTGAACTTGAAGAAACCGAGACAACTGATAAAGAACCCTCTATCAAGATTCAGAAATATCATCCTAAGAAGCTTATCATAGGAGATCTGAATAAAGGGGTAACCACCAGTTCAAGGGAAGTTGTGTCAAACTCTTGCTTTGTTTCAAAATTTGAATCAAAGAATGTCAAGGAAGCTCTGACTGATGAGTTCTGGATTAATGCTATGCAAGAAGAACTTGAGCAATTCAAGAGGAATGAGGTTTGAGACTTAGTACCAATACCTGAAGGAACAAATGTCATTGAGACAAAATGGTTATATAAGAACAAGTCAGATGAACAAAGTGTTGTTACCAGAAATAAAGCTAGACTTGTTGCTCAAAGATACACTCAAATTAAGGGAGTAGACTTTGATGAAACATTTGTTCCTCTGGATCGCCTTGAATTTATCGGGTTACTACTTGGACTAGCGTGTCTTCTCAAGTTCAAAATTTTCCAAATGGATGTTAAGAGTGCCTTCCTAAATGGCTATCTAAATGAATAAGTGTATGTTGAACAGCCAAAAGGGTTCGGTGATCCCTCCTTTCTAGATCACGTGTTCTAGCTAAGGAAGCCATTGTATGGCCTATAATAAGCTCCCAAAGCTTGGTATGAGAGGTTGACTGAGTTTCTAGTCCATCATGGATATAAAAAGGCGAAATTGATAAGACACTCTTTGTCAAAGAAAAGGATGAAAAACTTATGGTCGCTCAGATCTATGTGGATGACATTGTCTTTGATGGAATGTCAGAGTAGATGGTCCAATATGTTGTCAAGAAAATGAAATCTGAGTTTGGTATGAGTTTGGTGGGTGAATTAACTTACTTTCTTGGATTACAAATCAAACAGATGGAAGACTCTATTTTCTTTGCCAAAGCAAATATGCAAAGAATATTGTAAAAAAATTTGGGTTAGAAAATGCCAGTCACAAAAGAAATTCCGCTCCTACACATTTGAATCTATCCAAGGATGACAAAGGGGTTAGGGTTGATCAAAGTTTGTATAGAAGCATGGTTGGTAGTCTTCTTTACCTTACAACAAGCAAACCAAATATTACTTTTGTTGTTGGAATATGCTAGATATCAAGCAGAACCCAAAGCAAGTCATCACAATCAAGTCAAAAGGACTCTGAAGTATGTGAATGGTACGTGTAACTATGGGATATTGTATTCACATAACTCAAAATCTATGTTAGTGGGTTATTGTGATGCTGATTCGGCTGGGAGTGCTGATGATAGAAAGAGTACATCTGGAGGATGTTTCTTTCTAGGAAACAATTTGATCATATGGTTAAGTAAAAAGCATAATTGTGTATCTCTTTCAACTGCTTAAGCTGAGTACATAGCAACAGGTAGCAGTTGTTCTCAACTTACGTGGATGAAACAAATGTTGTCTGAATACAATGTCACACAAGATGTTATGAAATTATTCTGTTACAATTTGAATGCTATACATATTTCCAGAAATCCTATTCAACATAGTAGGACTAAGCACATTGACATTAGACATCATTTCATTAGAGATCTTGTTGAATACAAAGTCCTTTCTCTTGAGCATGTGAAAACGGAGAATCAACTTGTTGATATTTTTACAAAGGCCTTATATGTAGTTTAGTTTGAACAATTAAGAGGCAAACTGTGTGTTTGTGTGTGTGAATAATTGTAGCAATTATTGACTGGGAGGAAGCCAAACAATGAAGAGAGAGAGAGGAGACCGAAATACTATCGCTCCCCTAACGTGATTGGTTCATCATTACTACGGGAAAAGATAGTTTTATTAAAACACTCGTTGTGGGAAGTCACTTGCTATCATCAAGGTTATCCATTTGAATTAGGAATCTCATTATTTGTTCTGTTTGTAAGGGTTAAATGCCCAAGATTTATTTAGCTTTATTTTCTAAATGTACTTGAGTGGTTTTTTTGGTTATTTACTTACCTTTGCTTTGTCATATTATGGCTAAAAAGGGGGAGTAATATTGTGTGTGCACTAACCACTAACCAATGACTGAGGGGGAGAATAATTTTCTCTCTCTGATGTGTTGCTGATGAGCTGTTGATGGGGAGAAGCTTCTGTTTCTCTTAGCAGGTTGCTGGATTGGCATGTGTTGCAAAGATGTCAGACAAAATGTTGTGACATTCATCTGACTAGTTGAGAAATTGATTTCTCAATGGTGTTGTGTTTGCAGATTGCAGATTCCACTGACTAACATGTGTTACATGTTTTTAAACTTTAGGTGTTCCCTTGTTTGTGTGTGCAAAGGGTGATAAGTTGTTTTAGTCAAAATAAGCCAAAGGGGGAGATTGTTAATTCTTTATTTTTATGGTTGGAATTATGTTTGGTAAAACTAACTTATAGAGGTAACATGTTGAACAAGATGTTCTATCCAACTAAAGAGACATGTCAAGTAAAATGTCCCTTGCAGGATCATCCGAAATCGTGACTGATATGTGCAGGTGGATCTTTGAAGACTGTTATTTAGTTAGAGGTGCATAATATTTTGGAATATTGTGTAATCCTATGCGGCGCTTGATTTAGGGATAAAAGATTATATCTGTTTTCGAGATGTATGATTAGTTTCTAAATAGGGAGAATATTTAGGAAACTAATAATTGGAGCCTTATATTTATGGAGAAGACATTGCATGAACACTTGGAAGTCCTGTGAGATCCCATCTTCTATAGGAGCACAAGTAGTCTTTCAAATTCACAGTGAATGTTTAAGCTGGGTATTCTACATGTTACTTTAAACATGTGCTCATCTAACAACCTATAAGCATGTTTAATAAATAAGTACTAACCGAAATAATCATTGCTATAAATAATAGTTCTAACCAATGTTTCATGCCTGACAAGCCATAGGTTAGTGAAGTGCTTGTTACATCAATTTTCTTTATAAAGTTAGGAAAATATCACTATCAGATACATCTTGAAACCTCATTCTATTTTTTCCCATCTCTCTATAATGTAGGTTCTGATATCTTCAAGCATCGTGACAAGTGATTTAGACCTTGAGTCAAGAATAAGTAGAAATTGAAGCATCGATAGTAGGAGTAAATTTTCCAACAAGTACTTGTAGAAAGATCAAAATTTACTCTCACTATCGATACTTAAAATTATACTCATGTGATACCTAACTTTGTTAATACTCTTCCTAAGTCTTGTCTTCTCCCAATTAACGAGTTACAAACACATGTGATAACCAATCCTTGTTACCCTCTCACTCAAGACATATAATCGAGGTATTCCTTGTACACATGAAGTCTCTATCATATTTATTGTTTGCAAAAGTACCACACATATCTTTCTTTATTACAAAAAAAATCATTTTTTGGTGGATATTGCAAAAAATAGGTGTTGTGTCATAGTGTCTTCAAGAACAAATCAAAACTATGAGAAATGATGAGTTTCTTGAACAAACGCAAAATCTAGACTTTTCAAACCCTTCAAGTTCACAAAAAATCATGGACTACAAGTGGGATTTTAGTATCCAAAAAACCCATATGGTACCATTAACAAGTATAAGGCACACATAGTGGCCAAACGTTGGCATCAACAACTAGGGTTTGACTATTATAAAACATTTTCACCAGTGGTCTTCTCTTAACTGTGAGTTTCATACACAAATGGGAACTCCAACAAATTGGTATAAATAATTATTTACTCAATGAATCCCTTCAAGAAGAGGTTTACATTCAATAACATTTAGGGTTTATTCACACTATTAAAACTCTGGTTTGTAAGTTGAACAAAGCCTTCCATGGTCTTAAACAGGTTCCAAGACAGTGGTGTGCAAAGCTTCATCTATTAATTTTAAAATTTTGTTTCACTTCTAGAAAATATGATGATTTTTTGTCCATTTACAATCATCAAGGCATTACTTTATATGACTTAGTCTATGTTAATGACATGTTGATAATTGGATTTTCTTTGCAACTAGTTCATGATCCGATGAGTAAGCCAAATGTTAATTATGCTTTAAAGAAATTAGCTCGACCTGAGTATTTCTTAGGAGTTGAGATTGAATTTTAAGTTAAAGGTCTCTTCTATTATATCAATCTAAATATATTAGGGACCTTCTAACAAGGGCTAAAATACCATATGCAAATGGAGTTCCCAATCCAATTTTTCGCAATTGCAAGCTAAGTAAACATGGTTCAAATATATTTATAATGACCTTCATCAGTATAGGTCTATTATGAATGCCTTGTGATATATTACTCTAACCCAAACTAATATTGTCTTTAGTGTGAACAAATCTTTCCAATTTATATCTTCTCCACTTGTATCATATTTGTGAGATATTGGATCGAACTCTAGTATTGTCGAAGGGTAGCTTCTTGGTTCGATAGTTCGACAGAGTTAAGCATGAAGTCGAAGGATTGTTCACATGCTGGTGTCGAAGTGTGCATGTTGTAGTCGAAGATGGGTCTAGCATGCAGATGTCGAAGATGCTAGAGTTGTTAGCATGTTAAATTAGGTTTTAGTGTTTAAACCCTAATTTGTTAAGTTAACTTGTTTATTAAGTTGGCTTGTGTAATGGGCCTTGCTGAAAAAGCCCATTAGTTAGTATGTTAGGTTTTATTATAAATAGCATACTAGTCTCTCATCATTGCAAGCTGCAAATCCTAATTTAGGGTGAGAGAGGTTATTTGTTATTCTTGTAAACTTGTAATCTTGTTTTAAGAGAAAGTAAAAGAATAACGGTTATAACCAATTATTGTGTTCTTCTTCTCCCCTATAATTCCCTATTATACTTTGTTATTGGCATTGAATTCACAACAAATTGGTGCGGTGAGAGTGGAGAAGATGCCTTCAACAAAGTATGAGATTGAAAAGTTCACCGGAGTGAATGATTTCGGTCTGTGGCGCTTGAAGATGAAAGCCCTACTGGTTCAGCAGGGTTGTTTGGAAGCGTTGAAGGGAGAGGCAGCCATGAATGCTGCATTAACGGCAGCGGAGAAGACAACTATGATCGAGAAAGCACACAGCGCAATTCTGTTGAGCCTTGGTGATAAGGTTCTCCGGCAGGTATCAAAGGAGACGACGGCATCAGGGTTATGGGTGAAACTTGAAAGTTTGTATATGACCAAATCGCTGGTAAATCGACTCTACCTGAAGCAAGCTTTATATTCATTCAAGATGATTGAAGACAAAGTATTGGCTGAGCAGTTGGATATGTTCAACAAGCTGATTCTTGATCTTGAAAATATTGATGTGAAGATCGATGATGAAGATCAAGCGCTGTTACTATTGTGTTCTTTGCCTCGATCACATGCTCACTTCAAAGAAACTCTCTTGTATGGAAGGGAGTCCCTGACGTTTGAAGAAGTTCAATCAGCCTTGTACTCTAAGGACTTGAATGAACGAAAGGAGCATAAACCTTCGACTGTTGGCGAAGGTTTGGCCGTTAAAGGAAAACTCTTACGAAAGGATGGTAAGTTCGACAAGAAGAAAGGCAAAAGCCAGTCGAAGTCTTATAGTGGCGAAGCATCTGGCATTCGATGCTACCATTGTAAAAAGGAGGGTCACACAAGAAAGGTGTGCCCTGAACGCTTGAAATATCATGGAGGTAAGGATAATGGCAACGCTGCCATTGTTCAAGATGATTTCGAATCATCTGATGTTCTTGTGGTTTCAAGCAGTGACTCTAAGAAGGAGTGGATTATGGATTCAGGTTGCACTTGGCACATGACTCCAAACAAAGACTTGTTCGAGGAATTATGTGATCAAGATGGTGGATCAGTATTGCTGGGAAACAACAAGGCTTGCAAGATTGCAGGTGTTGGATCTGTGAGATTCAAGCTCCATGATGAGTCAATAAGGTTGTTGACTGAAGTCAGGTATGTTCCTGATTTGAAGAGAAATCTGCTTTCTCTTGGTGAATTCGACAAGAAAGGATATGTTTTCCAAGGAGAGAAAAGTATCCTAAGAGTCATGAAGGGTTCGAAGGAAGTCTTGAGAGGCGTGAAGAAACAAGGCTTGTATACCCTTGAGGCTGAAGTTGTAAGTGGTTCGACAAATGTTGCATCCACGAAACTTTTGTCGAAAACAGAAATCTGGCACATGAGATTGGGTCATGTCAGTGAAAGGGGTCTGGTCGAATTAGGGAAACAAAATCTGCTTGGTGGAGACAAAATCGAAAAGCTGAAGTTTTGTGAACCCTGTGTACTTGGAAAATCTTGCAGAGTGAAGTTCAACAAAGGCAAACAAAGAACACATGGATCCCTTGATTACATCCATGCTGATCTTTGGGGGCCTGCAAGGTGTGCATCACATTCAGGAGCAAGGTATTTTCTATCCATAGTAGATGATTATTCCAGAAAATTATGGGTATTCATCCAGAAGACTAAGGATGAAACTTTTGAGAATTTCAAAAGTTGGAAGACTCTGGTTGAAAATCAGACTGGCAGAAAGGTCAAGAGGTTGAGAACCGACAATGGCCTTGAATTTTGCAATGAGGCATTCGACAGTTTTTGTGCTGCCTCTGGTATTGCAAGGCATAGAACTACTGCAGGTACTCCACAGCAAAATGGTTTGGCTGAAAGGTTTAATCGAACTATTTTGGAGAGAGTCAGATGCATGTTGACTAGTGCGGGGTTAAAGAAGGTGTTCTGGGCTGAGGCTGTTTCGACAGCAACATATCTGATAAACAGATGTCCTTCGACAGCGTTAGATATGAAGACACCTGAAGAAGTTTGGTCGGGACATCCACCAGATCTCGACAAACTGAGAGTATTTGGCTGCGTAGCCTATGCTCACATTAGGCAAGACAAGGTCGAACCTAGAGCTCTGAAATGCATGTTCATGGGATACCCTGAAGGAGTCAAAGCTTATAGGCTATGGTGCCTAGAGCCAGGTCACAGGAGGTGTATCACCAGTCGAGATGTAGTTTTCAATGAAGCTGAAATGGCTTTTAAGAAAACTGATGATGTTGGTCGAAGTACAGAAACATCTGACGAAGAGCTGGAACAGGTAGAGATTCCTGTTGAGGTGGAGCATGTTGATGCTGAATTGCATATCCCAGATGAAGTCGAAGAAGAAGCAGAAGATGCTGAAGTTGAGGAAACTGACGATGACTACCTATTGTCGAGAGATAGGTCGAGAAGAGTCATCAAGCCACCTCAGAGACTTGGATATGCAGATTTTATAGCTTATGCCTTAATCTCTGCAAGTGAGGTTCTAGACGAAGAACCTAGAGACTATAAGGAAGTTATGAGTAGTCGAAATAAGACTGAATGGCAGAAGGCCATGGATGATGAGATGAAATCTCTTTATAATAATCATACTTGGGAACTAATCAAGAAACCTGTTGGGGCAAGGTTAGTCAGCAGTAAATGGATTTTCAAAGTTAAGGAAGGAATTGAAGGAGTGACGTCGAAAAGATACAAGGCAAGGTTAGTTGCAAGGGGTTTCACTCAGAAAGAAGGTGTCGACTTCAATGATGTGTTTTCTCCTGTTGTGAAGCATAGGTCCATTCGAATGTTGCTTGCCATGGTGGCACAGTTCGATCTTGAACTGGAACAGATGGATGTGAAGACTGCGTTCTTGTATGGTGATCTAGATGAAACGATCCTGATGAGGCAACCTGAAGGGTATGTCGAAAAGGGGAAGGAAGATTATGTGTGCAAGTTAAAGAGATCTTTGTATGGGCTGAAACAATCTCCTCGACAGTGGAATAGGAGATTCGACAAGTTCATGGCACGCATAAGTTTCATTAGAAGTCAGTTCGACCACTGCGTTTACTTCAGATTTCGACCTGGTAATTCATTTGTTATTTTGTTGCTTTATGTGGATGATATTCTCATAGCTAGCAACAGTGTTGAAAATGTGATGAGGGTGAAGGCTGAACTCAATAAGGAGTTCGATATGAAGGATCTGGGAGCTGCTTCCAGGATTCTTGGAATTGACATTCGAAGAGATAGAAAGAAGTCGAAGTTATGCTTATCTCAAAAGGCATATCTACGGAAGATTCTTGAAAAGTTTGGTATGTCGAATTCGAAGGCAGTTGTGACCCCAACAAACCCTCAATTCAAGCTGAGTATTGATCAGTGTCCCAGTACTGATGTCGAAAGAGCCTATATGAATAGCATCCCATATGCTAATATAGTCGGTTCTTTGATGTATGCTATGGTCTGTACTAGACCCGACATAGCATACGCAGTAAGTCTTGTAAGCAGGTACATGGAGAATCCTGAAAAGGCTCACTGGCAAGCATTGAAGTGGATTTTAAGGTACATAAATGGGTCTCTGAATAGAGTCCTAATTTATGGTGGAGCCTTGGGTGAAGATAGTAAAGCAGTAATAGAAGGATATGTCGACTCTGATTATGCAGGTTGTATGGATTCCAGAAAATCTATTTCTGGATATGTTTTCACTATGTTTGGCACTGCAATTAGTTGGAAAGCAACACTTCAGAAGGTTGTTGCTCTATCAACCACTGAAGCGGAATATATTGCTCTAACTGAAGCTGTGAAAGAAGCATTGTGGCTTGAAGGTTTTGCGAATGAGCTGAAACTTCAAGGTCGAGGTATCACTGTTAAATGTGATAGTCAAAGTGCAATACACCTGTCGAAAAATTCAGCCTATCATGAGCGAACTAAGCACATTGATGTGAGGCTGCATTTCGTCAGAGGAGTAATCGAGCGTGGAGAAGTCCAAGTGCTGAAGGTTTCGACTGAAGACAATGCTGCTGATATGATCACCAAGACATTGCCGAGTTGCAAGTTTTTCCACTGTATGCAGTTGATAAAGCTGCATGAAGAAAGCTAGTTTGTTCCTTGACGTTGTAGAGTTAGGTCCAAGGTGGAGATTTGTGAGATATTGGATCGAACTCTAGTATTGTCGAAGGGTAGCTTCTTGGTTCGATAGTTCGACAGAGTTAAGCATGAAGTCGAAGGATTGTTCACATGCTGGTGTCGAAGTGTGCATGTTGTAGTCGAAGATGGGTCTAGCATGCAGATGTCGAAGATGCTAGAGTTGTTAGCATGTTAAATTAGGTTTTAGTGTTTAAACCCTAATTTGTTAAGTTAACTTGTTTATTAAGTTGGCTTGTGTAATGGGCCTTGCTGAAAAAGCCCATTAGTTAGTATGTTAGGTTTTATTATAAATAGCATACTAGTCTCTCATCATTGCAAGCTGCAAATCCTAATTTAGGGTGAGAGAGGTTATTTGTTATTCTTGTAAACTTGTAATCTTGTTTTAAGAGAAAGTAAAAGAATAACGGTTATAACCAATTATTGTGTTCTTCTTCTCCCCTATAATTCCCTATTATACTTTGTTATTGGCATTGAATTCACAACAATATTCAATGTAGTTAGAAGTGTTAAACAAGCGATTCCAAACACAAAAGAGAGCGATGGGGGGAGGTGAATTGTGATATTCATATTTCAAAAATCAATTCATAAAAATGCTTTAATTTGAAAACAATTCATGTTATAAGAGAGAAATAAATAGAGATAAAAGCAGCAAAATAATAAAAATAAGAAGAGATAGAGAAATAAGCAGCATAATAAGATAAATGACAAAAAATAAAAGAGATAAGGATAGAAATATCACATCAGAGGTTATCCTGGTTTGGCCTAAACCATGTGACCTACTCAGTCTCCAAGAGTTTTTGTGGGCTTTTTAAACCTTGGTACACATCGTGACATGTCTAGCTTTTCTTTTACTGTTTGAATTCACAGAGGTTGAAAGAAAAGTTGTATGCGAGGTACTTGTTGAATCACCCATGTTTGTGTAAATTAAGAAAAATAGTAACATATATATCAACTATAATTCACATTATAAATTTTATAAAATATGGATAGAAAGTTCCTTACAATATAAACATACACTTAAGTTCGTGACTACAAGATGAACATTTCAAGTTATGATGGATAGAAAGTTGGACTTTATAAACTTTGCCTATAGAGCTCTTCAAATTATGATGAAAATTTCAAGTTATGACTAAGATTTACATTGGTTTTCATCGACTATAATAACGAAAACATATATGATGAACATTTCAAGTTATGATGAATATTTCAATGTGAGAGATGAGTATTTCAGTGCTTTACATTTCAAGTTATGACTAAGGCTTACATTGGTTTTTATATAACTACAACAATTAAAACATATATGATGAACCTTTCAAGTTATGATAAACATTTTAGTGGTGAGAGATGAACAACATTTCAGTGGTGAGAGATGAACATTTCTATGAGAGATGAACATTTCAGTTGTAAGTTACCTGTCTCAAACGTGATGGTGAAGTTTCGAATAATTTTGAAAGAGATGATATTTGAGTTGATGCTGGAAGAGTTGACGTTGAAAAGATATCATATTCGAGTTGATGTTCAATTTTTTTAATGAAAATTACCTAGGTTTTATGAAGAGAATGACGATGAAACGTGAAATGTTGATAGGTAAATGCAAAATTAGAATCTAGTTCTTTGAAGTATTCATGCAAAAGATCAAATACGTCGGTTTTTAGGCAAAACCGAGGAAACATATTCATTAAAAATTAAAAAAAGCCCCATATTCTAAGAATTCATTTAAATTAACTATCACATCAGTTTTTCAGCAAAAACGAGGTAAAAAATTAATTAATAATTAAAAGTAATATAAATAATACATAAAAAATGTATCTAAAAATGTTGATGCAAGAGATTGAACCCCTCGGCTGGTCATTATAATCGCGGGTAATACAAATAAAAATAAATAAAAAAGGGGAAAAGTAAAGACGCCATGTGACCTTAAATCAATTAAAAATAAAAATAAAACATGAAATGATATAACTGGGATTCGAAGCGAACTACCTTTGTATATATATTCTCTCGATTTCGTTAATAACCAAGGGTATAAGTTGTTTATATTTAAATAAATAAATAATGATGTTGTAGGGACATATACCTCGGTTATTGGTGGATCGAGGCGAAAGCTTCATCATAAAAAATATTATTTGTAGTAGTGTTTGAATTTCTCTATCACTTAACCGAATAAAAGAAGTTCTTAATCGATTAACATTGTATTAGTGTGTTTTTGTATTTGTGTGTGCATGTGCACATTGCCTTTGTATTACAAGACTCACTCTTGCTTCATTTTCAATTAACTGATCAAACTAAAAGATAAAACACAAAGCGCAAGATTATGAGAGCTTTCACAACTTTACAACTTCAAGTTCTTTTGCTTGATTAAACTTTGTCTAACCCTTGATTTAAACTTTGTATAAAACTTTTAACTTGAGACACTTTAGCTTGTGCTTTCTTTTTTACTGCCGAGACTTTAGATATATTATTTCTTGTTCAATTGTCATCATCAAAATCATTAGAAGACATTACTTGCACAACATTTAGAGCCACAATTTTTTTTTGAGATACTTAAGTGATAATACTATTTCTCACCGTCTTTGTTTATGCCTTCAATTGTTAATCATAATTTTTTCCAAGGCATATCATGATAGTGATTGGACCAAGGACCCTCGTGATCGCAAATTTATATTCAATTCTTCTATTTTCTTCAGCTTAAATTTAGTGTCTTGGAGCTCAAAAAAGTAAGAGAAATTCTTATTCTACCCCATGTTTTTCTGGCGCACCACGTGAAATTCCAAAAATATCCCTCAAAATCAGAAGTATATTTTCGGTACGTACCATAATTGACATTAACGTTGGAACTAACCGAAAAAATAACTACGGTATGGAACCACAATTATATTTCTGGTTCATGGGAGGTGCCTCTTCCCCTCCCATTACAGTTTCAAAACCAAAAACAAAACACACACTCTCTCAAAACTCTCTTAATTTCACTTTTACCGAATCAACCGCATTTGCAACCGAAGTCATTCTAAGGCATCAAACATCAGTGTATCAAGCATCCAACAACAATCAAACAACAAACAACAACACCAATCAATCAAGTAAGTTAATTTTAAAATTTTTAGAGTTTATGTAAAATCTACTTAAATATGTGCTTAGGTCAGAAATTATGTATTTGTGGATTGTTTTGAACATTATACACTAAGGTGTTAGACATGTCTTTTAAATGATCAGTGTCCATTAATTTGATTTCTGTTGTGTGGATGGGGTGCCATTGACGCACCTCTGAAATTGCAGCAGAAACCGCAAATACACTTCCGATTTTTAATCAATTTTAACAATAAATAATACATACCAGAAATATATTTTCAATTTTGAAAGAACATTTTAGAAATTACATAAGGTACTTTTTAGACCATAGAATGGAATAGGAATTCCTCAAAAGTAATCATTGGTTGCAAGATCTAGTCCATAAGTGATATATGGCCCTAACAAGCATTACATATGAGCTTCTTTGATTTTAATTTCTATTATCATAACTATATATCCCTTTTCTCCCCCCAACTTTACTTTGTGCTAATTTGAGTTATGTCCATTATATATATATATATATATATATATATATATATATATATATATATATATATATATATATATATATATATATATATATATATATATATATATATATATATATATATATATATATATATATATATTTGTTAAGATTAGTTACATCTTTGTGTAAACTTGTACTATTTCTTAAAAGGGAAGATTTATTCACTTTGTAATTGAGTTTTAAAAAGAATAAATTCAAAACTTTCATTTATAATATGGATAAAACACAAACTAATGTATTGTAACTCATTAATAATTATAGACAAATCAAATTAGTTAGGCCATGTTTGTTTTATTTATTTTTTTTAATTTTCATAAATAATATTTAATATTTTTTAAACATTCTCTTTATAAATTAAAAGATTAATTTTAAAATTCTAAGACATCAATATAGATTAATAAAAATTAAAATATATGAAAATCACATAATTTTTCAAAAAAATCTATCTTAAAAATAATGTTTAGAAAAAGTTATCAAAATAACGTTAACGTTACATAATTTTTAAAGTTTTGATATATAAAAAAGTTATGATAAAATAAAAAAAATACTTAATAAAATTTTAAGAACTATTTAAACTAGTTTTTTGTTTAAAGTTTTTTTAATTTATATTTGTTTAAATAAAAATATGCATCATTATTAAAATTATTAGAAAACAAAAGAAATAAACAGACCCATAATATTCAAATTTATAACGACGAGCCAATTAAACAAGACGAGTCGAGTCAACCCAAGGAACTATGCTGAAAACTCATTTAAATAGAGTCATAGACTCATAGTTATAGTTATGAGAAAATGTGTTACTATCTCTAGTGTGGCGACAAACAAATAAATATAAATAGCTAAATGACAATTTTACCCTAGTAGAAATGATATCATAAATGAACTTCATAAATCCATAGTACTGTTTGTAATGTACTACAAAACACAGTAAATGAATGTTGAAAAACTATTTAGGTCCCACATGATGCCAACTTCATTGAAGACAATATTTGCATACCATAAAGTTTGTGATTCTCAATGGATATGCATCTTCATGTAATGTTTTATGCATTCCAACAAGTGATTGAGACTCATGCAATGTAAAAAGTGATTCAAGCACATTGGTCTGTGCCTCACATGGTTCAAAAGGAAAGTGATATGAACCATAAAATATACTATCTTGAAGTGCTAGTTACTAATCAACATAAATATCACTTTAATAATAAGAAAATTATAAATAAAGGTAAATTTTCAATTTTTAATATATAATTAAAATTCATTTTTAAAATTATTTAATTTAATTAATATGATACATGTTAGTTTCGAAATATTATATTATATTTTATATTTATGAAGGTGGAAAACTTATGAATAGTTAACAAATTAGTTTAATAAAATAATAAAGTGTTTTTGACAATTTTATTTTGTTTTATAATATGTATTTAAAAAATTTAAATGATATTTATTTTGAAATAGATAAAGTATTATTATTATTATTGTTGTTGTCTTTAAAAGTTTGGAAAGTGGTCAATTTTTTAGGGCCGTTGCTAACGTTTAATCCATGTGGCAAAGGGGAAGGTGTAGGGTAGATGTAAACTATTATTTTGTAGATTTTAAGGGGCTTGGTCTTCTTTTTCTCTTTGTGTGCCATTATCAAAGCACCCTTTTGATCAGATGGGGGGGCCAAAGGGACATTGAATTGAGGCTATAATTTTGGTGTGAAAGGACAAGCTCTTAAAAACCATGATGTAGCTACTAACTACTCACAAAAAAGTTGGTAGGTATAAATGTAGAGGGATGATTTTACATAATGTTTGCCAACAATAGAGATCAATTAAGTTGCTGATCAGTGCATTTTGCATTTTGATGCACATTCCTCTACGGTTGTACTTATACATTTCCATGATTTGTTTGTCTTATTTTTAAAATCAATTAATAATAACAAGAATTCCCGGCAACGGCGCCAATTTGATCCGTTGTCGCGCGCGGATCAAAAACGAGTAGTTTTGAATAAAACCGTAGAAAGCGACAAGTAACCCCCATAAATCGATTTACCTTTGGTTAATAATCAACGAGAATCCTTGTGATACGATACGCGAGTCACTTGTCGCTTTCTACGGTTTTATTCAAAACTACTCGTTTTTGATCCGCGCGCGACAACGGATCAGTTGCTAAGGAGTTTTTTTATTTTATTTTAAATTTGAGATTTTTTTAAGTTTCTTTGTCCGGATAAAAATCTCCATGACTATTTATTTTTATTTTTAAAGGCAAATATAGCGTCTAAGTACAATTTTTCAATTACCTGTTAAATTTACTTGCGGATTTACATGTGGATTGTGCCCGTGGGAAAATCTGCAAGTAAATCCATAAGAAATAGATAAATCTGTAGGTAACTGAAAAAAATTAAAATATATAGCATGCGCCATTTCGTTTGTGTTTAGTTCTGCGGTGAAAAAAAATTAATTTTGAAAGAATTGATTTTGTAGAAAAGATTTTAGTTAAATTTGAGTTTAATATAAAGTAATTTATGTTTGGATATATTCACAACAAAAGTGATTTGTATGAAAAATATTGTTTGAATATTTTTATCAAAATGACTTTTGGATGTGTAAATGACGAAAAGGGTAAAAAAAGATGGTGAAAATTAAGGATATTGTTCAATTTAAGGGCAAAAAAGAAAAATTGATGGGAAGGGGGAATTGATTCCTAGAATTGATTTCAAGAAGCTAGAAATTGTAACTTCATAAAAAATCAATTCTAAACTAGTAAAGTACGGTGGCGACAGACTGTTTGAGAATGTCAAACACTCAAGAATTGATTTTACAGGTCCAGAATTGATTTTGATGATTTCTACCGGGCAACCAAACATAGACTTCATATGACGCCTATGTTGCTTTTGGAGTGCAATTTGAAATTGAAATTTATAAAAATTTAAAGGAAACAATTTATAAAATTTATAAAAATTATTAAGGATTAATTTGTAATATTTGATAAAAAGTTAAGGGTCAACTTTTAAAATTTAGAAAATATGGGGACCAACTTGTAAAATTTCGAATGATAATATCATTCAATTTGACATTCACATTATATGGAGGAATTTTAAATTCTTTGATTTTAATATAGTATTTTTTTTTATAGAATTTTCTCTACCTCTAGTTGTTTCACTTCTCTCCATTTGGTATACTCTCCTTACCACATAATCTACGAATCTTCCCTCTACATGCGCAAACGATCTAAGTTTATTTTCCACAATCTTTTCTACTATATATGCTACCCCAACATTGTCTCTAATATTGCCATTTCTAATCTTATCATATTTAGTCTTACCACACATCCAACACAACATCTTCATCTTTGCTACATTTACTTTATTCTCTTCTTGATTCTTAATCGTCCAACCGTACAACATCGCAGGTCTTACCGCACTCCGATAAAAATTTTCCTTCAGTTTGAACGATACCTTTGTGTCATATAAAACTCCTGAAGTCCTCCTCAATTTCAGGCACCCAACTTGAATTCAATGGTTTATACCCCTTTATATTTCTCCATCGTTATGTATTAGAGATCCAAGATATTTAAACAGTGTGGCCAGTGAAAGGATATAGTCTCCAACTTTCAGCTCTAGGTTCGAAACACTTCTCCTTTTGTTGCTTACATTCCATATTCTATGTCTTACTTCTTCTTAGGCGAAAGCCATGTGTTTTTAAAACTCATCTCGAACCTCTCATTTAAATCATCATTGAACTCTTCAAGTAGGACTATATCATCTAAAAAAATATGCATCTTAATGTTAACTCACTATGCTAAATAAGACCTTAGACGACGTTTTTTTTTACCTTAGGCAACGCTTTAAAGCGTTGTCTATTCTAGCGCTGCTATAGGTATAGGCAACACTTTTTTTAATGTAAAAGTGTTGACTTAATTTCACTCTCGGTAGCACTTCGTGTTAAAAGTGTTGGCTTAAGTGCACTTCAAACATCAGTTTTTGTTAAAAGCGCTAACTTAAGTGCACATAAGGAAGCGCTTAATGTTAGAAGCGCTGGCTTATGTGCACTTTTAGGCAGCGTTTTCTATTAAAAGTATTGGTTTAAATGCATTTTTGACATCGCTTTATGTTAAAAGCACTGACTTAAGAGCACTTTAGGCAACACTTTATGTTAGAAGTGATAGCTTTGGTGCATTTGAAGCAACATTTTCTATTAAAAGTGTTGGCTTAAGTATACTCTAGACTACGCATTTTGTTTAAAATTGCTGGCGTAAGTCCTTTTTAAGTAGCACTTTCCGATAAAAGTGTTGTCGTAAGTCGTTTTTAGTTTCAACATCATTTCAATTCAAATATAATAAATAATATAATTCTCATAATCATATATCAATATTGTATTGTGATCAATAATGACCACAAGTGAATTAACTTGAATTTGCATAAATTTCATAATGTTTCTAATACAAATTCAAAATTTCATATATAAAAAAAATTATAACCGATATCTACTCAAAATTATATAATCTCCATGATATATTGAAATATAATTCCTTATTTTTTGATAATAAGGTATGTAATTACTTCAATAATATCTTCTTTCATATCCTTCATTTTTATATACCCTGCACATAAAACATTTATGTGATCAATCAACTTATGCCATATATATATATATATATATATATATATATATATATATATATATATATATATATATATATATATATATATATATATATATATATATATATATATTAATCAACATTTTAATGATCAATCATCATATGTGATAAAGAAAATTTGAAACTAGTGAGTATCATATTTTCAATGGTTGCACTTGAAGTGGTGGGATAAGTCATTTGAAAGTAAGTCAAAATGACAATTAGATATTATATCATTATCATATATTTTTCTTTAAAACTATTAATTAATCTTTAACTTTTATGATCACAATTGATAACATACAAATTTTTCTAAATAACTATTATTTGACATATCTGTATTCACTCCCATCCCCCTTAATTTCATTCAATTTATCTTCTGAGTAAGTAAAACACTTGAAGTCATCAAAGTAGTGCATAATATAACATAATATGATTGGGTTAAAATTAATTAGATAAAAAAACCGTTAAGTATCAAAATAATAACTAAATTATAAATCCATACTATTTTTAGAATATGATACTCAATATATACTCTGATCAGTGTAATGTTGTTTGATTTAATCTTTGATACTCATGATCATATTTAAGAGCATTCCACTGTTTTGTTTATTCTAAAACATTTCTATTGAATAACTTAATGTACAATTTCTTTACTAGCTAGACCACTTGGCTTCTATTGTTATATATATATATATATATATATATATATATATTCACAAACTTTTCAACTACGTACAACATGATATTCCTTAGGTTTGGCAACATGATATTTTCTAGGTTGTGTCACATGCTTCTTAGTGTGTGTAACATGAAAACTTTTGGCATGTGAGGTGAGCCTAATATCATGGGAGTGACCATACTTGAACTGATCATACAATGACTTGTATGTGATTTTCATATCATCTACAGGTTCAAGTTTGTATGGGGTATCACCCTCATAGCCAATGCCAACTCTCTTGTTTCCAGAAACAACATATATCATAGAAGCAAGATGACTTCTGCCAATACTTCTAAATAAGAATTTCCTGAAACTCAAGTCATATTCTTTAAGAATATAGTTCAAGCTTGGAATAGATTCTTCTGAACCAGAGGATGACTCAGCATCTTTGGATAGTTTTAAAACTTTTTCTTTAAGTTCAGAATTTTCTAATTCAAGCTTCTTAGTTTCAAATACAAAGAGCTTTCTCAGCTTTTTGTACTTGATTTCAAGAATTTCAGCTAAACTGGAAGCAAGCTCTTCTCTATATAGATCAGAAAATACCTCTTCAGAGTCAGATTCTGATTCTGATGTAGATTCTACTTCATCATCCATCATAGTAGCCATCAGCGCAATGTTAGCCTGCTCGCCTTCAGAGTCTGATTCTGATTCTGATGAATCTGAATCATCCCAAATTGTCATAAGACCTTTCTTCTTATGAAACTTCTTCTTGGGCTTCTCCTTCTAAAGCTTTAGACACTCACTCTTGTAGTGACCTGGCTCATTGCACTCAAAGCAAGTGACCTTCTTCTTGTCAGACCTTCTGCTTCCAGAAGATTCTCCTTTTTCAGGCTTCTTAGAACTTCTGAAGTTCATGAACTTCCTTTGTTTGCTCTTCCAGAGTTGGTTTACCCTTATGGAAATCATGGACAGTTCTTCTTCTTCTTCTTCTTCTTCTTCTTCTTCTTCTTTTGATTCTGATTCTTCAGAATCTTGTTCTTCTGCCTGAAATGCGTTAGTACATTTTTTATAATTAGATTTTAACGCAATAGACTTACCTTTCTTCTGAGGTTCATTAGCATCTAGCTCAATTTCATGACTCCTCAGAGCACTGATCAATTCTTCAAGAGAGACTTCATTCAGATTCTTGGCAATTTTGAAAGCAGTCACCATTGGACCCCATCTTCTTCGCAAGCTTCTGATGATCTTCTTGACGTGATCAGCCTTTGTGTATTCCCTGTCAAGAACTCTTAATCCAGCAGTTAGAGTTTGAAATCTTGAGAACATTGTTTCAATGTTTTCATCATCCTCCATCTTGAAGGCTTCGTATTTCTGGATCAAGGCAAGAGCTTTGGTCTCCTTGACTTGGGCATTTCCTTCATGAGTCATTTTCAATGATTCATATATGTCATAGGCAGTTTCTGTGTTTGACATCTTCCCATATTCAGCATGAGAAATAGCATTCAGCAAAATAGTCCTACACTTGTGATGATTTTTAAATTGGTTCTTCTGATCATCACTCTTTTCTTGTCTTGTCAGCTTTACACCACTAGCTTTCACTGGATGTTTGTAACCATCCACCAGAAGATCCCATAAGTCACCATCTAAACCAAGAAAGTAACTTTCGAGTCTATCTTTCCAATATTCAAAGTTTTCACCATCGAATACTGGTGGTCTAGTGTAGCCATTGTTTCCATTTTCATTGTGTTGCTCAGCAGAGCCAGATGTAGATGTAGGTGGTGGAGTTTCAACCATCTTGACTTAGCGTTTTTCTCTTCCTGAATCTTTTCTAAACACGGTTAAGTGCTTGCACCTTAGAACCGGCGCTCTGATGCCAATTGAAGGATAGAAAAACACTTAGAAAAGGGGGGGGGGGTTGAATAAGTGTGACTTTAAAAACTCTTAAGATAAAAACAATTGTACAATGATTTTTATCCTGGTTCGTTGTTAACGAAACTACTCCAGTCCACCCCCTTAGAGTGATTTACCTCACTTGAGGATTTAATCCACTAATCAATCTTGATTACAATGGTTTTCCACTTAGATACCCCCTAAGTCTTCTAGAGAATCCGATCACAACTTGATCTTCTCTAGTATCTTTACAATTGAATGTAAAGAACAAATTTAATAAAAACTAATTATACAAAGACAAATTTATTTTTAAACAACACCACTATTCAACAAATATAAGTATACATTTAAAAAAAAAAAGAGAAAATATGTACCTTGGATGAACACCATTTTAGATTTGAATTTTTTGATTGCTTTGGATGATATAAATGGTATCTTAAATAAAAAAACAAAAAATAAAAATTATTGATAAAAATTTTATATAAATTAAAATATATAAATTAGACAAAAAAATGAAAGATTATTACCTTGAAATATTGTTGAATTTAATTTAATAGAAGATGAAAATATTGAAGATTTGATAAGAGAGATGAATCTTAGAGAGGAAGAGATATGAAGCAAGTGGAAGAAAATGGTGATATGTTGAAAAATAAAAAAATAAGCAATAAATATATGGCACAAAGGGCGAGGGGCAGCCCCTCACAAATTGTAAGCCCATTTCCAGACACAATTCGCACGCTGCACGTGAAATGATTGATTGCACAAGTGTTTAGAATTTTGTGAGGGGATTCCCCACGTAGGATTAACGTTCACATTTTGCTTGGGACAGACCTCTAGCAAAATGTTAATTACATTTTAGAGAATCTTTTAAGTTGACAATGGGGATAACTTTTGTAAGGGTTCAGAATTTGTGTTGATTACTTTTCAGAATTTGTATTGTTAGCCCCTTTCAAAATGCAAAGCCTTAAAAGTTTTCAAAATTAAAAAATCTTTCTTTTTATTTTGTAAGGGGCACCCTATTAGAGTTATATGGGCCTATAGAGTAGATTAGTGATTATATATAAGGCCCATTCCTTTGTAATACACACATAACATTTCATAATTTCAATATTCAGTTTCAATTCTGCTTTCCCGCCTATGGGTCATCTTCAACCTTTTGCCATCTGCAACATATTGTAACATGGTATCAGTGAACAAACCCTGATTTTTTTCTTCCGCTTTTTCATTCTTTCTCTTTCTATCACCATGTCGTCTTCTTCCGATGAAGAACGACCTAAAACCACAGAAATCATCACCAAGGTCGAAGACCCAAGTCTTAACCCTAGAAATCCCTATTATCTTCACCCTGGCGAGAATCCTGGAGCCACCATTGTTGCTCCTCCCTTAGATGATAACAACTACCATAATTGGAGTAAATCCATGCGACGAGCGTTAACATCAAAGAACAAACTTTCTTTCATCAACGTCGCTCTTCCTCGACCTTCTCCTTCACATCCTGATTTCGAGCTTTGGGAACGAGCTAACATCATGGTTCTTTCATGGCTTAATCGAACTCTCGCTCCGCATATTGCTCAAAGCACCATTTGCTTTGACTCAGCGTTCGATCTTTAGGAAGACCTCAAAGAAAGATTCACGAAAGGTAACCACTTTCGCTTCTCCGATCTATTACGCGATTTGCATTCAATTCAACAGGGGGACCGTTCTTTATCAACATACTTCACCGACCTCAATATTCTTTGGGATGAACTAGAGGATTTACGACCAACTCCATCTTGTTCATGCTCCACACCCTGCACCTGCGATTTAGCCAAAGCCGTGCGCAGTTACAAACACATGGAGTATGTCATTTGCTTCCTAAAAGGCCTCAATGACAATTACCAAAACATCCGTACACAAATTCTGCTTCTTGATCCAATCCCCAACATCAGCAAAGTATACTCTTTGATTGCCCAACAACAAGTCCTAACACCATCTATTTCGCCTGCGGTTCTTGCTGCTACTACGAACTCCAAACCCAGAGGAAAACCTAATTCCAAAACCCCTATGCTATGCACTAACTGTAGCAAAACCAATCACACAGTTGAAAATTGCTACTTCAAGCATGGTTTTCCACCTGGCTATCGCACCAAGAACTATAAGGCTTCGGATAAGGACTCAAAGGCTTCTACAAATTCAAACTTCACCAATGCTTCAGACAAAGAACTCTCTCTTTCCAAAGCAGATTACCAGCATCTACTTCTCCTTCTTCAACAATCCAGAAAGGACAACTCCAATTCCAAGTCTACCACATCTGATGCTGCAATTATATCAGGTATAGCACCAACAGGTATTACTCTGCATCATAAATCTTCATGGATCTTAGATTCAGGGGCTTCTCATCATGTATGCCCCTTCATTCAAAATTTTTCCACTCTTGAGTTAATAAGCCCTGTCAATATTCATTTACCTAATGGAACATCTCTAATTGCTAAATACTGTGGTTCTATTGTCTTTAATAGCAACTTTCAACTGCACAATGTTTTTTTTATGCCTGACTTTACTTTCAGCCTCATTTCCATTTCTAGATTATGCCTCTCATCACCCTACACAATCATTTTCTCACACAATTCCTGCATTATTCAGGATGTGTGTACCAAGCAAATGATTGGACGGGTGACACAACACAATAATCTCTACATATTGGACAAGCTGCCTATACAAGTTGCTCAATGTAATAGCATTAGTAATCAGGATCCCTTACATACTGCTTGCCCTTTATGGCACCATAGACTAGGGCATCCTTCTTTTGATGTTATACACTCTATGTCTAAGCAATTCCCTGTTATTAAAAGCAATAAAATCTATGATTGTTCCACTTGTCATCTTGCTAAACAAACAAAACTCCCTTTTCCTATAAGTCATTCATCTTCTAATAGCATCTTTGAACTTGTGCACATGGATATTTGGGGACCTATTTCCCATTCATCTATGGATGGTTACAACTATTTTTTAACTATTGTAGATGATTTTTCTAGGTATACTTGGACTCTCTTCATGCATAATAAGGCTGAAACTAGATTGCATATTAGGAACTTTATCACATATTGCCAAACTCAATTTTCTTGTACCATTAAAACCATTAGAAGTGACAATGGCACTGAATTCATCATGCCTGCATATTATGCTTCTCTTGGCATTGTTCACCAAAGAAGTTGTGTAGAAACACCACAACAAAATTCTACAGTTGAAAGAAAACATAGACACCTTCTTAATGTTACTAGGTCTCTTTTGTTTCATGCACATCTTCCTAAATGTTTTTGGTCATTTGCTCTATGTCATGCAACATACTTGATAAACAGACTATGCAACCCTATTTTAACACACCAAACTCCTTTTCAATTAATCTTTGGTACTGCTCCTTCATATGATGACTTGAAATCTTTTGGTTGCCTAGTCTATGCATCCTCTCTAACTAGAAACAGAGATAAACTCGATCCTAGGGCTGTCCAATGCTTATTCCTAGGTTACCCTATAGGAATTAAAGGATATCTTCTTTTTAATCTACACGACAGATCCACTTTTATATCCAGAAATTGTTCTTTTAATGAAAACATATTTCCATACACACCCAAACCTAATGTCTCACATAACAATGTCACTCCCCTTGATAACCATACTTCCACAATTCCTTTTCTATTTGACCACATACATTCACAAACTACAAAATCTGCCCTGCCTGTCAACACACAACCTAATTCCCCCACTATCCCTTCCCCTGCATCCAGTACTCCTACCACCCCCAACACAACAGAATCTAATATTACTTCTCCTGACACTGTTGATAACACTGATCATAGTGCCTCAACTGTCCAACAACCAAATCCCTCACCTATTGCCCAACCTAATTTACCTCAAACCAGGACATCTACTAGACTTAGATCTGCTCCAGCACATTTAAAGGATTTTGACTGTAACGTTGTTTATTCTTCCACTTTATATGACATATCTAAATACATTTCATACTCAAAATTATCACCTGCATATCACTCTTATATTTCTGCTATCACTACACATTCTACACCTAACAATTACAAACAAGCAAGCCTGCATCCTCATTGGATTCAGGCCATGAATGAAGAAATCTCTGCATTAACAGCCAATCAAACTTGGCAATCAACTACACTTCCACCAGGTAAAAAGGCTATTGGATGTAAATGGGTGTACAAAACCAAATTTCATTCCAATGGCAGTATAGAGAGACACAAAGCACGGTTAGTAGCACAAGGCTTCAACCAAATTCAAGGTATCGATTGTTTTGAAACTTTTTCACCAGTAGCCAAACTAACCACTGTAAGACTCCTTCTCTCCCTTGCTTCTTCTTTAAACTTACATTTATTCCAATTGGATGTTCATAATTCTTTTTTGCATGGTACTTTGGATGAGGAGGTTTACATGTCTCTTCCAAAAGGCATGACTCCTACTCAACCTAACCAAGTATGCAAATTGCTCAAATCCATTTATGGCCTTAAACAATCTAGCCGTCAATGGTTTGAGAAGCTCTCTACTGTACTGCTTAATAACAATTATAGTCAATGTTCTTCTGATCACTCCTTATTTATACACAATTCAAAACTGTCCTACACTTTTATTCTCATTTATGTTGATGATATCCTAATTGCAGGGAACAATTTAGACATCATTACATCAACCAAAATGACATTACAACATCATTTCCACATAAAGGATCTTGGCTCCATGAAGTACTTTCTAGGATTGGAACTTGCACGCAACAAGGAAGGCATCAACATCAGTCAAAGAAAATACACATTAGATCTTCTGGACTCTGCTGGCTTGCTAGGTTGTAAGCCTTGCTCCACCCCCATGGCTCGTGACACCAGGCTCACTTCAACAGATGGCACCCCATTGGCGGATCCAAAACGATACAGACGCCTCATCGGACAGTTGATCTACCTTCTAAACACAAGACCAGATATCTCCTATGCTGTACAGCAATTGAGCCAACATATGCATCATCCTACTGATTTACATCACTCTGCAGCTATGCGTGTCCTACGACATCTTAAAGCTTCCCCTGCTCAAGGCCTGTTTTTTCCCAGCACTTCATCACTACAACTCAAAGCCTTTTCAGATTCAGACTGGGCAACTTGTCCAGAATCCAGAAAATCTGTGACCGGATACTGCATATACTTAGGCAACTCCCTTGTTTCCTGGAAATTTAAAAAGCAGGCTACGGTTTCTCGCAGCTCTACTGAAGCAGAGTATCGATCTATGGCTTCAACGGTATGTGAGTTACAATGGCTACACAACCTACTGACAGAATTACGCATTTCCCTTACAACACCAGCTATTCTATATTGTGACAATGCTTCTGCTATAAATATCGCCAACAATTCTTCATTTCACGAACGGACGAAACACATTGATCTCGACTGCCATTTCGTCCGAGAGAAACTACAACAAAAACTGTTTCGTCTTCTACCCGTTTCTTCACACCAACAACCAGCGGATGTCTTCACAAAACCATTAGATCCTAAGCTTTTTTCTGAAAATATCTGTAAACTTGGCTTACACTCCATATACCCCAAGTTTAAGGAGGGGTATTAGAGTTATATGGGCCTCATTGTTCTAATATTCTGATTGGGCCATAGAGTAGATTAGTGATTATATATATAAGGCCCATTCCTTTGTAATACACACATAACATTTCATAATTTCAATATTCAGTTTCAATTCTGCTTTCCCGCCTATGGGTCATCTTCAACCTTTTGCCATCTGCAACATATTGTAACACACCCCCTCCCTGATTTTTTTTTGATTTTGTTTTTTTATTTGCGTTTTGCGACGAGGTTATCCCAAGCAATGTCAAAATTTAGTGAGGGATTATCCACCTCACAGAATTTTCTACCTAGTTAAGCTTTTTCTTGTAGTGATTTTAGTCCATATAAAATTGTTACGCATGTAATTTTTGTCCTACAAAATTGTTATGCATGTAATTTTATTCTCTATTGTTAAACCAATGTGTATTTTTGAATGATTATTTTGAAGACATGTTTAGAACGTTACAAAAACCCCATCTAAAAAAAACTCAAAATTTGATTTCTAAGTCGAGGTTTTCATTAACTTTTAAAATTTAAAAAATTCATATTTAATTCTTTTTATTTTAAAAAATTCTAAAATTTGGTAAACAAATGTTTTTTGTTTAATAAACAAGTATGAAAAAATGTATAATTTTTTAAAAATATATTTGATAAAAAGTTAAACAGTTTTTAAAATTTTAGAAAATAGCAAGACTTAAATTGTAAGTAAAAGTTTTTTTTAGAAATTAAAATGTATTATTTTTTAATAAATACTAAAAATAAAAGTTGAGATATTTATAGAGACTAAAAATATATTTAACTATATTTATAATATCACTTTTTATTCTAATTATTGTTATGATATGTTTTGCAAATACTCACTAGATGTGTCTAATATATAAAAAGTTAACATTTATAGAGACTAAAAATGTATTATTTTTTAATAAAGACTAAAAATAAAAGTTGAGATATTTATAGAGACTAAACATATATTTAACTATATTTATAATATCACTTTTTATTCTAATTATTGTTATGATATGTTTTGCAAATACTCACTAGATGTGTCTAATTATCACCTCAATAATTTAAAGAGTTAACGTTTTCAAGATATATTTTTTCATACGAAACTTCTGAACACTATATTATACTTGATTTCATGGAGTTATGATACAAGATCTTGATTGATGATGTACAATTATTGATATATATGATATATACATTCGGCAGATGAGAATCATTGATTCAGTATCACTAATAAGTAATATCGACTTACAACAGAACTTTGTAATAATGTTTGGGTATCAATGATTATTATTAAAGATATAACTAGTTTCCAGCACCCGGGCTAGGAACTGAAGACACTAGAACTCTTCCGTTGTTGGCAGGATAAGCAACGAGTCTTCCATTTCTATAAATATTTTGATTATTAATAACATCAGTTAAAGGTAGGGGACGCTTTGAATAAGGCAGCTCTTGTGTCTCCATTTTGAGAATCTTTCGAGCATCTATAGAAGATGGTAAGGAATACATGATCAAGAAAACAAGAGTAATGAGTAAAGCAGAATTGAAACGAGCCATGTATAGAGAGAGGACTAAAAGAACAAGATAAGGTTGTAAGGTATTTGTGTATTGTTATGAGTTAGAAAAGAAAAATTGCGAATGTTCTATTTATAGGATTTGGAGTCCAATACTTATCTCATGTGTTGAAAAACACAATAATCCAAATAGTGTATGACTACTTATCACTATCACTATCACTATCACTATTACATTCAGACTATGTGCATGTGTGTGTTTTCTTTTTGACTCCATGTGCGTGTTTAGTTAAATTTGAGTATTTTTTAAATTTTGTTAATAGGCCTCAAATTGTTACACCACCTGGAACTGTAAAACTTATTATATATAAATTATTTCTTTATAGATTTTTAACTGTAAAAATTATTTTTATACCAAAATTCGTAATTGGGTTAGCTCATAAGTATCATCTCATGGATGCACTCAATTGATTAAGGAGGTCTGAGAAAATCAAAATTTGATCCCTATAATAGTAATCGGGTCTTTAAATATATGATTCTCTATATAAATTATAGAAATTAGAAAAATTAATTGTATTATTAAACTTATTGACAATTAATATTGGACTCAACGGCAGAAAGTGCAGAAGAGATTCCAGAAAGAGTAAGAAAGGTTGACTGAGAAGAAGTGATAAAATTTGTCTAAAGAAGTGCGGGAGAACTGTATCCGTAATATGACCGAGGTAAGTATAAGTTAAAAAAATGTGAGTGTATGTTGTTATTATTTGTGTATTTAAATTTTTATATTGTGTTTCAGATGTTTCTATAATGTTGCAATTAAAATTAATTGGTGTACTCATTAATCCAAATTCAAATCAGTTAGACATACCTAAGAAGATAACACACAAAGGCTATCAAGAATGATAGAGGAAATGCTCTACGAGTTTACATTAAAACATGAACTAAAACTAATTTATATACTTCATAAAAGTTATGTTATGAAATTTTTGAAGGGAAATAACTGGTTGGAGATAACTGTACTACAATTTTGAAACTCGTAAGTATAATTTTTATGATGATTTTAATTTATATTCATTATTCTCATATTTTAATATCAAGATTTGACTCTTACATTAATTTTTAGATCCATACATGAGATGTGTGTTGAAAGAGAATTAAGAAAGTATTATTTCTTACATTCATTCAATAATCAAATTTAACAAAAGGATGCAAATGCAATCAAAACCTACATATATACAAAATAAGTTGGTTGAGGAGGACAAAAATTATTACTTGAAACCGTTTTACCATGCTTAGTATATATTAATTTGTATTTTCTTTTATAAATCAATTTTATACACATTAATTATTGTAAATATTTATGCCGTACACATTGACAACTAGTCATTAGATGTTTGCATAATGTGTAATTAGGTTAACTTTAAAAACTTCAAATTTTAAATTAAAAAAATATTATAGTAAGAATATAAATTCCTAAAATAATATTTTATAAAAAATATTAAAATAAATTTTAAATTAAAGCTTTTTAAAAATAATATAATAAAGAGTTGGAATACCTAAAATATATTTTTTTTAATAAAAAACTATCAAAAAATAGTTTCAAACTTAAGTAATTTTTTTAAATCTTAAATTCAAAAAAACATTACAATAAAGAGATAAAATACTTAAAATAATTAACATTCCGCGTATCCGACCTGAATCCGTACGATAGTGGAGAAACATTCATTTTAATTTGTTGCTTGTTTATTCCAAACTCCTTGGAGTTTCTTGTAAATTAAAGTTGAATATTCTATTTCCTCATATGGCAATTTTCACCGCTTAATATCACACACTTAATTCATTGGTTAATACAATTTTATATCATGGCCCCCCACTTAATTTGACATTTTATAGTGCTCTTATTTTCAAGGAACCATCATGAAAATGGTTCATATTGGCTTTCTAAATCAATAATTATCCATGTCAATTTCCTTTGACTTAAATACACTGAATGCCTAAAATTATGAGTTCCACCTTAATTCTTCCAAGATAGAAAGAAACTATTTTGAGTTATTTATTAACCTTTTAAAAAAAAATTAAAACATGGGGATATTAGTTCATTAAAATGTGTACAATACATTCAACAACATTTTTATAAATTTATAATAAGACCTTGATGTGTTGTAATAAATAACTGAGATTGTAGACTTTTTTATTTATTTATAATTAAATGCTTATAATCAATCGCTTTAGGATAAATTAATTTTTTATCTAACATTATTTATCTTATTATAGTCGAACTTTGTATTAAAAGAGCTTCTTCTCCAAAAAATATTTTACATATTTTATAGTTGAATTTCATATTATTAGAGCTCCTTTCTTACAAAAACTCAAAACAGAAAAGTGGTTCAAGTCAACAACATAATCATCACTTATGTTGTACAATTTCCACTTAGAGAGAGATAGGCGGATTAAAACACAAGAAAAAGTTACAAGCAAAGTGATGCATGAATGGGGGGAATTAGAACTCCTTTGCTTTTAAAGACGTGCATGTATATAATATCATAATTGTGGGAGTTTGTAATTTGCATTTAGAAAAAGTATATGATAGCAACATTTGGAAAAAGTTTATGATAGCAAGAGTGTTATCTTGTTGATAGTTGTAAGGTTATTAAGGTACATATAGCATTCAAAAATCTAAAAATGATAATGCGCAGTGTTCATACTTTGTGTACCATGGCCAACACTAATTTAGTTTCTTGAGTTATCAAAGAAGACAATAAATCTGCACTTAGTCAACTCTCTTATTATTATTTTTTACGTTTAAATGTGTATTTAGTTCTTTATATGACAACAAATTAAGTATATAAAAAGGAATTATCTTGACAACAAAACTAAAACTCACACTCTTGTAAAATAATCGACTCTTTACTAATTAGGTTCATTTTGTAAAAACAATATCTTAAACGGTAAGTCACTTTTCAATTCTAATATCTTAGGTCCCTGCCGAGAAGAGGGGAATTTCTAAACTCTAGCTTACGTGAAAGTGGTCGCTCGCCTAACTTCTATGTCTAAATTAGGGGTGTTAAAAAATATGGTTAACTGAATTGTATACTAGAACTGAATTGCATTGCACCATTAAAAAACTGAACCACTTAAATGGTTAATGAACTGAACCATTTAATTTAAACAATTCAAATTCAGTTTAAAATCAGTCTAGAACCAGTTTCGTTTTATAAACTGGTTCAAAAATATTTGTTTTTTTTCTGAAACCAAAAATAATAATTTAGCACAAAAAAATATTTAAAAAATATTTATTTTCCAGAAAAAATTGATTTTCCGGAAAAACGAAAAATCAAATTTTTTTCGAAAAAAAATCGAGTTTTTTCGAATTACAAAAAAGTGATTTTTCTAAAAAAATTAAAATCGAGTTTGTCGAAAATATAAAAAACCAAAATTTTCAGAAATACAAAAAATCTACTTTAAGCTTTTTGAAAAAACCACGTTTGTGACTCCATTACAAAATTCTATTTTCAACTTTTTGAAAAAATCACGTTTACAACTTCATTGTAAAACTCTACTTTCACCTTTTTGAAAAAACCACGTTTGTGACTCCATTACAAAATTCTATTTTCAACTTTTTGAAAAAATCACGTTTACAACTTCATTGTAAAACTCTACTTTCACCTTTTCGAAAAAACCACTTTTGCAACTTCATTGCCAAACTCTAATTTCAGTTTTTCGAAAAAACACACATTTACAACTTCATTGCAAAACTCTGCTTATTCTTCTAACATAGTGTTGTGTTTTTAGTAATTCTAAATTTTCAATTCAGTATAAATCACTATTTTTTAATATTTACAACTCAAATTTTATATATATATATATATATATATATATATATATATATATATATATATATATATATATATATATATATATATATACATATATAAAGACAGGGAGAAAAATTAAAAAAAAACAATTTTGAAAACAATTTATAAAATAAATTTGACTTTTAATTATAAACTGGTTTTAAACCAGTTTATAACTAGAAATTTGGTTGGAAACCAGTTTATAGATACAATCTGGTTCAAAACCAATTTAGAATTGAATTGGAACTGCTTTAACAGTCAATTGGTTTTTTATTAAAATGGTTTTCAAAAACTGAACTGAACCATTAATTTGGTTCAGTACAGTGCAGTTCTTAAACCACGAACACCCCTAGTCCAAACCTACAATGAATTTAAAGTGGACCTTGTATTTTAGAATGGCTGAAGAACATTCAACTCCCCTAGTCTTTTAGGGTGGTGTTTGGTTGCGATCATACTTATGAAGAAATTAGAGACCATTTCCTTTTTAGAAATAACATTCCAGATTTTAATCGATGTTATATCTTAGGTGACAGCTGGGATGACATGGTGAAGCAGAGACTTGCAGATTTGGTGCTGCCACCGGACACTAGGTTCTATGATTGGGTGGACTTTGAGTTGGTGGGAATCGTTTTTTGCTTTTAACAGAGCGGAAAAGGTGGAAGAAGCCCAAATAGAAGTGCGTCCTAATTCGAATTGTTGTGTTTCTCACATTGATGATGGAAAACACACACACACACACGCACACACACACACATATATATATATATATATATATATATATAGTCTCAATGAAAGGTGTTATATTCCTTTCTACTAGCGTATCTTCACCCGTCTAAGATGTATTTTACCTTTTACCGGATTCAGAGAGGAATTGTTAAACCATATGGACATCGCTCCTGCTAAAGATGGGCCTTTGTAAAGATGTTTCAATATTGGGTCAACTAAGATGTTCAAAGTCTTTATGGAAAGTTGGAAAGGTTTGAAGGACCATTATGTTCTGGTGACTCCTTTAACCCCAATGGCTCATTCTATTTTCTATTAATTTCTTGAAGGGGTTCCCTCTCCTGCTAGTGATTCTATCTCGTCATCCTGCTAGTGGACAAAAAGATTAAGAAATAGTGGGCCAAGATCCATTTTGACCGAGACTCTCTTAGTTATATTGTCACCGATGATAAACTGACCCTGGAAGAGGAGTCGATGAAGGATGACTTGATAAATTTATGGGAACACCTCGGTTTCAAGGAGGGTAAGGGTTCGAGAGAAGTAGGGCTTATCAATTCTTAAGCTATCTTGGATACTTCTTGTGCCAAATAGAGGTGATAACTTTTGGGCGAGGACAAGAAATTTATTTTTCTTGGCTTTGGTGGTTTTGGATATTCGTTGATGGCTAACCATCTTACTTTTTTTCATTTTATAGGGTATATGGCATCTATAAGGAATCTTTATGACAGAAATAAGGCCAAAGAAAATGTCGTCGCTTCTTAGCCCCCCACCTTTTTCCATCCATGTGTTAACGGAGGCAGCCATAAAACAATCGTCTTCCACTATTACTTGCAATCATCCCTCTGCTAGTGCATACTCTTTATTAGACCTCTCAGTGTAGTCGCCCACTTCCAATAAGGGTTAGTGATAGAGAAAAAATCACATGACCCCCTTCTACAACTAACAACCAGAAAAAGCGAGGCCGATATAAGGATTCGATAGAAGAAAAAGAACATGGAAAAGGGCCAAGCCTTACGATTCCAATGTGTTAGGGATTTCTCTCAAGGTTTTTGATGCAGTGCTTCCCTAGTTCCTTGCAACTCTTTCTTCTAAGGTTTCTTAGACCTCTGAAGAGGCGCAAGTTGCAACAAATGTTTAGGGCCTTTCTAACACTGGCAAGATGGAGTTGATGGCAAGGACTACTCATGACATGTTTTGCCGTGCTTCTCTAATGTCGTTGGAGGGTTCTAGTTGGGGTGAAGTATTTTCCCATGTAAATTTACCCAAGGAGAAGAAATAGTGGAAGACTAAGGGTTAGGCGGCTATCTCTGGATGTACCTCCCTCCAGGAAAAATGGTTGAAACTCTAGGAGGAGATGGAACATTCTCAAAAGGAGGCTGAAGGCTGGAAGAAGGAGGCTAAGATATTTTTTGCCTTTACAAATAAGTGAAGACTCATGGCACCCCATTCGACTTGGCAGCTAGGATTTCCAATTTGCAGAGACGCCTAGTAGCCAAAGAAAAAACTTTGAAGGAAGCACATACTTCTGAAAAGGAGCTGCCCTCCCAAGTGACTGTCACTCAAAAGGATTTGGAAGAAGAGAAGTAATCTCTCCGGGGGTTGGAGAAGGAGTAAAATGTCGTTATTAATATTGGTATTCAAGGTGTGCTTAATGCTTTGCATAAAGCCATCAAATAGATCCAACTCATTTTCCCAGGGATTTAAATTCCTTTGGAGAATATGGGTATGGGGAAGAAAATTCTCAATGGGAAGATTGTTAGTGACGACGAGAAGGCGACGCCAAACGATGGAGAGGATGATAAGGAGTTTGAATAGGATGAAAGGTCTGGTGGAGAAGCATGATACTTTGTAAATTTTGTTTTGAATAAGCGATACTTTGGGTTGTTGAGGAATTTGCAATTTATTTTAAACAATGCTTTTGATTATTTAACCATTCAACCCTAAGCTTGGATTTTTAAATCGTCTTCCCTTTTAATCATGCTTTGTTATCTCCTATTAGCTGATGGTTTTGTTTTTCTGCTTTATTCGCTGTTTACTGGGTTGTTTTTCCTACTTTACTCTCTGTTTACTGGTGTTTTTAGTAGACAATCACGAGTTTAGTTCACTTAAGAGATTAACTCAAAAAATCTCAAGGACAATTTGTACAAAGAAAAGATACAACGAAAGCTGCTAATATCCGATTATCAAAATGATAACTGCCTTGAAAACCTCCAAACTTCCTCTCGTTGAGAGCTTGTGACTTACTTCTAAAAATTTGTCCAGACATCCTCTGAAACGACTCTTATACTGAAAATATGCTAAGTCCTCAGCATCTAATAACCGTATCAACTTCGACACTTTTATATCAATATCTTTCAGTCGAGATGCTGATTTGGTGTAACCCTTTTGTACATGTTTGGTAGAGAGAATGATCATAATCTTATGGATATGTTCTTGAAATTCTTCTAAACTATGCTCACCATGCTACTTGAGATCTCTCGGACGACACATGCAGTATGTCGACGACCAAGTGTTTTCACACTTACTCATTTTTTCTTCAAGGTTTCTATCATCCATTGTCTAATCCTTCAACTAGAATTTTCAATCTAATAGATGCCCTCCAAAAGTGCCATTTTCGATCATTTCAGATGGAAGAAAGCTGGCATTTTTAGTAACTGCCCAAAAGTATTTACCATAGCCTGCACAGGTCATGGTCATCATGACCCCTTTTCATCAAGACTTCCAGTTCCGCTTGCTTCTGCAACTGATGCTCCTACTGTTGTGGGTAAACTGATAAGCGGTAAATGTATCATGTTTCTTGTGTGTTTTCCCTTTTATTTCATGAGAGTTTTTATCATTTTTAGTTTGCTTTTACGCATTTTTGTTTCCTTTCTTTGTTTCAGACAATAAGATGTTGATGAAGCCAATCAAAACAGAAAAGGCTCAAGATTGCATGAATCAGGACACTTCGCATACAAAAATTTAGAGGAAAACATGACTTGGCCTTCTCCCAAGACACGGGCCGTGTTTCCCCCTTTATCCATTCTCCATACAAGCAAGCCGAGACTGACACAGCCAACCCGTGTTGCCTAACACGTCCATGTCAACACCTTAGGCAGTTATGAATTTTTGATATCTTGGCTAAGTTTGTTACCTTTTGGCATCTGTAACTTCCCAAACTTTCATTATTTGTGATAAATGGTAGTAATTCACAACATTAGTGCCAATTATGACTTGGATTACTATGAAAAGAGGCTTAGGCATCAAGCAAAAGGTGGAGACACCTTAGGGCGAGACTTAGAAGATCTGTCACTTTTTACTACAATCATTCTATAAACTTGTTATTCTCTTTAATTCTTAGTTGAAAATCTTGTTAGTTTTCCTTGTAATTTTTGCACTTGTCCTATTACAATCTTGCATTTACTTCATTTGTTGCTACTGCTTTACTTTCTTTGAGTTCTTACTTTTCTTGTAATATTCTTAAATTTGTTTATGGTTGTTGTTCATCTCACCATGAGTGAGTAGATCCTTAGGGATATGGGGTTATGAGAATCCTTATCATGACAAACCCCTACTAAATTATTTATTTGCAATCGTGAGAAGCATAAGTTATTTTCTTTTAGTATTTGAGTACCAACCCATGTTTATGTTGGTTTCGAAAGCAAAGTTAAAACAAATGTTGATCTTTTATCGAAAGATAATGATTCCACATCCGACACCGAATTACTAAACAACTAAGGTCGAGGAGCCACTAACAAGGCAACTTGATCTCAATTGAGAATAAATTGAGAATTCGTCGTCACGTGACAAGGCGTTTGCTCTTGATTGACATGCATAGTTATGCCTGAAACACGTTTAGATGAACATGCCACAAAAGTGGGTTTCACACAAATTTATCTAATTATCTATATAATAGCTTAGGACTTCTCACAATGCAAACGTGGATAATTTTATGGGTTTGTCTTGATGGATAATCATAATCCCGACCTTGTTTATATTATTTCTTAATTTACAATTTCAATCTAAAATCACACAAACCATTTTCGATCACTTTAGATAAGCACTATTGAAGTAAAAATTGGTAATCACATATCTCTATGTGGGATTGATACGTTTTATTACTTGACACAACCGTGCACTTTCAATTCACACATATCATAAACACATCTACATTCTTGAGCCATCAATGGAGGAGGAGAAAGAAATGATTTGGGCTTCTCATGTACTCGTCCCTTTCTCCATTTCTGGTATCATTCATGCATTCTTAGGTCTTTTCCCCATTTCTTATAAGAAACATGAATTTCCGAACAAGTTTTTCCCTTGTCACCGTAGTTATCAACCTAGAATCTTTAAAGATAAATCTTATAATTAGGGTTCATGAGTGCACCTAGAAGTGTTTTCTATGCTTTTCCTTCTCCAAAAAATGAAGCTTATGTTGAATGGTTATATAAGGTAAAGAAGAAGAAAGGACAGTTCTGGAAGGATCAAAAGATTTAGGACTTGATTAAGTTGTCAATAATTGGCCTTAAGTATATTCCCAACATGCTCATTGCAACCCTCATTTTTCTGGGAAGGTTCTACTAATTAATGCTTTCATTATCAGTATTTGATATTCCGAATGCTTTTATAATGTGGCATTATCCTTCTGAATGGATGTCTTTTAGGTTTCACGCAAATCACTAATGATAGTGTCTTGAGCGTTAATACTCATTAAAAGGACGACAAAGAAACTCAATAAACACGCTTATATTTCCCCTTACTTATGACTCAAAACCGAGGTAAATTTTTTTCTTTACAAATAAAAAATACATTAAAATATGTACTTTTACACTCGGTTTCTTAAACAACTGAGGTAATAAATGACATATATTGCCAAAAAATGGGGAATTGATATAAATTGAAGTAACATGTAATGTTTAATTTTTTACCAATCACCGATTTCTTTGTATGTTGCAAATTTGCAATATTAATTTTCCAATGTTGTCAACTAAAGAAAAATGATTAACAACTTTGAAACTTTATTACATTAAATATTGACAATAGGTGATACAACAACAATGACGACAAGAACAACATGAACAACAAAAACAACAACATTACATGAGTAGATTGTAAGAACAGAAACATAATTTATTTAAAAGTTGGTGTAAGAATAATAATAACACATAACCAAAAAAATTCTGTCTCACAATCATCGAAAAGAATGATGTCTAAGAGTTTGGAGCGGTTGAACATGTGAGTTAGCTTTGGGGTAAAACTTAGTGAACGAATTATTTTAAAGTAAAATCTGGGTTCATACCTCCCAGTTATTTGAAAAGCCGAGGTAAGAAAATATTTAATAATAAAATAAAATCTTAAATAATAAAAAAGGTGTCATTTAAAAAAAAAACAAAAATTGGATTCGAAGCATACATCCTAAATTCGTTTATCCTTCGATTTTGTTCTTAAATTGAGAGAATAGATAATAAATTTTTAAGAAAAAAAAAACATAATGCGTCATTGATTCTTAATTGAGTTTTTTGTTGGATGAGGTCAACATTTTGTTATAAAATATAACATTTGTAGTAATAAACAATCAAGAAAATTTCTTTACCCACCTCCCTATGGGGGTCACCCCCAGCGAAAACCCCACTTTACCCCTGATTCGGAAATACATTTCCGAAGTTTTTTTTTTTTTTTTAAATTTTTCTCAGACTTCGGAAGTGCATCTCCGAAAACACCAAATGGGGGGTGTTTTCGGAGATGTACTTCCGAAAACACCTTTTTTCAAATTTTGGGGGGTTTCGGAAATGCACTTCCGAATTATGCAGAAACTGTGTTTTTTTTTATGTTTTTCGAAACAGTCTCGTATTTTTAATTAAACTGCAACGCCAAATAAAATAAGCGACATATAAACAGAAAATACTAATATGATAAATCAAATCCAGATAATATATACAAGCCGATCCAAATAGTAATAGTGTGCGAAAGATACAATTCGAAAACAAAAAAAATAAACCCGGACTCTTACTGGGTATGCCTAACCCTCTCTCCCTAGGACCTCCTCTGCCGCCTGTATGTCGCTGCACGGCCCGTATCAGTGAAGATCATCTCCAACACGGCGACAGCCTCTGGACCGCCCTGATGAACGACACCTCGATCCAACGCGTCCCGCCCAAGCATCTCTATCCGCGCAGATCGGCAGGAGATCAATGATGTGGTCATCCTCGGCCTGCTGGTTCTCCAGGATCTCCTCGTGTGCTGGCCTAGGAGCGCCGGGAGCGTCGGGTCTCAGCAGAGGATGTGACACCCGATAGAACAAAGTGACGTACCCCTCCATACTGTGCCAGTCCTGGGTGACCCGAATGCGACGATACTCCTCCGGTACCACATGACGCTCCTAATCCTCAAATATGCCAGTGAGCTGCACTCGGGTCACCGTGTCGGGAGAAGCCTCAAAAGGTGACTTGTGTATCATCTACACATACCCAAACTGTCGCATGCACCGCTCAGGGAGATACCGCACCATGGTAGTGGTCCCGCATGCCAACCAGCCAGAATATAAAGCTATGCCGTCAAAGGGGACAACATGAGTGTAGTCGTTGAATGGCCTCCAAGTGACGTCATCGTGCATCGTGCGGACCAGGTACCCACGGTATGGTCCCACTACATTGTTCCCCCTCTGGAGAACGTATCTGGCGGCCCTGGGCATGGCGCCATCGTACTTAGGATCAATGTGGAAGCCGTGGATGCGGGAGAAGTAAGAGATGATCCAGCTCTGAAACACAAACACGATAGTGTATTAAAAATAAATACGAAACATAAATAAATACGAAACAATTAAAATGAAACGTATCGTAAGTAGTGTCCAGGATCCGGTTAACTGCCTCGTCCTCTAGTTGGAGGCCTCATTCAGCTTCTGGTATAGGTATGCTAGAGTAGCTGCCCCCCAGTTCCACTGGTGAACGGTGGTCAAGTCCATTAAGTAGCGGAGGTTGGTCACGTCGACGTACCTTGCACTCTTGTCCACAAAGACTGCAGCGCCTACCACAAACATGTACCAGCACCGGAGAGCGCAGCCACGATGATAATGTGTAAATAGGTCGTCACCCGCATCCTCGGCTTCGGCCGCCGCCACCAGGTGGTGCTCAAAATAAGTGCTCAGTGTGGTGAACCGGATATGAGGCTCATATGTTGTGATGCACTCATAGTCAGCAACTTCGGGCTCCATACCCAAATAGAGCGCCATCCACTCACTGGCTTCGATCCTCTGGTTCCGGGAGTGGTGCAACAGCGCCCCCCTAATCGGCAGCTGGAGAAGACACTGCACATCATACAAGATGATCGTCATCTCCCCAACCGGCAAGTGGAAAGAAGACGTCTCCCTGTGCCACCGCTCCACAAAGGCCCCCTGCATGCCGTGGCTGATGGTGGTGTACCCCGTCATGCAGAGGCCACTAAGCCCCGAAGCTCTCACCGCGTCGTTAAACCACTCAGCAGTTGGTTTAAACAGACTGAAAACCTTCCGGGAGTGGTTCACCATTTTCAAAGGCTCTCTCTCCTGTTACAAAAAAAAACAAATAAAAAATTATGTTAAATAGACCGTTAAGAAAATATTGAATAAACGGTTAAATTATAAACGGTTAAATAATATAGTCGGGCAAATTATAAAAAATACCTCTCCATCCCAGATACGCCGAGCGACGTGCTCGTGGTAGATAAGCAGCACGGAAGTGTCACTGGGCCCTCCCGAGTAGCCCTCCTCCTACTCATCCTCCTCCCCGTGTGGAGGGTCAACATCTGGTACCTCCTCCGCCTCGTGGTATGGCACTGCCTCCTCCTCCTCCTCTTGCTGACGGGAAGAAGATACTCGAGCCAGACGACTCCTCGATCTAGATGTAGAGGTACCTTCGTCCATCTCCACAGGAACTCGCACCCGTCGTCCACGGCCCTGCCCCCGTCCCTGCGTCGACGCCAGCTGCGCCGCCGCCCGCTCACGTCTAGCCGACGCAGTCTGGGTCTCTACCCTGTCTGATGCGTGCTTGGTTGCCTGACATGTTCCTGAAAACAATTGAAATCGATTAATATGCGAGACAACAGATAAAATAAAAAAATTGCATTTCTGATACACTTCGGAAGTTCATTTCCGAAACTGGGAATGGAGGTGTTTTTGGAAATGAACTTCCGAAACACCCCTGCGAAGAAGTTTTCTGCAACTTCCATGGCAGACCCCAAAATCCTAAATCAAAACTACTTTTATGCATTCTAAACAACCTAAATATCAGTACCAACCTATCTTAATGTGATTTTTTCAATTTCTAAACACCCTAATAGAGTAATGAATAATGGATCTAAAAATTAAAAAAAATTGATAAACTTACCAATTAGTGTTTGAGATGATTTAGGTTGAGATTGGAAGAAGATTTTGGCAATCTCTGATACTTCACACTTGCTTTTTGCAGAAATTTTGAAGAGAGGCTGAGTTTGGAAGAAGATTAGGGCAAAATGAATGGGGAGGGGGGGCTGTTTTGCTTAATCTGCAAAACGCGTAGTATTTCAGAAATGAACTTCCGAAATGGTGTTTTCGGAAATGCATTTCCGAAATAAGACAAATTTTGAAAAAAAAAGGCGCTTTCGGAGATGCATTTCCGAAAACACCTTTTTCTTACATTTCGGAAATGCATTTCCGAAGTCAGGAGTATATGTGATTTTTCTTCAGAGGTGACCTAAAAAGTTGGGAGGTGAGCAAAGAATTTTCCAACAATCAATTAGTCTAAATCTGATGTGATATAAAATTGCTTTATTATTTATAGTATCGGGGTTTATCCTAATAATTGTAATTGATATATTTTGCAAATATTTAATAGACGTGTCTAATTATCACCTCCAATTTAAAGAGATAACATTTCAAAATATATTTTTTGATACGAAACGAACAAGGATTCATGAAATTAATTATGATACAAGAACTTGATTGATGATGTACAATTATTATAACATATATGATATATATACATTCAGCATATAAGAAATATTTATTCAGTATCACCAATATCTAATATGGAGTGGAAATTAAGCTATTATGATACAAGAGAAGTTTGGATATCAATAACTAATAGTGAAGATATGACCACTAGTGTCCAGCACCTGGGCTAGGAACAGAAGATACAAGAACTCTTCCATTTTTGGCAAGATGAGCAACGAGTTTTCCATTTCTATAAATATTGAGATTATTAGTAACATTAACATCAGTTAAAGGTAGTGTACCCTTTGAAGAGGGCAGCTCTTGTGTCTCCATTTTGAGAATCTTTCGGGCATCCATAGAAGATGGTAAGGAATAGATGATCAAGAAAAGTAGAGTGATGAGTAAAGCAGAATTCAAACGAGCCATGTATAGAGAGCACTAAAAGAACAAGATAATGTACAAATGTGTTTGTGTATTTGTTATGAGTTGAAAAGAAGAATTTGTTATGTGCTATTTATAGGATTTGGAGTCTAATACTTATCTCATGTGTTGAAAAACCAAGGCACAATAATCCAAATAGTGTATGACTTATCACTATCACATTGTCACTATGTCCATGCGTGTGTTTTCTTTTTGACTCAATGTGCGTGTTTAGTAAAATTTGAGTTTTTTTTTTTTTTTTTAATTTTGTTAATAGGCCTCAATAACGTAAAAGTATTTCAATTTTGTATCCGTAAATAAATTTAAGTCCTTATAAATTTTTAATTGTATTGTACTTGTTAAAAAGTACAAATTTATGACGCCTTTATGCTAGTATGGATAGCCAAATACTTTAAAGATTTTCGGTGATTCAGGACTCACTCACGGTGGTGATAAACCTTGTTTGATGGTGTTGTTTGGCTATGAGGAGAGTAAGCTCACGTGAGATGAGAAACTATGTATTTTTAGTATATTTCGTGTATATTTTGAGTTGTCCTCCTCATCCCTAATTTCGATGTATTTGTAGAGGCGTATGGACCTGGATTTAGGGGACTCTTAAGAAATGGTAATCGCTCAACTTTTACCGGGGAAGCTGTTGACTACCTATTTCTTAGGAAATTATGACCAAGATCTCATGCAGATGCGTTTATAGGTTATGCACATGTAACCTCCCACGTTTTTCATCAAGGCGTGTAGCCAATAAAGTGAGGGTTATATCTAGGCGCCATATTCAAGGGCGACTTCCTTATGAGGCTTGACCCTATACCGTCTTGTCATAAGACTTTACAAATATATCACTACACAATCATTCAAGCACAAGGGCTTACAAAGGGTAAAGTGTTTTAGACTAAACATTTTTTCGATAAAGTCATCAGTTAGGAGTGAGTCCCTATGTTAGGCACGAGTCCCTCAGTTAGTGGCAACTCCCTTAGTTAGTGTTGAGTTCCTCAGTTGGAGGTGGGTCATAACCCACTACCAAGTGTCTCTTGAGTAACTTGTGTGTCAGTTGAGGATATCAAACATCAATCAAATGATTTATGTACGTCAAAACGTCAGTCAGTTACAAAAGCTTGATCTTTTTAGTGGGAAAAGAGCGTGTGTGACATTTAATGTTGCTCATAGTGATTTTCCTACAGAAATCAATTTTAATTTTTTCCTTCCACATTCCCTTAACGCGTGGAACCTCTCCCACTTCCTGCAATAATTGCTCTATTAGGAAAGTATGTTGCATATGATAGTGGTTTTTCCTCATAAAGGGTAAGCATTATGGTATGAAAGTGACATTCTTACTTAACTTTTTTCTCATTCCTTTATACATTTTAACATCGTTATATTGCAAGAGATATGTCTATATTTCGCTCGAAAAGAGAAGGGGTCACCTGGTTAGGATGCAAGCCGAGCAATGACCAACGACCATGTCCCTCCCTTCCATAGGGATTAAACTGTGGTTGAAGTGAAGCGGCATGGAGAGACATCACATAATGGAGCAGCTCCACCTTCAAAGAATCAAAGGCGGGTGAAGGGTTCTTCAAGCCCTTAGGAGGCCATCGAACATCCAATGAAGGAGGAAAGGAAGGTGGGGGACTTGTTACCACAGCTGGAGCTTTTCGACCCTCATTGTGGAATGATCCTTCTTTTTATGTATTAGAGTTCTCTAGGTGCTGCCATTCTTTCCCCGAAAATTTTCCTAGTGACTACCATCCACTTTGCAATGAGTCTCCTTTTTTTTAACGAACCTCTTAGAGGTTCAAATGTAGGGATGTCTCCTGGTGAAGAGAGTCCAGCGAGAAAAACATCTCCAGACAATCAATGAGTTGCAGTTCAGGATGGGCATTATAGTAGGGAGCGTTCAAGACTGTCATAAGACAATGATAGTTATGGACATCATAGTTATACCAGAGGTCCTTTAAATTATTTTATTGTAACAAGTTGGTCCCTTAAGTTTTTTTTGTAACAACTTGATCCTTTAAGTTAACAAATGTGTGCACAGTTACCATTTTTTTCAATCTTTGATTAAATCAATCACCCAAAATACATAAAGTTGCAACAAAATGAATATATTATCATCCTAAATACATAAAGTAGCTTACAAAAAATATAAAGTCAGATCCTAATTCAACAAAAAAATTACTTAAAGGACTAAGTTGTTACAAAAAAACTTAAAAGACCAACATCTTACAATAAAATAACTTAAAGGACCCCTGACGTAATTATGCCTAAAAGAAATTATGGATGTTATTTTGGAGTTAAGAAATAAATAAACACTTTTATTGAAATGTGTAATAGTTTAATAACAGTATATTAAATAAGAGTAGTGTGGGTATGTGGCGGGGTGGGTAGAAGGTACCCATGCCTGCACCCATACCCGCTTATTTTAATAGGTAATTATCTGTGCCCGTACCCGTAATCATTTTGTGGTTTTTTACCCTACCCATTATGGGAATTTTTTACGAGTACACATTGAGTGTGGGCTAAATTGCAATCCCTATCGTCAAAGAGGTGGCTTCAAAGGCTCTGGCCGGCGTTGAGGAGTAGAAGTTCTTGGAACGATCGCTTGAGGAAAGCCTTAGTTCTCTAAAAGATCTAGAGGAGGAGGCGTCATCGCTCAAGGAAAAAGTTATAGCTGCTTTAGATTAGTATTTTGGGAGGGAAAAAGAACAAGCGGCCTTCTTCTTTCCGATCCTAAATTAGCCCCATACCACTTTTTCATGAACCTTTACAAATATATCACTACATGTATTAATTATCTTTATATCAATAATATTCCTAATTAAATTAGCTCACAAATATCATCGCATGGATGTACTCAATTGATTAAGGAGTCGGGAGAAAAATTAAAATGTAATCCCTATATAATATTACTTGCGCCTTTAAATATTCAATTTTGTGTGTAAAGACAATTGATGTTTAAATAGAAAGAGAGCATTCTGATGTGATGATTAAATAAAAAATAGATAAATTTTAAACTTTTTTAGAGAATATTTTTGAATTAGTGTTTTAAAAATCGACTCGAAAAGGTCAAATTGCTCTTACCGTAAACCTGAGGGAGTATTCGTTCGTAATATTGGATCAAACGGTAATCAACTTCAAAGTGTTTATTTATTTATTAACTCAAAACCTATGAGTACCTCAATACCTATACCCGTAGCCATGTCATAAGAAGCAATAGAGAAAGAATAACATGATAATAATGTTAAATTCTTATTTACACGTTGAGAGAGAGAGAGAGAGAGAGAGAGAGGAGAGAGAGAGAGAGAGAGAGAGAGAGAGAGAGAGAGAGAGAGAGAGAGAGAGAGAGAGAGAGAGAGAGAGAGAGAGAGAGAGAGAGAGAGAGAGAGAGAGAGAGAGAGAGAGAGAGAGAGAGAGAGAGAGAGAGAGAGAGAGAGAGATTTTGTCAATTGCACATCATTTAAATTTAGGCTTGAAAGCACCATATGTATTAAAATGGTTTAAGCTAAAAGTACTTGGATGAGATGGCGGAAATCTCTTTTAGTTTAATCAGAAATTTTGAATTTCGAACCCAACTCAAAATACACAACATTGTTAAATCTCTTAGAAAAAATTTACCGCCTATTATGGTCCTACAAGACGTGTTTTCAATAATTTTTTAATGTTAAATTTGACTAGGGAAGTATACATGACTGATTTTATTTAAAGGATTAGTTATATTTTAAAATTATAACTTAGTTATATATAGAGATCCATGAATAAAAGATTAAAATGAGACTTCTTCATCTAAAATATTTTTTATATATTTCTACATACCAGCATTAAAAAACCACATCATTTATTCATCATTTTTCAATGAAACTCTAAGTGCATGCTTAGTTTTGCAATTATAAAAATTAATTTTATTTAAAATTGAATAAATATAAATTTATTAATGTTTAAATATATTTATATAAAAGTGAATCGAATAATAAATTTAAATATTTAAATATAAAATTAATTTTTTCATAAAAAATCTATTTTAAAATTTTAATTCAAAATCAATTAAAAGTAAAATTTATTTTTAATCAAGTGTAATCCAATATGTCAAAATTACTTTTATGCAGTTAAATTTAACTCTAACTATTTTTTAAATATGAAACCAAATTTTGGGTAATTGTATATCTCGAAAAAAATGATAAGTACATAAAACTTTCCATTTTTATATTGGGTTTGGTACACCTGAATTAAACTCTGGCTTTGGTTTCTAGTATGATATTGGAGAAACATTCATTTTAATTTCTTGCTTGTTTACTCCAAACTCCTTGGAATTTCTTATCATGTTGAATATTCTAATTAATTCCTCATATGGCAATTTCCACGTCTAGATCTTACAAAGAATGCCTCTTGTGTAATTCATTGGCTAATATACAATTGTATTTTATGGCCCCCCACCTTAATATGACATTTTATAGTGCTCTTACATTTTAAATGGTTCATATTGGCTTTGTGAATCAATAGTTATACATGTCAATTCCCTTTGCCTTGAATACAACGAATACCTAAAATTATCAGTTCCACCAAAATTCTGCCAAAATAGAAAGACATTATATTGAGCTATTTAATAACCTTTTTAGAATTAAAACATGGTGATATTAATTCATTAAAGTGTGTAGAATACATCCAACAACATTTTAAAATATATGACTTTGATGTGTTGTAATAATTGAGATTATATAGACTATTTTTCAATGTTTTATAATTAAATTCTTATAATAAACCACATTAGGATCAATTAATTTGTTGTCTAACATTATTTGTCTTATAGTTGAATTTTATATTACAAGAGAGCTTCTTCTCTAAAACATATTTTATATAACAAAAACTTAACAATAATAAGTGGTTCTAGTCAACAACATAATCACTTATGTTGTACAACTTCCTCTTGGAAATTGATAGTTGGCTTAAAACACAATAAAAGTTTCAAACAAGCAAAGTGATGCATGAATGGGGGAAATCAGTAACTCCTTTAATTGCGTATACTATAGTGGAAGTTTGTTTGCATTAGGAAAAGTATATGCTTACAAGACATTTGGAAAAGTTCATGATAACAACTGGCAAGATATATGTGGGGGTCCGCAGCGATAAATTTTGTTGGAGAGAGTTTTTCACTATGGAGCATTCACTACAACGGTGATGGGCTACTAAAGCGCTTTTTATGGGCTACTAAAGCGCTGCCAAAGCCAGCACTGCCGTAGGTAACGACAGCGCTTTTTAAAGCGCTCTCGTAGCCTCTCCTATAGCAGCGCTTTTATCCATAAAAGCGCTCTCGTATCCCCCCTATAGTAGCGCTTTTTTCAGAAAGCGCTCTTGTACCCCCCATATAGCAGCGCTTTTTCATGAAGCGCTTTCGTAGGTTGCGCATTTTCTTATTTTTTATATTTTTTTTTATCTTAGGCAGCGCTTTTAGTTAGAAAGCGCTTTCGTAGGTGGGCCTTTAAGAGCGCTTTTAAAAGCACTGTCGTTGCTAAACGCAGTATTTTAAAGTGCAACCTGTAATTTAAGCCTCCCAGTTCGACCTGTAATTTATTTTCAACCTGTAATATTTCGACTTGTAACATATTTTCAACCTGTAATATTTTCAACCATATGTAGGACAATATAATACCATTATATACCATGGATAAAATACCATTATATACCAAAATAAAATATCTATACCATGGATAAAATACCATTATATACCAAAATAAAATATATATACCATGGATAAAATACCATTATATACCAAAATAAAATATATACACCATTAATATAAGCCCGAAATTTGTGTCCTCTGCATAATCACATGTTTACTAACAGATACATATATAACTAAATCATCAACAGAATATAAGCCCGAAATTATCAAAATCCGCCGAGCGCACGGTCCTGGTCCTGCAAAGTATGAACAGAACAATACGGTCAATTAAAACAATCCCCACAAAGTTTCAAAATAGTCCCCACAACACACAGTAATAAGTTAACAAAATAAGCGTCAAAAAAAGAAAGTTGTCGGAATTGAACGAAATTTACATGGTTATGGTAAAACGTCCTCACGGACTCAAAAATGAAGTTGGTTTTCCGAAATTCAGACCCTAAGCCCGACTTTTGATTACGGGCAGAAGCAAAACCGATAAAAAACAGTCCCGAAATGTAAAGATAAGTGCATGAGCAGCTCCAGAATCGTCAAAATAGTATAGTTACATGTAAAAAAGTCGACAAACGGAAACATGGTTCAAAAGTTTTGTACAAAACGAAAATATGCACCAAAATTGAATAAGTATTGTAACAATCGGAATACGAATTGAAAAAAATATACAAATTGAATATATAACAATCGGTACAAATTGAATAAAGTACATTAGTCGGAATATGTATACTATTACCTTTTTCACGAACGTCTCTTTCTTTTCTTGGTAGGATTGTGTTCTATGCGTCTCTTAACAACGCGAACGGTTGGATTGATCCAAATACCCTCATTATGATCATTTCTAGTACAAGATTCATTCTCATTTTGATTGTTTCTTGTACAAGATTCAATGCCAACATGCACCAATATCACCTTGATCTCCAATGTTTTCATCAACTATTTTGTTAGATAAAAGCACTATAGACCATTTCGTACTTGTCGGATCATTGACATAGAACACTTGTTTAGCTTGAGAGGCTAGAATGAAAGGCTCATCTTTGTACCCCACCCTATTGAGATCCACTTGCAAAAATCCTGACTTATCCATTCGTATGCCATTATTATTTTCAACTCACTTGCAACCAAATACAGGAATCTGAAACTTCACGTAATCAAACACCAAAATGCGCTCGATAACCCCAAAATATGACAAATTTGCAAATTTCGGATTTAAGTCATTCGCACTTGATATGTGCATTGCTTCAGCTACCAAGGTAACACCACTATTTTGCATAGTGCTTTTATCATCCTGTTCTTTGGTATAAAATGTGTATCCATTAATTGCGTATGCGCTATAAGAAAACACAAATATACTTGGACCATATGCTAAACATCTCAACCTTTCTGTTACTGAAGCAGGATCTGAACGATACTTTGAATAAATATGTTCCCTAAACCACGGTATGAAACTTCGATTGTGCTCTCGTACTATCCAATTCTCATTTCTATTCGGATTTAAATCTCGGAGAACAACCTTGTGCATTTCAACATACGGCTCAACCTCAATCTCATTATGCAGAACATACAAGTGCGCTTGATCCCGCTCGACCATTGATATTGTCACAACTTTATTTCCAATTAGCCTTTTTCCTTCTTTTTTTTCAACAATATGAGATTTGGGGAGTCCAATTGATTGAACATTTGACAGAAAATCAGTACAAAACTCAACCGCTTCTTCAACAATGTATCGTTCGGCAATACAACCCTCCGGTCGACTTCTGTTTTTCACGTACCCTTTTAATATTTTCATATAACGTTCAGCAGGGTACTCCATCTCATATAAGCTGGTCCGCACAATTGTGTCTCTTTCACAAGATGAACGACTAGATGAACCATTATGTCAAAAAACGAGGGAGGAAAATACATTTCAAGATCACATAAAGTAACAACTATCTCTTTTTGCAATGTTGGTAAGATCGCGGGATCGATCACCTTACTGCAAATTAACCTGAAGAAAAAACACAGTTTAGAACGTATACCTATTGGTAAAAAATGTTCCATTATAACATGGCAATCATGCGTCTTCAAACTCTTTAACTTGAGGTCTTTCATGGACACAAGTATTCTAATATCTGATGAGTAGCCTTCTGGAACTTTAACTTTACTGAGGAACTTACACAATGTTTTCTTCTCCTTTCTAGATAGAGTGTAAACAGCAGGTGACAAATATGTTCGTCTTCCTTTCGTCACGGGTCCCAATTTAGTTCTCATTCCCATGTTTACCATGTCCTTCCTTATGTTAAGGTCATCCTTAGACTTTCCTTGTATATTGAGTAACGTACCTATAACGCTGTCAAATACATTTTTTTCAATATGCATAACATCGAGGAAATGTCTTACGTACAACGACTTCCAATATGGAAGTTAAAAAAAAATTGACTTCTTCTTCCACCCACCCTTGACAAGTGAATGTGCAAAAGGCTTGCCAAACTGAGTACTCACATCTTTCACCTTTTCAAAAATTTGATCACCTGTCAAAAAAGGCGGGGCTGTACGTTGTTCGGCCTTTCCATTGAATGCTTTTCTCCACCCACGGTAGTGATGATTAGAATTTAAGAATCTACGATGGCCGAGAAAGACATTCTTCTGACAAAGATCCAATCGTGTCGTATCGGTTTCATCTTCACAAACAGGACATGCTTTTTGACCTTTATTGCTGTACCCGGATAGATTTCCGTATGCTGGAAAATCATTAATTGTTCCAAACAACATCGCCCTCAAGTTGAAACTTTCTTTCCTATACCCATCGTAAACCTCCACACCGTTCTCCCACAAAAACTTTAAATCTTCGATTAAGGGTGCCAAGTATACGTCTATGTCATTCCCTAGTTGTTTAGGCCCAGAAATTAGCATAGATAACATCATGTACTTACGCTTCATACATAGCCACGGAGTTAGGTTATAAATCATAAGAATCACAGGCCAGGTGTTATGCGAGATACTTTGAATACCATGCGGGTTCATTCCATCAGTAGACAATGACAAGCGAAGGTTTCTTGCTTCTTTTCCAAATTCAGGATAATCAGTATCAACTTTCATCCACTGTGGTGAGTCTGCCGGATGTCGCAACTTTCCATCAATAATTCTTTCATCTGCATGCCAAGTCAAGTGTCTTGAATCGGTTTCACTACGATACATGCGTCTAAATCTCGGAATTATAGGAAAATACCATAAGACTTTGGCCGGAGACAACTTTTTCTTATATCGAGGGGCACCGCATTTAGGAGACTCATTCAACGCTGCATACCCGTTTTGAAACAAAACACAATCGTTTGGACATGCATGTATCTTATCATAGCTCATGCCAATAGAGGACAACATCTTTTTGGCTTCATACGTTCGATTGGGAAGAACATTATCCTCTGGTAGCATATCTTTCATAAGGGTTAATAACTCTGTGAAACTTTTATCCGACCATCCATTGTCCGCCTTTAAGTTGTACAACTTTAACACCGCAGACAATCTTGTGAATTTTGAACAACCATCATACAACTGTTTCTCTGCATCGCTTACCAACCTCTCGAACATTTTGGGACAATCCTCAAGATCTTCTTCAAGCGCTTCTGCAATCTCTTCGACTCGATCATAATCCTATGTGTCTGTGCAATCGTCATTTGAAGCATACTTCGTATTACACCTCGACTCAACATTCCCGTTACTTTTCTCACCATGCAAACTCCAAACTGTATAACTTCTATCAATTCCAAACCGTAGTAAATGCGATGCCAACTGATTCCCGTCAACCTTACCCCCATAACAGCAACCCATACAAGGACACGCCATTCGAATCGGGTCTTTGCTATGCGCAACCGCAAACTTAATGAATTCCCATACCCCTTTCTCGTACTCTTTTGACAATCGGTTTGAATTCATCCATGTTTTATCCATGTCTTAATTAAGCTAAACAAAAATGATCAAACTTTCACTCTTCACAAGTAACCCCTATAGCAAATTCAATTCACAAAGTTAGTAAGTTCATCACTTAACAATTAATGAAATTGACATCAAGAATATTTGAAATACTAACTTTCCTTTTAATTTGCAATCACAACTATACAAATATTTTGTAGCCTATCTAAAATTCCGATAAATGCGTGAGATTCTCAACTTATACTTTTATATAAAACCTCACGAAACATAGTTCCAATAAGTCAACAAAACCTGAAGCATAACAACCTAACTTTAGTATACTTAAGTATAGTTGAGAGCACAAACCTGAACTAAGGAGAAAGAAGAGTGGTGATATATTGGGAACAAGGTTAAGCAATTTTCTTCTAGAGATTCAGAATCTGCAGATACAAAGAGACAATCATAAGTCATCGTATAATAGAATACATTACTACTACCTTAACTATTGTCATCTGAATAGATAATTGAATACTTAATGTCTTACAAATGGATGATAAATATTTAGAAAATGAAAATGGATGATAAATTAAAATTTGATACATGTACAATAAAATAAAAAACTATATCACATTTAATCATTTCTCAGTTCAAGGAGAAATCCACACACACGCACACAAACAATCATCTCAGCAATTTACAAATGAAGTCTATGAACAATATATAATTAACCTTCAATAAATTACTGAAAAACAAGCTAGTCTATTACTTGGGAAAAATATCCTTGAAATGCAGTCCCATGTAGTTTTGTTGCTGCCAGAACAGTTCCTCAAGCTAGTCTATGAACAATAAATAAACACCATAATATACATTTAATCATGAACTGTGAAATAGTATCCATGATTCAATTCTAAAACATGAACTGTGAAATCAACATTTTACAAAAGAATGAAACATTTTGGTACTCCGATTAACAACCATGCCCCTGAGTTGAAGATCGTTGAAGAAGAATAAGAAAAATTTCTAGGGTTTCAGCGCCAGAGAAGAAGAGGAACTGAGAGGGGCAAAATATACATACCGTGTCAATGCGATTTGTAGTTTGGCGGCGTGATGGAGAATGAGGCAATACGGAGTGGAGCTGAACGGCTATGCCCGTGAGTTGAAGAGCGTCGGAGAAGAAGAAGAAATTTTGGGGTTTCAGCGTCGATAGAGAAGAAGAAGAGGAACTGAGGAAACTGAGCAAAACGGGTTTTTGTTTTAATTTGTTTCTAAAAATTTAATTTTAAAATGACCTATGACAGCGCTTTTCAAAAGCGCTTTCGTAGGGAACCTATACCAGCGCTTTTTTACCCAAAAGCGCCTTCGTAGACTACCTCTATAGCAGCACTTTAAAAAGCGCTCTCATAATCCCCCCTTTAGCAGTGCTTTTGAAAAGCGCTCTCATAACCCTCCCTTTAGCAGCGCTTTTGGAAAGCGCTCTCATAGCCCCCCCTCTAAGAGCGCTTTTTTCCATTGTTTTTTAATTTTGTTTTTTGCGAAAGCCTACAGCAGCGCTTTTCTTAAAAGCGCTTTCGTAGCTATGCTGCTAAAAGACAAATTTGGCGTAGTGATTGATACAAAGTTGAGTTGAAGATTATCCATCTTTGTGAGAGATACACCACTTATCCACCTAAAACCTTAAAGTGATAGGTGAGTAGGTTCTCTAACTTATATATTCTCAAATCACCACATTTCTATCCAATAGTCACACCTGCATTATTATTCTAACACTCCCCCTCAAGTGTGAGTCCACAATGCTCCCTACACACTTGTATTGCCGTTATCTCTTCTTGGGCACGAGACACCTCTTTTTGGACATTTCAATACAAGTTAGTCGGTCCCTTTCTCGAACCAGACTAGGATACCATTTGTTGGGGAGAGTTTTTTACTAGGAAGCATTGATACAAAGTTGAGTTTAGGATTATGCACCTTTATGAGAGATACACCACTTATCAACCTAAAACCTTAAGGTGATAGGTGAGTCGGTTCTTTCACTTATATATTCTCAAGCCACCACATTCATATCCAATACTCATACTTGCATTATTATTCTAACAAAATTTATTTGATACGATATAAATGTTATTTGAACATACATGTAAATTTCAAATAAGTTATTTAATTATAAATTAAATGATAATAATATAAATTCAATTTTGACATTTAAAAATAAGAATTTTGTATCTCAAATAAAAACAATTGTTAATTAAAATAAAATATGTATTTTGTTGGTAATGACATGTGAAAAAAATAGAAATTTGATATTTAAAAATAGAATTTTGTGTCTTAAAAAAAGACAATTGTTATTTAAAATAAAATAGGTATTATGCTGATAGTAGTCCGTGAGAACAATAAATTTTTTACATTTGAAAATAAAATTTGTATGTCTCAAATAAACACAATTGTTAATTAAAAAATAGATAATTTGATGATAGTTGTCTGTGAGAAAAATAGAAATTTTAACATTTAAAAACAAGAATTTTATGTCTCAAATAAAGACAATTGTTAGTTGAAATAAAATACGTATTTTGCTGATAATGATCCGTAAAAAAAATAGAAATTTTGACATTTTAAAATAAAATATTTTTGTTTTAAATAAAACAATTGTTAATTAAAATAAAATAATTTTTTTTTTGCTGATAGTGGTCTGAGAGAAAAATAGAATTTTTGAATTTTGAAAATAATTTTTTTTATAATTATAAATAATTTTTTTAATAATCATAAAATAATTATGTTTTTGGTTAAGTAAATTTTTATGTGTTGCTCTTCATTGAATTGAAAAAATTCAATTTATTTATGCTTAAGAAATAAAAAAGAAAACAGAAAACAAAGAGAAAAAAAATTAAAATGAAAGTGGAAAAGTCTGAAAAAAAAAACGGTTAGTGAAAGAGTGAGAAGTGGAAAAAAATAAAAATTGAAAAAGTATCAAATAAAAATTAAAAAAATATCAAATAAAAACTTGATATTTTATAACATTTGATTGAATGGTGAATTAATTGAGAGAATACGTCTTTACTATTTTAACTTTGTAAGTGTTAAAAAATTTAAAATAAAAGATACTTTACTATTTTAACACTGTAAGTGTTAAAAAATTTAAAATAAAAGATATTATTTATAGTTTGTAGACATGTTTTTTTAATGGATAGTTGATATATTATGTCGTTAGTCCTTCATGTGCATGTAGCATTCAAAAATCTAAAAATAGTAATGTTAAGTGTTGTTCAAACTTTGTGATCCACTGGTCAACCGGGCAGATTTAGTATATGAGTAATGCTATTCTTACATGCAACATTTACATCAATACTTACATCAAATACTGTTCAACATATTTATACGGTGAATAATATTTTTTAAAATAAAATGATAATATTTATAAAAAATACTTTTTATTTTTAAAATTACGGACGACACTGTTCATTTACGGACGTGCATTAACCAACTTCATTACTGCATTAAATAAGTTTTTACACTGCATTAACCAAGTTTGATGACTATCAATAATTATTTTTAGTACTTGGATGTTGCATTAACCAAATTTTTACACCGCATTAACCAAGTTTGGTGACTGCTAAAAATTATTTTTAATACCTGGATGTTGCATTAACCAACTTTATTACTGCATTAACCAAGTTTTTACACTGCATTAACCAAATTTGAGTAATGATATTCTTACACCTATAAACAGTACTTTACAGTAGTAATCAAATTTGGTTAATGCAATGTAAAAACTTGGTTAATGCAGTAATGAAGTTGGTTAATGCAATATCCAGGTATTAAAAATAATTTTTAGCAGTCATCAAACTTGGTTAATACGGTGTAAAAACTTGGTTAATGCAGTAATGAAGTTGGTTAATGCACGTCCGTACATGAACAGTGTCGTCCTTAATTTTAAAAATAAAAATAAAAATAATTATTTTATTTTAAAAAACACTGTTCACCGTATAAATACGATGAACAATATTTGGTGTAAGTATTGGTGTAAGTGTTGGGTGTAAGAATAGCATTACTCTTAGTATATTGAGTAATCAAAGATGATAAGTACATGTGCACTTGTCAACTCTCTTAATTTTTTTCTAGGAATAAGAGTTTAAGTGAGAGCGTCAGTAACAAAATACACATAAGAAATTATCTTGACCATTAGAACAAAATTCACTTTCTTCTAAAAAATAGTCAACTCTTTAAGAATTAGGTCAATCTCAAATAAAAATTACTTACCTATGTTCAAAATTATGAGTTATTTTATAAAAAATATTTTAAACCATAAATCAATTTACAATTTTAATGGAATGTTAAATTTATCTTTTCATCAATTTTTTAAATCTTTTTTAAATTACTTAGTTTATATTTCTCGTGCAATATTAATTAAATTACTTATATAATGTTAATAAAATGAATATTTCATTATAAAATAAACCTCACAAGGCACACTTTATTAGAAAATTTATCAATTATAAGTAATTCAAGGGGTGGTAGATTGGATTGAGTTAGGCTTTATCAAGCTTAAACTCGACCTGGTAAAAAATTCAAAGTTTAAGTTTGATCTGTAGCTTTTCATAGACTTATTTTTATGTTTGAGTCTGACATTTTCGAAAGTCTGATTGGTCTGTTACTCCACTTAAGAGCGAATTTTATTTAAATGTTTAAGACTATGTACAATGGTTTATGGATTCAACACCCTAATTTTTTATTTTTTACACTCCACATCATCTTCTCTCTCTTCCACCCAGGGGTGGCCCTGAGCACGGGCTCGTGGGACGGGAGCCAAGAGCTCCATAATCATAGGGGCACCAATTTTTTTTTCTTACTCCTATATATATTAAAAGAGAATTTTCTATTATAAAAATACTTGCTAGAATTTTTTTAAAAAAAATACCGGTTAACAAAATTATAGGGGCGCTACAAAGTCCAAATTAATAAAAGAATGTAATTTCTCATAAATAAAATATAGAGTTGAATAAAATCAATTAACTCCCCTAAAAAAATTAATTAATATATCTATAATTTTAGCAACTAGAGAGTTTAATTGAGACACTAATATTAAAACAATGATATAGAAAATATTTTATATTATTGATCCCAAAATTAAGAGTGAAACATTACTTCAACTAGTTGAACAAGATAATTATCCCAAAATTAAGAGTGAACTCGAATCTTTATCAACTCATGAAATTAGAACTTTTGAATTTTTAGTAGCTATGAATATTTGGTTTGAATTGTTAACTGCTTTTAATGAAATTAGCAAAAGTTTGCACACAAAAAGAAAACATGCGTATTGATGTGCCTATAGAACTAGTAAAAAGTTTGATCAAGTATTTAAAAAAATATAGAGAATCTGGATATGTAAATGCTAAGGTTAGTGCTGAAAAGATTGAAAATGAAATGGATATTGAATGTGTGTTTATTTAAAAACGTCAAATTAGTAGAAAATAACACTATGGTGAAAATCCATCTCAACCCACATAGATGAATCTTGAGTCTGCTGAATAATCTTTTTGAAATTATTATTTCTTATATATTGATAGAAGATTTGAGCAGTATAGCACATATGAGAATATTTTTGAATTCTTGTTTAGTATTGAAAGGCTTAGATCATTATTTGATAGGGACTTGAAAGCATGTTGTAAACATTTGAAACTTGTTTAAAACATGACGATTCTCTTGATCTTGATGGTGAAATTTTGTTTGAAGAATTGAAAGTTATTAGAGAAGTTTTAAGTGTTGAATCAAAATCAAGCTATGTGTTATTGAGTTCTTTAAAGACTTTTAGTTGTTTTCTTAATGCATGCATAGATTATAGAGTAATATTGACTATTCCTATCAGTATTGCATCGGTTGAAAGAAGTTTTTCTAAATTAAAATTATTAAAATCTTATTTGAGATCTACTATGTCACAAGATAGACTAAATAGTCTTGCGTTGATTTCAATTGAAAATAATTTTTTGAAGAACCTTGATTATAAACAAATTACTAACGATTTTGCAACAAAAATGTTAAGAAAGTTTGGTTATTTTTTTATAGGAAAAAAGACTGAATCAAGAAGAAGAAGAAGAAGAAGAAGAAGAAGAAGAAGAAGAAGAAGAATAAGTCTCTTTATAGTCTTTTATGTTTGGATGTAGTATAAACATTGATTCAAATATTCATATTTCTATTCTTTTTGCACAATGTCAAATGAAAATGTGTTTTTATCCAATTATTTCTTTACCCTTATGTATTTATTGTTAAAAAAATTATAGGGGCACCACTATTTTGATTCGCCCAAGGCATCCAAATTCAAAGGACCGTCCCTGCTTCCACCTAATAATTCAACACTCATTCAACTTTTACTCACTACAATGATTTTTGTTTAATAAAATTCAACACCCTACCCCGCCACTTTTATTTCATATTCATATTTTCTTTTATGTTTTTGCTTTTGTGATTATATATTAATAATTATCAATTGAAATTAAATAAAAATAATTAAGAGTTAAATAATTGTTTTTAATTTAATAATGTATTTGAATTTTATTTTTCTAATTTTATATTTCAGTAGAATTTTGGGTGTTAAAAGGTTATTATTTGGATCTATTTTACTAAAAAGATTGTTAGTGCTACAAACAAGATTTTACTTGAGACTAAATAGAAAAATTAGAGAGAAAAATCTCAATTTTTTTCCGTGTCTAAATCTAATAAACCAAGTCTCTATTTATAGAGGAAAAAAATAATAAATTTTGATGAAAATAAAAAAAATAAAAAATTGACTTAAAATAAAATAATTAATTTCAAATAATTAAAGTGAGATAAAAATCTAAACAATTACAACAACCAATAAAATTTTGCAAAGTATTATAGTGGCCCCCACTTCCTCCTCATTCAACATGTTGAATATTTTCAACACAAATTAATCCACATTATTTTCAACACTTCATTCAACACTCAATTGCAACTATTCAACTATTGAATAATTTTTTCAACACCTCCATTGTACATAGTCTAAGAAAAACTAAAAGATCAATGATACTAAAAGTTTGTGTGCATTGATTTATCTAAGCTTATCTAGTAACATAAATTTTGTGAGAAAAATTTATGAACACAACTTATGACATTGTTAATAAACTGTTTTTATCCTATTTTCATAAAATTTTCAAGATAACAAAATTTATTTTTGTATTTTAATTTAAAATATAATATAATAATAAAATCATTCATATTTATTTAAATAAGTCGATCTGATAGATTTAATAGACTTTTTATGTCTTCAGGTCTAACCTTTTAATTAAATAGACTTATTAAAAAGTCTAGACATTTTCCATTAAAAAAAAGTCTAGTCTAGTTTGGGTCTGTATAGGCTAGACTGTAGGTTTCTGTTAGTTGGTTTGAGATATTCCCACCCCTAATCGGGTCCTTATAGAATTGTAATTTTTACCAATTCTTAAATTAACTTTTGTTCTACTTTTGGTGGGATCTGCATTCACTACTAGATTAGTCTTCACCAACCGTTAACATGTAAAAAAAATATCAATCGCCCCCTCTACACAAAAGTGGTAGGCGTCATACATAGAGTACTTGCAATGAAAGAATATAAATGATAGAAAACAGAAAAGAGGATAAATTTTTAAATGATTGAATTATTTTTCAAAGAGTCAAAACAACTGACAAAGTTTATTTTAAATAAATGACAAAGAAATGCTTGAAGAGAGTCTTGGTGCGTTTTTTATTGAGAGGGATGGGCTCCATCATGAGTTTGGGTGGATCGACTAATCTCTTGAGGGATATAGGTGACGAAGTGTGAACATTGGGGTACCCCTCTTTGTAAAATGAGAAGGTTTAAACATTAACTATGGGAATAAAGTAGAGGGATGCAACCCAAAGATTGGTTCAAAATGCACTGTTTGATATTCATATTACTTTAGCCAACATAAAAAGGAATTTAGATTATTCCCACAAGACATTGGGAGAGTTAGAGAAAGCCATGGACAGAGGAATAACTGGTTTGAAAACGACTCAAGACGAATTGCAAGAGATGCGGTCTGAAAACGTTCACTTGACTAAAAAGTATGTGAAAGCTTTGGTGTTTAATTGGTAGCTTTATGTAATTCCTTAAGGTACATGGAATTCTTCCATCCCGAGGTGAAAATCTTGAGGGAGTAGATTCATAATGTACATGAAATAATGGATGGGAAAATGGTCATTCTTGGTGAAAATCCTTCCACATGGGCCGTGTACCATCTTTTTTTACTTGTATTCCTATTAGACCAAGTTTGTAAGAATGTTGTTTATAATTGAAACATGCTTGTTACTTTCTCTTGGTTGTATGGTTGTTTTTGTTTTTTTTTCTTCTTCCATATTACTTTGGGAAACAAGCGTTTGTTGCTTGTTCATTTCTACCTTGATATTCATCTTTGAGGGTTATCATTTATACTAACTTTTAAGGACTACTATTCTTTTATGCCCTCAAGTTACAACTTACACTACTACAGGGGTGGAGCTATAGCCCAGCAAGCCCGGACACGCGTCCGGACTCAACCCCTCCTTTCGTTATATATTCCATACTTAATAGTTGATTTTTAGACAATACTAGGGGCAAAATTAGTAATTTTTAGAAAAAATTAAGGGCAAAATTAGTAAAAACAGGGTGTAAAATTTTTGGAGAAAATTAAGGGCAAAATTATTAGACAAAATTAAGGATAAAATTAGAAGAAACATGGTGTAAAATTAGTAAAAACAATGTGTAAAATTTTTGCCCGGGCTCCCTAAAATTTCTAGCTCCGCCCCTGCACTACTACAAATTTTATATTTTATGACAATGATTTCACCTCACCCAACAAAAAATCGAAAAAAAATTCCTAGACGCTCTGTGTTATTTTTTAATAACTAAATACCATATATTCCCTCGATTTTAGTACTTAACCCTTGCCATAACTCTAAATATGCAATTTTGTCATTGAGCAACGGTTTCCCTAAAACTCTTAAATCATCGTCAAAAAGGGGTGCTCGAAAGCCCCTCGCCCTAAACTATAAAATCTGTCAACATTGTAATTTGCAAGGTTACCCTAATAACCTTCGCCTTCAACTCTAAAATTGTCAAAAATACTCTAAACTCATCAAAAGGAAAAAAAATCACCGAAGTCATAAAGGTCTCGAAAATTGTAACACACCTTTCTAATATCCCAAATATTTAACAAATAATCAGAGTAAATAAGTATGCATATAAACAAATGGCGTCACATCGACGTTTCCAAAAACTAAAAGCTTTCAAAAACCAACGATCATTCATCATCAAATATACAATTACACCTGGTCATCAAGGTAACACCTTTCACTTGTCATAATTCATCATGAATATGCATTCGCAACGGAAATAATAAATACTCATGTATTTCATAAATGATCATGTCTCATACCATAATCATATCTCAATTATAATCCACAAGATAATATAACGTCATATCCATGATATTCGACACTATGGCCTCTCAACAACAAATAACAAAACATACATGTTCGCAAGGTAATATCATAATACATATCCAAAACAAAACATGAGTTCAATACTACTAATCCCAACCCAGTGTTACATGACCAGAGCATTGACTCACTACCTAAACTCCCAACAAAACTCGGACGCTCTCCGGCTAACCTTGCATGAGCTACCAAGCGTCTGAATCTGCACGTTACCAATAAAGGGTAACATTCAAACAGAAGGGTGAGAATTCAAATCATTATGAAGAAAGTATAATAAAGTACAATGATTTAATTAACAATCATAAGGATTCATCACACCTCGCATAATCATGTAAATAGTATTATTCAATATATTTCACATGTTCAAGTATGCAACAAAGTTCAATAGTATAATATTCAAAAGGATTCAATACTATTATTCCAAATATATCATTATCACATATTCACATTTATCACCAAATTATGTATCCAAACATCACCAAATTCAATTATCACATCTCATACACACATAACAATCACATAATTGCATATATTTAAACATCACATAACACCAACGTGACTCAATGCAAGACATGTGACTTTATGCATGTGGTACCAAATGTGAACCCAATGTTTCACCGCTTTCCGATTCAATATCTAGAATCCAAGTCACGCTTCTGATTCGGACAAGACCAAAGCCCACTAAACGTAAACATATAGCTTATCGCTTCTATATCCATCTCAAGGATCAAGCCTTCGCTTCTATTTCAAAGCAAACCACCTCTATCTCAAGGAAAACTATGCTATGAATGTATGTACAATTATCACCAACACATATGCAATTAAGATCATCTCTACCATCTTAACATTCCGCATATCACAATAATTCAACTCTATGAATTATCCACCAATTGGACATATACACATTCATAACGAATATACTATTCACATATATAGGCCAATTATCAAATACGAACACAAATTCCAATTAACACAAGTAATCATAGTATCTCATGTTAATTCACATTTGCCAATATATATGAATACACACTTTCACAATCAATCAACTAATCTCTAGGATTCATGCCATACGGCTACCCACAGAGAACATTCTCAAAACAACATCATTGACATAGAAATATATTATTCTCAACATAAATATTCAAACCAAAAACATAATTACGGTCAAATTCTCAAAATACCGTAATTTACCGACAAACCGAATACTTGATTCAAGTCCAAGTATATTCCAATCAAATAGACTCATTGCAATTAATTCAACTATTAATTTAATCAACAATTAATATCACACTATATTAATTTCAAACACAATTAATGATCACATATCAAAGATTATCATCAAAACCTAATAATCACAAATCATAAAAATTTAGGGGTTTCACCCTAAACATGTCAAAACCTAGAATTTGAAGAACAAAATCCCTAAATCATGTTAATATACCCATTGACTCAATCATACTAACCCATAATAATAAGGATTATCCCCCTTACCTTGGTAAATTTGGACTCTTTCACCATAGCTCTAAGCTTTTCTCCAAAAGAAATCCTTTCTAACATCATTTGGAGACACACCTAAAACCCAGTTCGGGAAACAGCTTATCAGACGAACTTAAAACCCTCAAAATCAAAATCGCTCCGGTCAGAAATTACCTCTTTGAGTCAGGAACTTTGTGTCCTAGTACCGCAACGATTCAACGGTTGAATTGAGAGATACGCCCGTTTTGCCAAGGTGACTCTATGCTGAAACTTGCTGCGAAAATTGAGGCTTCCTCCATAATTTTTCTTCTTCTCTCAAGTTCTGCTTCCTTCTTTCTCTTCTCTCTTCTTTCTCCTCCAAAATGAGTTATGAGACTTCAACTCTAAAACCCTAACTTTCTACTCTTACTATCTATCTTATGTCAATTGGGCTTAACCCACCAATCCATCCATTATGTTTCTATCACTTAGGCACATTTAGTTATATCTCTCTAATAACTCAATTAAGTAAAACAGCACAAACACTCACATAAATAAATACTTAAATAATTATTATATCACATAATAACTAAATAAATAAGTAATTATTAAAACACCAAATAATATAATTACTAATATAATTAATAAAAATATTAATAAAAATCGGGATGTCACAAAAATCGCCAAACTGAACTACGAAACTCACCATCAGAGATTCTTGCCCACGTCACATTCCGTCACGGCCCCCGCCACCCGGCCCGCCGCCGCTCGCCCGACTCACCTCGACCGCGAATCCGATCTTTGGGCGCGCCTTTCCGACCAATCTCTGAGGCCTCCGTCGTGCAGCCCCACGAATCAATTTGATTTCCAATTTTTCATAACTTTTGTCATTTGGAATTTTTTTGACTGTTTTTAAATAAATTTTACAATCTATCGACCCTTTCAGCCCATCGAAACCTAACTGCCCCAAAGTATAGAAAACTAACATTTATTCATACCGTTAATTCCTCCTGAAAGGCGTCAACATGTTCCACAATAAGTCAACAACGACCAAATGAAAATGCATATCATATCCTATAGAATATAATGAAACATTATCAATTGATCGCCTCAAATGGTTTTGCCAAACCCTTTTTGGCCACAAGCATCAATCATAAATAACGGAAAAGAGAGAAGGCATGAGGGTAAGGAACCCTCACTATCCCTCTAGTTAGCCACTTGTATATGAATAATCTCTTCCCTTACCTCAAATTTGAAGATCAGTGAAGCTTTTGACTCTTGGAAATATCTCAAAATGCGTACTGACAACTCTCTTTTGGCTCTCACCTTTTTCTATTTATATTAACCTAATTTATCTCATTCTCCTCTCACACATCAATTCTCCTTACATCTTCACTCCTTCTATTTTCTAAAACTTTATTTTCGAATAATTTCTATTATTTTATTTTAAATAAATATTACTCTAATTTTATTAAAATAATCCAATCTCTAATTTCCTCTATTTAAACGAAAAATAACTTTATTCCTTATTATTTTATTTAATTTCCCAAGATCCCCATCTCTTACTAATTCCACCCCTTTCTCTTAATTTTAATCAAATACTATTTTTCCCTGAATTATTTATTCTCACATTTTATATTAATTAAAAAAAACACTCCAAAATTTTATTAAAAAAATATATTAAAATTGAGGTGCTACTAGGGGTGATCGCGGAGCGGTTTGGGCGGTTTTGACGAAAAAAATCATCCGAACCGCAAGAGAAAAAATCGTGCGGTTTGGTTTGGTTCGGTTGGCTTTTAAAAAAAATCCGAACCAAACCAAACCAACCTAATGCGGTTTGGTTCGGTGCGGTTGATTCGGTTTTTTAAAAATATTTTATTGTACCATTCATATACATATAGATGATAACATAACTTTGTATTGAGACATTCATACACTATTAAATAACAACAAAACCCGTCATATTTTGACAATAACTTTCTATTTAATATGTAAAAATTAAATTAGACAAAAGTGGAATAATAAACATAAAATAATAGTATAAAACAATATAAAAATTATTAGAATGAAACAAAAAAATAGAAGATACGAGAGATTAGTGAAGGTGAAAAAGAAAAAACAAAAGAGTTGAGAGATTAGAGAAGAAGATGTGCGATAAAAACGAAACTGAAATAGGGAACATTTGTCTAAAAATGAGAAGGTGAAAAAGAAAGAATACAAGAGAGTATAGATTATAGAAAAAGAGGGAAGATGTATGTGGCAAAGAAGACGCGATAATGCTATTAGAGATTTGAGAAGATCGGGACTAAAATCATGTGTAAGGATGAGAAAATTGTTCGTAACATAAGTTTAAGGTATTATAGATTTAAGTTTGGGTTGAATGTGAGTTAAGTAAAAGTTAGGTTGTAACATAATGCGGTTTGATTCGGTTTGGTTCGGTTTTTAAAATACAAACCGCAAACCAAACCGAACCATGCGGTTTTGTTAAAAGATGACCCAAACTAATCCGAACCAAATGCGATTTTTTGCGGTTTCGGTTTGGTTTGGTTTGGTTTGCGATTTTCTATTGGGTTGGGTTGGTTTTGATCACCCCTAGGTGCTACAATAAGCCTATTATTTACATGTTCAATATGCTCATTTGAATCCCTAGTCCCATCGTAATTATCCAGCTTAGCTTCCGCAATATATCAAGAGACTCGGGAATCCCACTTTCAATAATTTGTTTTGAGAACATGTTCCTCGGGGGTGAGAGGAGGCACGATCTTTGGCAACTTATATGTCTCTTTTTTAAGAGTGATGTTGTAGAGATATCCTAGAGCAACGATCTTTAGAAGGCCTATGATTATCATCTCCGCATCCAAAACCAGGAGTTGGAGATTGATGAGCCCAGGGATGGATGTGTTATGGTGAATCTTCTAAGGCGTGTCTCTAAGGTTATTGCATTGTGATACCTCCCGGTGTGTGTGGCCTCACGATGAAGCTATTTGTTGATTTTCTTCTACCAGTAGGAACATTTCAGCTAGAATGTGTACATTTTGCTACAATGCCAAATTGTTAATTTTATTGATAATTTCATTCACTTATTGCATTTTCCACGCCCTATAGAAGAGAAGATTGACATGTTGACGCAAAGCTTTTCGATGCTGCGATGTTAATCTTCAATTTGGTGTGGGGTGACATGTTGGCCGTTGGCGCAAAGCTTTTCGATGCTGCGGTATTAATCTTCAGTTTGGTGTGGGGTATTACATGTTGACGCAAATCTTTTCGATGCTGCGATGTTGATCTTCAGTTTGGTGCGGCGGAGGTGTTTCTCCAAGGTTAAAACTCCAACATCCTAGTCAGTGAGTTGAAGACTTTGCAAGATTAAATGAAAAATATCTTTTATGGCGATAGACAAGCTTGTTAAGTTTTAACCACTATAAGTTGACATTGCATGAATGCGAGAAACATTCGGATTGGATGAAATGACTGATGGTGAGCAAGTAGTGTGGATCAACTTAAACAAGGATTCAACTTAAACATTATTATACTTGATTTCATGTAATTATATATGATACAAGAACTTGATTGATGATGTACAGTTATTAACACATATGGATATATACATTCAGCACATGAGAATCATTGATTCACTATCACTAATATGTAATATGAAGAGGAAATTAAACGTATATATGTTACAACAGAACTTTGTAATCATGTTTGGATATCAATAACTAATAGTGAAGATATGACCACTAGTGTCCAGCACCTGGGCTAGGAACAGAAGATACAAGAACTCTTCCATTTTTGGCAAGATGAGCAACGAGTTTTCCATTTCTATAAATATTGAGATTATTAATAACATCAGTTAAAGGTAGTGTACCCTTTGAAGAGTGCAGCTCTTGTGTCTCCATTTTGAGAATCTTTCGGGCATCTATAGAAGATGGTAAGGAATAGATGATCAAGAAAAGGAGAGTGATGAGTAAAGCAGAATTGAAACGAGCCATGTATAGAGAAGAGGACTAAAAGAACAAGATAAGGTAGTAAGGTGTTTGTGTATTTGTTATGAGTTGAAAAAGAAGAATGGCTTATGTGCTATTTATAGGATTTGGAGTCTCACGTGTTTAAAAACTAAGGCACAATAATCCTAATAGGGTATGACTTATCACATTCACACTATGCACATTAATCCTAATATGGTGGTTAATATTTTATATAAATGGCTTTTTGCACAAATTTTTTCTATTACATTTAATATTTAAAAATTTCATAAAAATAAATTCTATTTAATATTTAAAAATTTCATAAAAATAAATTCTTATTGAAAATAATTATATTGTGATGATTAAATCGTTATTAAAATATTGTTTATAAACATATTTAGTATTTAGTTAGGATATGAATAGAAAATAAAATTTACATGTATTTAGTATTTAATTTAAAATTAAAATGATCTAAACTATAAATGTTTATCAAGATTAAAAGAAAATTTTCGAAATAAATTTTTTAAAATGTAATATTATTTCAAAATAATAAGAAGAATAAATTGTTTACTCATCTTCCTATTACTAAAATTAATTTTAAATAAAATTATGTCATATCATATTTTTCAAAAATCTTAACTCTTAGGAAATTATTTTTATTTAAAAAAATTATTTTAATGTTGTATCTTGCATGTTATATAATTATAATTTTTGCAATTTATTTTAATTGAGTTACTTTTAAAATTAAACAAGACTCTAAATATTTTTATAACAATTTAGTTATCCCAATAATGATTACTAAGTAAAAATTTAAAACTAATTAACTTATTTCCTGAATTATCATTCATTTTAAAAACAAAATGATTTAATTTTTTAATGTTAATCATAATTATAATAAATAGAAAATATTTTCGGTAAGAATCTCTTTTTATTAAAAAAATTAAAATATTAAGTGTAATTAAAAGTTAGTAACATGCTCTTTATACGGAATTTTTGAAATTTAAATGTTAATTAAATTCGATAATTGATATCGGTAGTTTTCGTTTCTCCCGATATATATTAATTCTCATTAGATTTTAAAATTTTCAATTTGTTGAAACATATGGAACAATTAAGGTTTCAAAAGAATTAAGAAGAGAAGAGTGTAAACTGTAAGGGTGCGTTTGATTTGTAAAATATGAAGTACTGGACAGAACAGTACTAGACAGTACAGAACAGTATAAGACAACTTTTTGTATCGTACTGTGTTTGATGGTTACTGGACTGGACAATTGTTTTCCCGATTTTGCTTGATATGTCTATGCATCAGACAAAATAATATAATTTCTAATATAATATTATTTATTGATATATAAAATATAATATTTATGAATCAAAATATTAAATAATAAGGACGAAAAAAGATGAAGAAATAGTTTTTTTTAACTCTACTTTGTTTAATATGTTTATGCAGCAGACAAAATAATATAATTTTTTATATAATATTTTTTATTAATATTTTTGAATCAAAATATTAAATAATGAGAAGAGAAGAAAAATATTAAATTGAGATTTTTTTCTCTACTTTATTTGAGATGTCAATGAACAGAATAAAAACAGTATAATTTTTATTATAACATTTTTTATATATAAAATAGTAATATTATATTTATGAATTAAAATATTAAATAATAAGAAAGAGAGTAAAAAATAATGTTTTGATTTTTTTTTTGATAATTAGTGCTTGGGACAAAAAATTGTCCCATAGTTTAGTGGGGGACAAGAAATTATAGTTTTGTCCAGTACCTTACCATATTTTTTGTCCAGTACCATGATTAGTTTTTGCATCAAACAAAGTACAAAAAAGTTATCCTGTCCAGTACCTCGTTTTTTAGCAAATCAAACGCACCATAAAGAAAAATATTATTATGTGAAATTGCTGTTAAAAATTGTTAACTATATCATTCCTATTTTTAAGGCAATAGAGACCCAAGCTCACCCTTAAATTCAAAATAACCAAATTACATTTTGATTTAACACTTAAACATATTAAAATTAATTTTATATATTTCAAATTAATTATGACAATTATTTAAATATAAAAACAATAATAGACTAAAGAACTGTTTGTTTTAACTTAAAAAACATTAAAGTAAATAAATAAAATATACCTAAAATAACATTTTGTAAAAAAAAAAATTATTTAAAAGTAAAGCTGAAGCAAATCCTAAATATTTTAATAAAAATGATAAGTAACTAAAAGTTTCCATTTTGATATTGGGTTTGGTACACATGAATTAAACTCTGGCTTTGGTTTCTAGTATGATATATATTGGAGAAACATTCATTTTAATTTCTTGCTTGTTTACTCCAAACTCCTTGGAATTTCTTGCAAAGTGGAATATTCTAATTCCCCATATGGCAATTTCCACGTCTTGATCTCACAGAGAATGCCTCATGTGTAATTCATTGGCTTGTATATTATGGCCCCCCACTTAATTTGACATGTTATAGTGCTCTTATTCTCAAGGAACCATCATGAAAATGTTCATATTGACTTTGTGAATCGATAATTATACATGTCAATTTCATTTGACTTGAATACATAAATGCCTAAAATTATTATTTCCACCTCAATTCTTCCAATAGAAATAAATTGTATTGAGCTACTTATTCACTTTTGAGCTATTTATTAACTTTTTAAAATTAAAACATGGTGATACTAAATCATTAAAATATGTAGAATACATCCAACAACATTTTAAAATATGAGTCCATGATGTTTTGTAATAATTGAGATTGTAGACTAATTGTTCAAATTTTATGATTAAATGCTTATAATCAACCTCCTTAGGATAAAATAAAATTTTGTCTGACATTATTTATCTTATTGTCGAACTTTGTATTTCAAGAGCTTTTTCTCCCAAAATTATTTTATTTATTTGATAGTTAAGTTTCATACTATTAGAGCTCCTTTCTTACAAAATAAAATAAAATCAAAGCTCATAAGTGGTTCAAGTCAACAACATAGTCACTTATGTTGTACAATTTCCTCTTGGAGAATGATAGGCTGATTAAAAGACAAGAAAACGTTACAAGTAAAGTGTTGCATGAATGCGGGAAATTTGTAACTCCTTTGGTTTTAAATACGTGATGTATGTAATGTCATATATTGTGGAACTTTACCTGCATTTTGAAAAAGTATATGATAGCAAGACATTTGGAAAAAGTATATGATAGCAAGACATTTAGAAAAAGTTTATGACTGCAAGAGCGTTATCCTATTGTTAGTCCTTAGGTATATGTTAGTCCTTAAGGTATAACATGTAGCATTCAAAAATCTAAAAATGGTAATGCTAAGTGTTGTTCATATTTTATGAGCCATTGGTCAACTCATTTAGTTTCTTGAGTAACCAAAGAAAATAATACATGTATTATAGACAGGTTAGAAGGCCAAATAGCTACGACCTATACGACACATTAACCCACCACATCACCTACGGAGCAAAGATGCTCTTCTAGTCTAGAGTGTAGGTGATCTGAATTAAAGATTTATCAGAGAGATCTCTACATCTCACGCCTAAAGATTAGCAAGATGTTATAACTATTGTGCTATATAAAAGAAAACATGTCATTTCTCATGTATAATTTTAATTCAAACTCCATTCACTCATCTTACTCGTATACTGACTTGAATGTTGGAGTGTTAACCTTGCAATCTATAACCTTCAATCACCAATCAATTCAGGTTCCCTCGCAGAATAGTGGTGTCGCCTGTGAGAATCGACATCTGATTCTCGCGTTTTTCACGATTTGAATATTCATCTCTCGAATCATTGACCAAAGCTTCCTCAACCTAAAAATTCATATTTCCTAAATTTGAACTATAAATCTCTATTTTTTTCCTCTCCGATTGAAGATCAAGAACACTCCTCAAATCTCCACCAGGTCTATATATTCAACCTCCCCAATGCATATGTTACGTTCCACAATTTCAACAAAGTGAAATTTTATTCAAGCCTTTAGCCCTGTCGATGGTACCAAGACCGGAAGCGCTATATGGATTCCAACTATTGCAATCCAACTTTGGCGTGCAAGTCTCCATCGAGCTATTTAATAGCGTTTATAATATGGTTCGACAGCAGAACTCGAAGGCAATAGAGGAAAGGCTGCTTCGCCTAGAAAAAAGCTTACATAATGCAAATCCAAAGAAGAACACGATGTAGGAGGATGTTTCTCAAAGAAATCACGCCATTATCTCTGAACAAGTTGCACCTCACCGGGATGAAACCCCAAGATCTCCAACGCATCGCAGAAGGCAAAGAAACCACGCTTCTCCCCTCGGTCCTAGGGGGATCGAGGCAGCCCACTCCCCCTGAGGTTCGTCACACTTGTAGAGAAAATAAACAAGTGGAGAAACATCTAGTTAAGAACTGGAAGGAACATCCTATTTTTGCTTGTATCCTTGAGATTCGAATGCCGAAATCACTTTGGAAGCCTCTAAAGCTGAATAAGTACGACCAAAAGAGAGATCCATGCGAACATGTGCGTCATGTTTATGATCGCTGTTAGTTACCAATTTGTGTAAATATCTTAGGTAATTTTTGGTAACTTTCAAGTCTTTTTGTGGTTAATAGTAGTATTTTATTATCATTTGGTATATATTTATTCTTATATTTATATTATTGTTGAATAGTTCTTATCTTTGCAATCTATGTTGGATTTTGTAGTTTTTACAAATAATTGGAAGCTTGGACCATGGAAAAAGGATTTTGATGATGTTTCAAGACCAAAGCCAAGGGTTGCTGAAAAGTGGAAGCGCGCTAAGCGAGGTTGAGCCCGCTAAGCGTGGTTTTGAAGAAAAGAAGAAAGTTCTGGCAGAGAGTTCCGCACTAAGCGAGGTCTGGAGCCCGCTTAGCGCGGTTGGGCGGTTTAAGCAATTTTTGATAGCGCGCTTAGCGGGCTGCACCGCGCTAAGCGCGTTCTGCGAAACTTTGTTTATTTGTTTAGGAGCCAGATCACTTTAAAGAGTATGTAGAGATATTTTAGAGAGAACCAAGAGCATAATACACTGTAGCAAACATAGAGTTGAAGATTGGAAGCCTTGATCGTCGATTAATCGCCTTTGATGCTTGTTGATCTTCATCCTTTCCTTCTTGTGCAAGCTACCATTCTCATGGATAGCTAAATCCCTTTTGTATCAAGATAAGATGTAATCTTCCTAGCCTTTTGTATGTTTTTCTTGTGAATATATGTGTATGAACAAGTGATGATCAATATAGATGGTTTAGTTTGTTTATTAAAGCTTTTTCTTTGGTATAAATGTTTGAGACATCAATGTTTGTATCTAGACCTAACTCATCATCTTTCAAACTATAAGTTGCAGACATGGATTTAGAGTTTGATGTTTACTAAGTATCGGTTTTAAAACGTTATTTGTATTGTTTAAACGGTGGAGAAATCGTCGGTTAAACAATACGGTAAATCTAGCTATATCGTTGCGGACACGGACGATATAGGTGTCGATACGTAATTATATTGATCGTTAGCAAGTTCATAAGCATATATTTATAAGGAAACATACAAACTTAGGTCGATGAAATCGAATCTTGATGCATTTTCTTTAACTTAGAACCTTCATTAATTTACTCTTTGCTACTAAAGTGATTGAATGACCTTTTGCAAACCTAAAACTAAAGTAACATTAACTCAAGACAAAATAGGCTATAGAACGGCGGTGATATCGCAATAATCCCTGTGGATACGATATAAACGAAAAGTACACCACAATACTCTTTCAACAAAATGGCGCCGTTGCCGGGGATTGTTGTTTAGATATTGCAAGCATTGCAATAGTTTGTTTTGTATTGAGTCTTATAATTAATATCTTGTTTCTAAATTTATTTTCCTTGTGTTTGTTAATTTGCTTGGTTAGTTTTTCAGATTACAGTTTATGCGAGGACGTATATGTTAGGTGCCAAATTGTGTTTATATTTAGTTTAATTAATGGCACCTTTCGACCGTTTTTATCGGATATTCGTACAATTCCCTGAAGTTTTAGATAATTATTTATAGTTTATAATATTAAGCTTTCATTTTATGTTAATGTGTGTTTTAGTTATGATTGTGTAGGTTTTGGCCAATTTTGGGATGTTTGGAGCTTGTCTTGATCTTGACAAGAGATTCACTGGCAGAAGTATGCGCGCGTCGCGCTGGGATGTGGGCGCGTCGCGCCCTGGGCAAGATATTTTGGAGCTTCCAGACAGAGAGTTGCGCGCGTCGCGCGCATGGGCGGTTTATAATTTTAAGTGTAATGGCGCGTAGCGCGCTGGAGGGCGCGACGCGCCCTGGACAGAATTCAGAAATGCTATATAAAGGGGTTTTCAGATATTTTGTGTGGGTTGGTTGATCTTGAGAGCAAAAGAACACTTGTGCACTGTAGCAAACAAAGAATTGAAGATTGGAAGCTTTGATCGTCGATTAATCGCCTTTGATGCTTGTTGATCTTCATCCTTTACTTCTTGAGCAAGCTACCATTCTCATGGATAGCTAAATCTCTTTTGTATCAAGATAAGATGTAATCTTCCTAGCCTTTTGTAGGTTTTTCTTGTGAATATATGTGTATGAACAAGTGATGATCAATATAGATGGTTTAGTTTGTTTATTAAAGCTTTTTCTTTGGTATAAGTGTTTGAGACATCAATATTTGTATCTAGATCTAACTTTATCATCTATCAAACTATAAATTGCAGACATGGATTTAGCGTTTGATGTTTACTTAGTATCGGTTTTAAAACGTTATTTGTATTGTTTAAACGGTGGAGAAATCGTCGGTTAAACAATACGGTAAATCTAACTATATCGTTGCGGACACGGACGATATAGGCGTCGATACGTAATTATGTTGATCGTTACCATGTTCATATACGTATATTTATAAGGAGACATGCAAATTTAGGTCGATGAAATCGAATCTTGATACATTTTCTTTAACTTAGAACTTTCAGTAATTTACTCTTTGCTACTAAAAGAATTGAATGATCTTTTGCAAACCTAAAACTAAAGTAACATTAACTCAAGACAAAATAGGCTATAGAACGGCGGTGATATCGCAATAATCCCTGTGGATACGATAATAACGAAAAGTACACCACAATACTCTTTCAACAAAATGGCGCCGTTGCCGGGGATTGTTGTTTAGATATTGCAAGCATTGCAATAGTTTGTTTTGTATTGAGTCTCATAATTAATATCTTGTTTCTAAATTTATTTTCCTTGTGTTTGTTAATTTGCTTGGTTAGTTTTTCAGATTACAGTTTATGCGAGGACGTGTACCTGCAGATCAACTCCTTTTTGATCCTGAGATTGAGAGGACTGCTCGTAGAGAGAATAGCAAAACTCGTAGGAGGAGACAACTAGCTAGGGAAAGAAGACAACAACAAGAGGCATCTTCTTCTTCAACTCCTGTTGAAAACTTGGTTGAGGAAGAAATGGCTGCGGATCCACCACCTCGAGGGCCATGTGTTAACAGCCCTCGTCTCAATGCACAATTTGCTCGTGATCAGGCCAATGGAAGAAACTCCGAGATGAAGACGGGGTTACTTCAATTATTATACCAAAATCCGTTCACAGGGGCAGATCACGAGGATCCATTTACGCATCTAACAAAGTTCTACGAGATCGCCGGAACAATTGGTGCTCCGGAAGACCAAGAAGAGCAGGTGTTCAGGAGACTTTTTCCTCATTCCTTAATTGGAAAAGCTAAGGAATGGTACCTTGATCAACCTAATAATGTCATGACAAATTGGAACGAGTTAGAAGAGAAGTTCTTGGATCGGTTTTTTCCTCACAATAGGTTCATGGAAGCGAAAACTTCTATTGCGGTGTTCTCTCAAGGTTCGAATGAATCTCTCAATGAAGCATGGGAGAGGTTCAAGTCCATGGTTAGAAAGTGCAAAGGTCATGGGTTTGATGAATTGTCTCAAATCCATATCTTTAGAAATGGACTCCAACCTCAACCGAAAACTCTTTTAGATGCTACCGCGGGTGGTTCGTTGATGTCAAAAACTGCTGCAGAAGCGATTGCTATCATTGATAGAATGGCTTTGAATGATCATCAAGGGCAACACAACCGTAGTGCATTGCAAAGAAAACCGGGAGTTCTTGAATTGAATACTAGTGATGCAATACTTGTCAAAACAAGTTGTTGACACAACAAGTAGAATTGCTCACTCAACAAATGTCAAAACTCCCTCAACAAATCAAAGAGATAAATGGGAGCCCTTCTAAAAATCAACATGTGATGTGTTGTGAATTGTGTAGGGGTGACCATCAAACTGGTTTTTGTCCTCCACCGGGTGAAGAGGTGAATTATGTGTCTAATCCTAATCAAGGATATGGTGGAAGACAACAACAACAACCTTACAACAATAACCAAGGTTACCAACAAAGAGGTAATCAAGGTTATCAACAAGGATGGAGGCCGGAAGCGGGCCCATCGAATCGTCAAAATCCTTATCAAGGCGGTTACAATCAACAACCTCAACAAACAAAGCTTTCAATCGAGGACACTCTTAGCCAATTCATGCAATTGCAAATTGCAAGCCAAAAGAGTACGGATGCCGCCATAAAGAACCTTGAAACTCAAGTCGGGCAATTGTCAAAGCAACTTGCCGATCAAAACAAAGGTCCTTTTCCGGCTACTACACAAGAAAATCCTCGTGAGCATTGTAAGTCAATTCTAACTCGTAGCGGTAGAAATATTGATATGGGTGTAGGAGAAATAGTTGAGGAGGAAATTGTTGAGAGTGAAAAAGATAGGGTGATTGAAGTAGAAAAAAATGTTGAGGGTGATTTAGTTGAAAATGAGAAAGAGAAAGAATTAGTGGAAAAAGAAACTCTTGAGAAAGTTGTAGAAAAAGAGAGAAAAAAATTGAGTGTGAGTGAGAAGGGAAAGAAGAAGGTGGATGATTCTATACAAGTGAAGAAATTACCTTACCCTCCCGGTCCGTCAAAGAAAGAAGATGCAAAGCACTATGCTCGGTTCTTGGACATCTTTAGCAAGTTGCAAATCAATGTTCCTTTTTCCGAGGCATTAGAGCAAATGTCGATGTATGCAAAATTCATCAAAGACATCATCACTAAGAAGAGAAGATTCTTGGATCCGGAGGTAGTAACGGTGAGCTCTTGTTGTAATGCGTTAATTCAACGCACTACTCCGATAAAATCAAATGATCCTGGGCGGGTAACCTTACCGGTGTCTATTGGAAATGTTCACATAGGCAAAGGTTTGGTAGATACCGGTTCTAGCATTAATTTGATCCCATTGTCTATGGTGAGAAGATTAGGAATCAACGATTTGAAGCCGACAAGAATGACGTTATCATTAGCAGATAAATCCACAGCTCATCCTCATGGAGTTGCGGAAGACTTGCTTGTCAAGGTTGACAAATTTTGGTATCCTGTTGATTTTATTGTCATAGACATGGAAGAAGATCCTGAGATTCCATTAATCTTAGGAAGGCCTTTTATGAAGACGGCCCGAATGATGATCGATATTGATGATGGCTTAATGAAATTAAGGTACCAAGATGAAGAATTATGTCTTGATCTCTTTGAAGCCATCAAGCATCCTAATGATGAGGATGATTGTTTTAGAATCGATGCTACCGAAAGGGCTATTATGAAAGTGGAGAATCAAATGCACTTGTCGAATCCTCTTGAGAAGACTTTAATGGAAGCTCTCGAAGTTCTCACCAAAGATCAAGAGAAGGAAATTGAAGATTGCTTGAGAAATTTAGAGGCTTGTGAGGAGATGAATCCATTTGAAACTCAAATTGAAGAGTTGAAGGATGAACCTAAAGTTGAAGAGCAAAAGGTGGAGTTGAATATGTTACCATCTCACTTGAAATACGTGTTTCTCGGTGACAATTCTACTAAGCCGGTTATCATTAATAGTGGTTTGTCTAACAAGGAAGAGCATCGATTGAAGGAAGTGTTGACGAAGAATCAAGAAGCAATAGGATGGGTTTTATCCGACTTAAAGGGTATTAGTCCGGCCTATTGTATGCATAAGATTATGTTAGAAGATGATTTTCGGCCCGTGGCACAACCTCAAAGGCGATTGAATCCAACCATGAAAGAAGTTGTTAGAAAAGAGGTTGTGAAGTTATTAGAGGCGGGGATGATTTATCCCATCTCCGATAGCGAATGGGTGAGCCCGGTGCATGTGGTTCCTAAGAAGGGTGGATTGACAGTTGTGAGAAATGAGAAGAACGAGTTGATTCCTTCGAGAGCGGTGACCGGGTGGCGTATGTGTATTGATTATAGGAGGTTGAACCAAGCAACAAGAAAAGATCACTTTCCATTACCTTTTATGGATCAAATGTTAGAGAGGTTAGCCGGAAGAAATTTCTATTGTTTCTTGGATGGTTATTCGGGATACAATCAAATATCAGTGAATCCGGCGGACCACGAGAAAACTGCTTTTACATGTCCTTTTGGCGTTTTTGCATACCGAAGAATGCCATTTGGATTATGTAATGCTCCCGCAACATTTCAAAGGTGCATGCAGGCTATCTTCTCAGATTTGATCGAGAAAAGCATCGAGGTGTTCATGGATGATTTTTCTGTGTACGGGTCGTCATTTGACTTGTGCTTAAAGAACCTTGATGTGGTAATGGAGAGATGCATTGAAACAAATTTGGTTCTCAACTGGGAGAAATGCACTTTCATGGTGACGGATGGGATTGTTCTCGGCCACAAGGTATCTTCAAAGGGGCTTGAGGTCGATCCGGCAAAAATTGAAGTTATTGAAAAGCTTCCCCCTCCGGTGAATTTGAAAGGCATAAGGAGCTTTTTGGGACATGCTGGGTTCTATAGAAGATTCATCAAGGATTTCTCCAAGGTCGCAAAGCCTTTGAGTAATTTGCTCAACAAAGGTATGGAATTTAATTTTGATGAATCATGTCTAAAAGCTTTCCTAGAACTTAAAGCAAATTTGACCACCACACCCATAATTGTCGCTCCTAATTGGTCGCTTGAGTTTGAACTCATGTGCGATGCGAGTGACTATGCGGTTGGTGCGGTCTTAGGCCAAAGGAAGAACAAACAATTCCATGCTATACATTATGCGAGCAAAGTTTTAAATGAGGCACAAGTTAACTATGCCACTACCGAAAAAGAATTGCTCGCAATTGTATTTGCATTGGAAAAGTTTCGTTCTTACCTCATTGGTTCTAAAGTGGTGTGTTATACTGATCATGCCGCAATCAAATATCTTCTCACCAAGCCTGATTCAAAACAGAGGCTTATTCGGTGGATTCTTTTGCTTCAAGAATTTGATCTTGAAGTGAAAGATAAGAAAGGTACAGAAAATTTGATTGCGGATCATTTGTCTCGGTTAGTGAATACCGAGGTGACAAACAATGAAAAAGAAGTGAGGGAAGAATTCCCCGATGAAAAACTGTACATGGTACAAGAAGTTAGACCCTGGTTCGCAGATATGGCTAATCACAAAGCATCTGGCTGGATACCGGAGGATCTAACTTGGAATCAAAGAAAAAAGTTTTTAAACGATGCCAATTTTTATGTTTGGGATGAGCCTCACTTGTTTAAGTTGAGCAGTGACAATCTTTTGAGAAGATGTGTCGCGGATGAGGAGACAAAAAGCATTTTGTGGCATTGCCATAATTCGCCGTATGGTGGTCATTTTAATGGTTTGTGTACGGCCACAAAAGTCCTTCAATCGGGATTTTGGTGGCCTACTTTGTTCAAAGATGCTTACCACCATGTTGCCTCATGCGACAGTTGTCAACGAACTGGTGGAATAGGGAAAAGAGAGGAAATGCCCCTCCAAAGTATTGTAGAAGTAGAAGTATTTGATTGTTGGGGCATTGATTTTGTTGGACCCTTCCCTTCCTCTATGTCAAATGAATACATCTTGGTAGCTGTGGATTACGTGTCTAAGTGGGTGGAAGCGATTGCTTCACCCAAAGCGGATGGTAAGACCGTGATAAAAATTTTGAAGAAAAATATATTTTCGCGGTTTGGCACGCCAAGAGTGTTAATTAGTGATGGTGGATCTCATTTCTGTAATGCCCCGCTTGAAAAAGTGTTGGAGCAATATGGAGTAAAGCACAAGGTGGCTACTCCATATCATCCACAAACTAATGGGCAAGTTGAGAGGACCAATAGAGAAATTAAGAGAATTCTTGAGAAAACTGTGTCTAGCTCTAGGAAGGATTGGTCAATGAAGCTTGATGAAACCTTGTGGGCATATCGGACCGCTTTCAAAGCACCGATCGGTCTTACACCATTCCAAATGGTGTATGGTAAAAGTTGTCACCTTCCCGTAGAACTAGAGCATAAGGCATATTGGGCCTTGAAGCTTTTGAATTTTGACCACAAGTTGTGTGGAGAGAGAAGAAAAATCCAACTAAATGAGTTGGAAGAGATGAGATTGCATGCCTATAAGTCTAATTCAATTTACAAGGAAAATACCAAATTCTATCATGATAGTAAGATTCGAATTAAGGACTTTAAGGTAGGGCAATTAGTTTTACTCTTCAATTCTCGGCTAAGACTTTTTCCGGGAAAGTTGAAGTCGAAATGGTCCGGACCGTTTTTGGTCAAAGAAGTGAGAAGCCATGGGGCTATTGTGATAGAGGACCAAAAATCAAAGCAAGAATGGGTAGTTAATGGTCAGAGGTTGAAGGTTTATCGAGGAAGCGATTTTAATCGTGAAACTTGTGTTTTATCGTTTGGTGATCCTTGATTGCCTTTGACCGTCGAGCTGACCGACGTTAAACAAAGCGCTTATTGGGAGGCACCCCAATTTGTAAATATTCAGCTTGTTTTATGTGTTTTTTACCGTTTATGTTTTTTGCGTTCTGGTCGAGCCAAAATCAGTCTACCGGTAAAGTTACACTTGCTGGTAGAAGAAAAAATTTTCTGTGTTCTGTCAAGGGCGCTTAGCGCGCTCAAGCCCGCTTAGCGCGCTTTTGAAAATTTGGAACCCCAAGTTCCAGAGAGTTGCGCGCTTAGCGCGCTTCACAGCCCGCTTAGCGCGGGTCAGTTTTCAAAAAAAAAAATATTTTGATTATTGGGCCCTTTGTCCTTGACCCGGCCCAGCACGAATTCTGGGTGAGGGAAGTAGGGTTTTGAGGTCTTGTTGCCTCATTTCTCCCATTTTCTTCCCCTAGTTTTCTTTCTTCCATTGTTTTCTTTTTGTCTTTGCTAATTAACCAAGGTTTTTGCTCTTTCTTCATCATCACCAAGGTATTATCATCTTCTTATTATTATTATTTCTTTTCTCTTATGCTTGCATTATATATATTAAGGTTTAGATTGAGATTAGGAATAAAAATGATGTGGTTAGGGTTTTGTTTATTGAAAACATAGTATAGATCATGTTCTTGTGCCTTATATTGTGTTTAATCTGAATTTGGGTGTTGTTGAAGCATGGATGAAACCCTGGTTCGCAGGGGATTTTTTTCTGCAAATCGCAGAGCCCGCTTAGCGCGGTAAGCGCGCTTAGCGCGGTCTGGGGATTTCAGAAAAATCCCCTCTTCTCCCTATTTTTGTTTGATGCAGGGGGAGTGATCTTGTGCTTTAATTCTTACTAGGGCTGTTTATTTTTGTTATGTATTGTGTTAACATATTTGTTTTTGTGTTGCTATTTCCTTAATCATTTCAGATGGGACCGAAATTCCTAGGCTCTAAGAAAAGAAAGACCGGAACCGAAGGTGGCAGTTCTTCTCAAGCACCTAGGGCTATTCCGTTTAATCAAAACCATTTTAAGAGTCATGTCCAAGAGTAGAGGTACAAGAAGTTAGAGGTTAGGACATGGTGGCCAGAGCGAATTGTGAGAATCAATCCTGAGGGAACCTATGGGTGGTGTCATAACACCATTGAGGAGTATGGTTGGCTTAAGCTTTGTGAGTCTGCACCTAAGTTTCATTTGGAGATTGTAAGAGAGTTCTATGCTAATGCCGTTCCAAATGAGGAATTTTCGGTTGAAGGTGTTCCCTTTGAGTTCAAAACTTGGGTGCGTGGTAAGGAAATTGATTTTTCTCGTCAGGCTATCCGTGAGTTTCTTGGAACTCAATTACCTTTTGAGGATGGTGAGCTGTGTGGGTATCATGTGCAATTAGCAAGGGGTAATTTTGATTGGGAGCATCTGAGGGAGGTCTTGTGTTCGAGGGGGCAGTCTTATGATCTTAATCCTTCACTGCAGCCCCAGAAATTCTCTAGGAAGTCGTTGTCTACTAATGCTCAGATTCTCATGTTTGTGGTCCTTCATAATTTGAGGCCTAGGAGTCACACTTCCTCTTTGCCTGCTGAGTCTGCTGCTTTGGTTGCTCGTATGATTGAGCATGAGCCGATTGATATTACTCGCATTATTGCGAATGAGCTGAAGAGGGTTGCTTTGAGTGGAACTCGGCATGGTGATCGTGCTCCCTGCAAGCTGATTTTTCCTGGTTTGATCATGAATCTGTGCAAGAAAGCAAGAGTGCAGATTCCTTCTGAGGGTCTTGTGTCTATTGACACTTTTATTGATGACATTTTTATTGAGCGTTATTGTTTATCCAGGTTGACTGCTGTTCCTGTTGCTGCTGCTCGCCCTGCTCGCCGCCATAGTAATCCTGATAGAGAGGAGAACTTGGCATTTCATATGGCACATCAGAGAGCATTCATGTTTTTGCATGATTCTATGTCTCAGCTGAGGTTGCAGATGATGGAGCCCCATGTGGCTCATCCGTGGAGTTCTCGCCAAGACTTGGTGGATTTTGCTGATTGGCCTGAGGTCAGTCCATTTCTTGAGGAGGAGGAGGAAGGTGGCGAGGATGAAAATGTGGAAGAAAATCAGGATGAGGATGAGTAGTTTTATATTTTATGTTTAGTGCTATTAGTATGTTTAGTGCTAGTTTTTATTTTGACATTAGTTTTGTTATGTTTTGTTCCATCCTTTTATAGAATGAGGTATTTTGAACCTTAGGCATTGCTATGCCTTTTTGGATATTGTGACACCTTTTGGTGTTTGTTTTAAATTATTAAGTTTTTAGTTTGATTGCTTTTATTTCTATGAACATATGCAATTGTTTTTTTTTTAATTTTTGTTGTCCTTGTGAAAGTGTTCCTTGAGGGAGCAAGTTTTACATCCAATTGGGGCGGTGATGATATAATGTGAAATTAGTACGTGCAAGGTACATTTTTATCGTTTCTTTAATATACCATGAATTAGATGCTTGTAATTGTACAAATTAGATGTCATATTTTCTTTAACAAATATAGTTCAATATTGAATCATTTTAGTTCTAAAACTAGTGTGAGGAGCCTTTCCATTGTACATATATATATTGTTTTGTGATTACCAACAATGTGCGTTTAATTCGTGTTTATTATGTTTAATCTTGCGTTTTTTATTTTAATTGTGTAAAGCATGAAAGTGATCAAAGCATTTTGTTTCGTATTTCGAGTATAACTTCTCTACCATATATAACCTACCCGGTGAGTGTGTGAGCATTTGATAACCACTTTGAGCCATTTTTGCCAAGATTCAAGCGGTATCAATTCCTTGTCTATATTTGCTGATTTTTGATATGAATCTTGATGATTTTCTTTCAACCTTGAAGAGTACCATTAATTGTGGTTAGGAATGTTTCCTTTTCGCCTTAGAATAGAGAGCATTCGTGATTATGTGGTGGTAATATTCAAGTTGGGGAGAATATAAAATTTTGGTTGTATTGGTAGTGAGAAGTAAATAAGTGATTGCTCAAGAGAAAAAGAAAGAGAAAAAGAAAGAGAAAAAGAAAAAGAAAAAGAAAAAGAAAAAAAAAGGGCTTTGTATATAGCTAGTTCCTTTAAATTAAGAAGGTGAACTCTTGAGCAATAAATTTGTGGGAGTGGTTGATAAGGATATGTGGATATAATTGTATTTGAATGCTCTCTTAGGTATTGACCCTTTCGTTTCAATGGCCTTGAGAAATGACACTTCCTTGTTAACCAAGCCAAGATACAACCCTAAAGTCTTTGTGATTCTTGCTTTTACGCTTTTTATATAAATGTTGTGTAGATGAATGCATAATTAATTCTGGATGTTGGCGATATTGTTGTGTGAGTGTTAGGTCCTCAATTTTGTCTCTTACTAGAGAAGTGTGTAGGTTGTGATTCAATTTTGAACTTATTTTGTTTTAGGAACTGTTTACATCAAAGGTGTATTTAGTATTAGTATCTCAATCATGGTATTATTTTAGCAAGGGTGAGATGTTACTTGTGTGCTTATGGAATTTGAACCACCCATTTGTTCTTGTCTTAGCTTGTACTCTCTTGGTTTTGTTTGTTTTTGTTTTTATGTTTGTTTTTGTTTGAGGACAAACAAAGGTTTAAGTTGGGGAGAGTTGTTAGTTACCAATTTGTGTAAATATCTTAGGTAATTTTTGGTAACTTTCAAGTCTTTTTGTGGTTAATAGTAGTATTTTATTATCATTTGGTATATATTTATTCTTATATTTATATTATTGTTGAATAGTGCTTATCTTTGCAATCTATGTTGGATTTTGTAGTTTTTACAGATAATTGGAAGCTTGGACCATGGAAAAAGGATTTTGATGATGTTCCAAGACCAAAGGCAAGGGTTGCTGAAAAGTGGAAGCGCGCTAAGCGAGGTTGAGCCCGCTAAGCGCGGTTTTGAAGAAAAGAAGAAAGTTCTGGCAGAGAGTTCCGCGCTAAGCGAGGTCTGGAGCCCGCTTAGCGCGGTTGGGCGGTTTAAGAAATTTTTGATAGCGCGCTTAGCGGGCTGCACCGCGCTAAGCGCGGTCTGCGAAACTTTGTTTATTTGTTTAGGAGCCAGATCACTTTAAAGAGTATGTAGAGATATTTTAGAGAGAACCAAGAGCATAATACACTGTAGCAAACATAGAGTTGAAGATTGGAAGCCTTGATCGTCGATTAATCGCCTTTGATGCTTGTTGATCTTCATCCTTTCCTTCTTGTGCAAGCTACCATTCTCATGGATAGCTAAATCCCTTTTGTATCAAGATAAGATGTAATCTTCCTAGCCTTTTGTATGTTTTTCTTGTGAATATATGTGTATGAACAAGTGATGATCAATATAGATGGTTTAGTTTGTTTATTAAAGCTTTTTCTTTGGTATAAATGTTTGAGACATCAATGTTTGTATCTAGACCTAACTCATCATCTTTCAAACTATAAGTTGCAGACATGGATTTAGAGTTTGATGTTTACTAAGTATCGGTTTTAAAACGTTATTTGTATTGTTTAAACGGTGGAGAAATCGTCGGTTAAACAATACGGTAAATCTAGCTATATCGTTGCGGACATGGACGATATAGGTGTCGATACGTAATTATATTGATCGTTAGCAAGTTCATAAGCATATATTTATAAGGAAACATACAAACTTAGGTCGATGAAATCGAATCTTGATGCATTTTCTTTAACTTAGAACCTTCATTAATTTACTCTTTGCTACTAAAGTGATTGAATGACCTTTTGCAAACCTAAAACTAAAGTAACATTAACTCAAGACAAAATAGGCTATAGAACGGCGGTGATATCGCAATAATCCCTGTGGATACGATATAAACGAAAAGTACACCACAATACTCTTTCAACAATCGCCTGAATATTACCACTCAGATGATGAGGAAAAGTGAGAACATGGATAAATTTATACTCTAGCACATAAATGTCCTAGAGTCTTTTGTTTTTGCAGGAATTAGTGCTTTCTGCACCAACTCTACAGTATATCAAAAAGAATTAAACTCAATCGGCTCCGAAAACAAATTGAGTCATCTAAACTGGAGCTTTGCACTTAAAATATTCTTTTATTAGCTATTCCTGAATTTCTAATACTTGTGATAGTGACGTGTGTGATTTAACTTTTTTTTAAAGGGATTAAAGATCATGAGCCTTTACCTATAGATATTGTATTTCTAAATTTATCTCCTCATAGCAACTCTTTCCATAGTATCAGAGTTTTATTGCAACTATTGATTCTATGAGAATTTTACCATCTGTTCAAGAGACATTGATAAATAAAAAATTTGGTTCAATATATGGATGAGTAAATGAATGCACTTGATAAAATTGGGACTTGGGAGATTTTTGAGAGAAAAAGGAGATAAGAATACAATTTGAAGGTTAGACTAGTTGTAAAAGGATATATTCAAAAATGTGACATTGATTATAAGGATACATTTGCTTCAATGACAAAGATGAATGTTGTTCGAATATTATTATCTCTTGCTATCCACTTTGGTTGAGAACTACGTTAATTTGATGTAAAAAAATTCTTACGTTAAGAGTTAAAATAAGGAGATTTCACCTGGCTTTGATCTTACGAGTAGAACCAATGGTATATATTGATTGAAGAAGGTCTTATATGTATTAAAGCATTCCGGTTTGGAATATTCATGCAAGCCATAATATGTTTGGTTTAAGAGCAAAGTCAAAAAGACCATACTTTGTTTTTCAGACACAAGGGGGAAAACTATGTGCGACTCTTATTTATGTTTATGATATTATAACACCACTTTTGACATTACACTGTATACATTGTTCACAAATACGTGAACAATGTTTTTATATTATTTTGACTTTTTGATATATTTTTCTCTAAAACTATTTTGGTTAATAAAATATTACAACTTGGTTAAAACAATTCTGATTTTGGTTAATATATATTCTGACATAAAAAATTAGTCTTACATGATAAATTTACTTTAGTTAATATTATGTATAAAGTGGGTTAAAACAGTTCATAACTTGGTTAATTAATTTTCAAACGTAAAAAAATATTAAATAGTAAAAAAAATTGGTTAATGAAATATAAAAGTTGGTTAATACATTTATAAGTTAGTGTCAAAATATGGTTAATACTTAATAGTATGTAATTTATTTGTTAATAAACTAGTGAAATTGGTTAATGAATTATAAGTTAAATAATTGATTAATAATGTACATTTTTATGGTTAATACAATTGTGAAAATGATTAATGACACAACTTTATATTTGTGTTATAAAATAAATTTTAAAAATAAATATTTTTTAAATAAAATCTTAAATAATTTTAATAAAAAAACAGAGTTCATCGTATAAATACGGTGAATAATAGATACGATATAAGTATTTGATATATGTATTTGAGGTAGGAAATGATGTCAAGGTAGCATAGCTTGTTATAAGATGATGATCTACTTTAATATATAAAAGTTGATTACCACCAAAATTCCTTAATTACCCTAATCACAGTCAATTTAAGATGGTTTTATATACCCCTGAGAGTAATTACACAACTAATCATAATTACATTCCAACAACTAATTTAATGCAAATCTTTTTTATTGGAATATGAAAAATATGCACTACGTTCTATGCCACTTATTGCATTGGAACATTCATCTTAATAAACCCTACCCTTTCATTTTTCTCCCTGCAGAATACATTTGAATATAGAGTTTTTCAAAACCCTAACCCTTTCAATTTCCTCCATACATCTATAAAGTTGTACACTACAAGCAACATTTATTTTCTCTCTCATTTCCTCCACCTTCCTCATACTCTCTCTTTCTCCTCCGAAAAAAATCCCAAATCTCTCATTTTTCCTCTATAAATTACTTCGGTAAACCCTATTCTAGTTCCAACCTATTTTTCCTCTTTTGAAGGGATTTAGGCATTGGAAAACAACAACAGAGTATCAGATGGGGTATCAGATTCGCTACTATTCCTTCGTCTTTCACTAATAATTCTTTGAGTTCAATTCTCTTTTCCATTCAATTTCATAGTTTATACATTGCCTTTGCAGGTTGTTTACATAAGACTTTCTAAACTTTGAAAAAAATGAAGTTGTACTTTCTAAACTTTGAAAAAAATGAAGTTGTACTTTTATCGCAAGATTGATAGAGTGGAGATGATTTCCATGTTGTATGGTTTTATTTACATATAAGTGGTGTTTGTTTGATTTGAAGCATATTATTTTTATCTGTCTAACTTCTGATCTATTTTTTATTCATTCTCTTCCTGAGGTTCAAATTTTTTTCCCATATCTGAATTTAGTTCTATTTTTAATAATATTATTGTTTATGTTATAAACTCATCTCTTACAAATTTATCAAAGTAGTTTTCAAACGAATTATTGAAAATGGATCATATTTATTCTGAATATTATATATTTTGTTATTCTTCTTATGATCGATTACTCGACAATTCAAAAATTGTTTTCAATTTTGAAAAGTTTCAAGTTCTGTTTTTTCATTTATGCATGAGTTAGATTTAGTTTATCAATCAGTTTTCATGTGTATTTTTTTATTTTGTGAAATTAATAATTATTAGAAGGGACTCTATTCATTTGTATTTTTATATCTTGAAATTTCTGTTTAGGGTTATGGTGTTTAGGATTATGAAAGTTTCTGCTGATTCTATTTTAATTATCCAATTTTATACTATTTTTAAGGTGTTTAATAGTTGATGATAATTATTCTTATATTATTTTCCTTCTGTTTAGTAATTTTCTAAGTTAAATTATGTTTCTGATAATTGATAAACTTTTGGTCTCTGTGTGTGTATCAAAAATACGGAATTCACATGTCTTAGAGTTTGATTTGTATTAAATTTTTGTAACCATGTTTCAAAACATACAGGAGGTAATAATCAATTATATCAATTCTAAGATATAAGTATATTGATTTATTCATTTATGTGTATTAATTTATTCATTCTAAATAGATATGACACTTCTCAATGTTTGGCTATTTTTTTATCCACTTTTTTTATGCAATGATATCAAGTAATAACGAAAATTGACCTAAACCTTTTTAATTAAGATAATTGATTTTTATTTTAAATCTAATAAATAAATAAAAATATTGATTTAATTTTGAATTCAAATTATTTTAAGAATTCATCTTTAATATATAAAAACTAATTACCATCAAAAGTACTTTATTATCCTATGAAAATCAGTTTTAAGGGTGTTTTTCATGGGCAAGTAAGTCATTTTCATTTGTAAATCATTATTAATTATAAATAATTGCATTTTATTTATTTAGTAAATTTTATTTAATTATTTAAAGATTTTATTTAATTTTCATTGGCCCATTGGTTTTCTCCATACACTCTTTCACGTTTTTTTACCTCCGTTCATTTACCTTAATCATTCCAAACATTGGGAAATATCACGAATTTGATAACCTAATATTAATTACAAATCATATTTTACCCTATATTCTTTTCATCAACCTCATTTACACTAATCACCTCTTTATTGTAAAACCATTCCAAGCATGCTTCATATCAATTTTCCTCGCATGTTTTCTCTTCCGATGTGAATATTTCAACTTTTTCATTTTCCAACATCATTCCATAATTAGCATTGCCATGGAAAAGTAAAGCCTTAAACATATGCCACCACTATAAGAATGGTCTTTCTAAGTAATGAACATCATATCACCAATTTCCTCTTTTGCACACCACTAAGTATAATCTTACCAAAAGATTTTGTTTTTCTGAAATAGATTTTACCTCAGATCTTAATAACTTCATTTATTTTATGTTTTTAGGTTAATGTTGTTGTTTATATGTTCCAATTTCCTCTTTTGCACACCACTAAGTATAATCTTACCAAAAGATTTTGTTTTTCTGAAATAGATTTTACCTCAGATCTTAATAACTTCATTTATTTTATGTTTTTAGGTTAATGTTGTTGTTTATATGTTCTTCTTCATTGTAGTTTACATGTTTAAAATATTCCTATTTCATTGGAAAAAAAATCATTTTCATGCAATTGGTTTCACCTCAATCCTCAGATATTATTTATGTTTTCTATTTCGTGTTAATAGATTGTTGTTGGTTGTTGCTTTCATTTTGATGAGTTTTTTGTTCTTCTGTTGTTTTGTTCGTTCTATGTTCTTAAGATAATTATTAAGATAATGGATCAAGTGACTGATTTGAAATGGTCTATTTTTTTTATTTTATACGTTTGATTTTGGATAGTTATCAATATATTATCAATATATTTGAATTTTAGCTATCAATATATTATCAATATATTTGTATTTTAGTTATCAATATATTTGGATTTACAGTAGTTAAAATTATTTTTTACCTCACATTTGATATTTATATTATATTTACTATAAAAAATATTATTTTGTAATGTATCCTCAATAAGTAATATGATTTACCTTTAAAAAATATATTATTTTATAACTTCTCCTTCCATAATTAATTTATCCTTCAATATATTTTGTTTACTTAAAAATAATACATTTTTCTTCATTAATAAATTTATTCTTTAATAACATATTATTTTGTATTTACTTCTTCAATAGTAAATTTATTTTTGTTTACTAATAAAAACAAAACAATATTTATACGAAATTGAATGGCTTATATTTTCTAGAAAAGACAATAATGACAATATGAAAAAAAAACAATAATTGAATGAGAATATGAAAATATTAATTGAATGATAATAAAAAAAATATTTATTAAAAGATAATAAGAAATCGTAAGGCAATAATTTTTTATAAATGAATATTTTACAAAAACATGGACAATAACAATAGGTGAATACACAAAATTCACAAGATCATTTTGGTCATATAAAAATGGATTTAATAAATTAAGTATGATATTTTATAAATTTATTTTAAAAAAATATCATAAATTAAAAGAAAATAATTATATTTAATATTATGACTTAATACAAGAAAAAAATTCTTAACTCCTTCTAATAAGAATTTCTGATGATTAATTTTGATTTCAAACTAATAGATAAAAAATATTTATTTAATATTTGATCTAAATTATCTTAAAATAATTGGAATATTCTTACATTACCACTCATAAATTTATATTAGTAAAAAATCATGTTAAAAGATGCAAAGTAATAGGTTTGAACTGCTATATTATATAATTATTAAATTATATTAGTCAATATAACCAAAATATAATATGGTATAATCCATATTTTTTTTAATTTTCTTATATATGTAATTCATATAAATACTTATTAATAAAACGTTAAATTAATTAATTCAATTTTATTTTGATTTTCAAATTTGTTTTTGATTTAGAATGTCAATTTTATAGGCAACAATAATTTGCTTCTATAAAAATTATTTCAATCAATTAAGTATGATTTCTTTCATAAATTTTTTAAACAAAAATATCATATACCTGATAAAAAATGATATATATTATTATTACATGATACAAATAAAAATAAAATTGACATGAAAAAATGTTAGCATTTTTTTATGATAAGATGTTAACATTTATTCTAAAAGTTGATACATATATTTGTTTTTATTAAAAACATGAGAAAATTATGATTGATGAATAAACAAATTTTTTTATGAAAGACACAAATTTATTTCTTTTTTATATTTAAAACAAAAGGCCAAGATATCAACTATTATATATTTATTTACTATTTATAAAAATATTATATATAAGTAGTGTACATCCTCATATTTAATTCTTTAAAAAAAACTTTTAATATATTTAATTGAAAAAAAAATGGGTACATGAATTTCACAGGAGAGTTTAAAATTGGGATTGCAATTTTCTCACGTAAAATTTCAAAAGGAAGGATAAGATTTCACGGGAGAGTTTGACTACGATTCTCTCATATAAAAATTTCACCAAAAATAAAGTGTCATAAAGTGTCTTCATGGTTCCGAAGGACCATCTTAAATTCCAATAAATTAAATATATGATTCACTGAAGTTCAATGGAGAGTTAAAAAAGGATTAGGATTTGATTTAATTCATAAATTAAATATGATTTTTCAATTTATTTATTTCAATCTAAATTAAAAATTAACTACACACAAATAATTATAAAATGCATTAAATTTACTTTTTTTTGTTTTTCATGAAAAACACAATTTTAATGCTAATAAGAATTCATCTTTAATTTTTCTTAACCATCATTAATTACAGTTAGTAAGGATAACGAATAAAATATGTAGTATAAATTAGACAAGCAGACTGTATAAACTTCCAATTAAATTATTACCATTTTTATTATGGGACTCTTTACGTGCCAAATATTTATGTTTCAAATAATTCAAGCATGCTTCATTTCTTTCCAATTTAATTATTTTGATTCTCAATGTTAATTGTAGCTAACAAGTCTTAAATGCATTATTTTTTAATAGAAAGGTCGCACGTGAAAAAAAAGAAGAATCACAAACACCGCTTTTGAACCACAGTCCTTTCTAATTTCTTCCACACAATGTTATTTATTACTTTAAATATTAATCATATTTAACCATATTTGACCTAAAGTCTTTTCCCAAACCCTATTATACTTCCAACAGTTTTTCTCGGTTAAAGAAATTAACATATTGGAAACAGAAAATTAACCTTTTGAATTCCCACTTTATTCATTCATCAAATTTTTGTTTCGATTTATAGTAGATTTATGATTCACACCACGTTTGGTTTACTTGCCTTTTATTTATTAATGTATTTTTTTCAGTGACAAAGAGTAGAAAATTTGACTACATCAAGGACATTAACAAAAAAAAATGTGGAGATGGTTCGATGGGAGAACAGTCTCATTTTTCATTAAATTTTCATAATAATCAACATTAAGAGCTTATTAATAACAATTATACATTAATCAACCTAATAAAAATATTATGTTGAGGTAACAGTCCCAAATTATTAATCATAGAAATAATAATATTTTTAAAATTAATATATGATAATAATAATAATAATATCTCTAAAAGTTATTTATGGCTAAAAAAATTCACACGATTAACTTTTTTTTGTTTTCCAATCCTAATTTATTTAATAAAATATTAAATTGTTTTATTTTATTTTATCGCAATCCTTTGTCATTGATTAAACTGAACCTGTTAGACAAAAAAAAATAGATTGATCTTATATACGTTCATCGATATGGTGAAAAAGTAAAGGACCCAATAGAGGTAGATTTTAGTTGTAGTAGGTTTTAGTTGTAGGTGGTAATAATTAATAGTCTTTTTTAATTAGAAGTTTGAAGAAAATGTCATTGGGAATATGTAGTTTTAGGTGATAATAATTAGTCTTCTTTTTTAACATTTGCAATTATTAATATTTTTTAAGAAATAATTGATCTACTATTATAATAACTACTATCATAATAAAAAAATCGATGTGTACCAAAATTAATTTCATGTCCAAGTTTAAACAAATATTTTAATCTGATTTTCATGTCTTCAATTGTCTTTTTTCATCATCAATTCATATTAGCATGCCTTATGTCTTTAATATTTGACAATATCTAAAAACAATCATTATTTCTTTTGCATGCTATACAAGTTTTCCATTCAATTCCAATATCTAAAAGTAATCATTACGGTTGATTAATCATAAAAAAGTGAAATTCATATAACTCTCTACCTTCCATACAAATATATAGTACCTTGACATAATTCAAATTTAAATAGAGGAATCAGTATAAAATAATTGTAAATAAACATACAAAAAAGATTTTGTATAGAATTAAAAATTAAAAATTAAATGCATATATCACCTTTCAATACACATTATTGTATCTTTCCCATTGAAAATAGTTGACATTAATTCTAATTTATATTCATTTCTTTAATATCTATAAAAAAATTATTTGACATTAATTCTAATTTATATCATTTCATTAAATATATCAAATATAAAGAAAGAGTTGGTATATAAATCTTTTTCTGTCAAGATTATAAATAAAATTATAAGTTATTTTTTATTTAATAAATGTTCTATTTTTGTCATTGGATATGCAATTTGAATTAAATATTTTTGCTGTTTTTATTCCATTATATTAGTATTTTTGATTCGGTATGAGTAGCTAATACAAATAAGAGAAATTAACAACATATATGTGATAAGTAACATTAATATTAATAATATACATCTTTTCTACAAATTTTTCTTTGGTAAATCAAATTAAATATATATTTAAAGTTAAATAATGAGATTTAAATGTGTTGCATTGAATTATAATATGTCATTTCATTATTTTTTGTTTCTTGACTTATATAGATGTTATAATTTTTTTTACAATTTTTTATTTTGATAATTTAAATTTGCAATTTGAATCATGCTCATAAAAAGGCGGGTAGACATACTAGGGGTGGGAGCCCATAAAAACTGTTGATAATGTGCGTCTACGAAAAAAAAGTCGGGTAGACATACTAGGGGTGGGAGCCCATAAAAATTGTTGATAATGATAGTACATAATAACTACATTATCTCAATTTTTATTTATTTTTTTACTTTTTATCAAGAACTATATTTTTTCAGAGTTAAAATTGTAATCAACAATAATAATTTATTATCTCTAATATTATTTTAATTTTTATCCAACATAAATATCATCATTGAAAACAACTACAAATTGATAAATTAAATTAATATTGATATGATAATCATCAGAAATTATTCCGCTTACTTAATATATATTTTAATATAATTCTTTAACCATAACTATATTATATTTATTTAATATTTATACCGACTTTACGTGACCCGTGCGGGCGCACGGGTCCTTTACTAGTTTAATTGATAAATAACTACTCAAATAAAATCTAACAATGGAGTTTTAAATGAAAACTCCTAGACAATTCAAATACTTATTGAGAATAGAGGTAGCCCACTAGAAACAAGACATCTTTATCTTTATTATTATCAAAAGGAAAGTTTTGAATTCAAGCCATTGAGTAAATATAGGATACGCCTTGAGGGGGAAATTGTCAAAGTTCACGAGAGTCAATATCATAGGTTAGTTTGAAAGTTGAGACGATTTTATAATATTTGTTTGAGACTCATTAAGTATAACTATTATTAACATTGTAATTACACATTTCAATATATCATAAACTTATTTTACATAAGAGCTGTAATTTTAAGGACTAACGACCATGTTCTATTGTGTAATCAAATTCAGCTGACCATGCTTGTCTCCACTCGGATATTTTAAGCTAATATGTTACGTTTCTAATCATGTTTGGATATCAATAACTAATATAGAAGATATATCACCACTTGTGCCCAGCACCTGGGCTAGGAACAGAAGATACTAGAACTCTTCCATTGTTGGCAAAATGAGCAACATTGTTGGCAGGATGAGCAACGAGTCTTCCATTTCTATAAATATTGAGATTATTAATAACATCACTTAAAGTAAGGGTAACCTTTGAATAAGGCAGCTCTTGTGTCTCCATTTTGAGAAACTTTCGAGCATCTATAGAAGATGGTAAGGAATACAGGATCAAGTAAAGAAAAGTGATGAGTAAAGCAGTATACAAACGAGCCATGTATAGAGAGCACTAAAAGAACAAGCTAATGTACAAATGTGTTTGTTATGACTTATGAGTTGAAAAGAAGAATTGGTTATGTGCTATTTATAGGATTTGGAGTTTGATACTTATCCCATATGTTGAAAGACGGACAACATTAAACTGCTTAGTATAGATATTGCCAACCTCTTATAATATACAATTATTATATTTTTATAAATTTATAATTTATCTTTAATTCATATGATTTTTTTAATAATATATAACTTGCATTTTAAAATTCAAATTACAAACTTTTATATATATATATATATATATATATATATATATATATATATATATATATATATATATATATATATATATATATATATATATATATATATAAAAGTTTGTAATTTAAATTTTGCTATAGTATTTTGTTAATAATGACATTTAATTTTTAGAAAATAATTTTTTACAAATTTTTGCAAGATTTATAATTATTTTATTCTATTTAATATGTATTAGATCAACTGTTGTATGACACCGTAAAACAATTTTACAATACCAGTTAATTATATATACTACTTATAAAATAATGAAAATAAACTATGATAATGAATTGAAGTGTAAAACTTGTTTTTACTGAAAGTGCATATTAATTAATCTCTTAAAAGAAAACATTTTTGTAATTTGAATTAATATACTAGATTGTGTGTTAAGGTTAAAATAGCATCACTATCCCTTCTACATGTTCTCTAAAGAAACAATAAACTCCATTTTAACAAGTACTAAAAACTTTCAATTTTGATATTGGGTTAGGTACACGTGAATTAGACTCTGGATTTGGTTTATAGTATGATATTGGAAAAACATTCATTTTAATTTCTTGCTTGTTTACCCCAAACTCCTTGGAATTTCTTGCAAAGTTGAATATTTTAAGGGTCATGCTAACATGTGTCCTTAAGGCACATGTTAAGGATACTATAATTAGAAAAAGTTAAATATAATTAAATGCAATAAAGTCATATTTAAAGTTTCGATACATTGAATGCACAAGTTCCAAGAAAAAATTTCTATAAATATCATATTAACTTGTGCCCTTGGGGCACATGTTAGCTTTTCCCATATTTTAATTCTCTACATGGCAATTTCAACGTGTTGTATATCATGGCCCCTACTTAATTTCACATTACATAAGTGCTCTTATTTCCTTTTCTCAAGGAGCCATCATGAAAATGGTTCATATTGGCTTCGTGAGTCAATAATTATACATATGATCAATTTCCTTTGACTTAAATGCAATGAATGCCTAAAATTATTAGTTCCACCTCAATTCTTCCAAAATAGGAAGAAATTATATTGATGTATATTGACTTTTTACTTATAATTAAAACAAGATGATATTAGTTCAATCAATTTTTTATACATCTAACAACATTTAGATGAGATGACAATGATTTCTTTAAGTGTAATTGGAAATCCTAAATTCAAATCTTATTCAAAAAAAATATTGAAATCGTAGAATATTTTTAAAATGTTATAGTCAAATACTTGCAATCACTTGAGTAAAATAATTTTTTATCTATCATTAACATTGAGTGGTTGACTTTCACATTGATTAAAAATGGATCAAATACTTGTAGTCACCGTTTAGGCTTTTGCTCTAATTAACGCTCTCCGGACTCTATAGACACGAGAAAATCACAAGTAAAATGATGCATGAATGCAAGAAATTAGTAACTCATTTTCTTTAAAGACCCTTTGGTTTAAAGACGTGCGTGTATGTAATGTTATAGATAGTGGAAGTTTGCCGGCATTTGGAAAAAGTATATGATAGCAATATCCTGTCGTTAGTTCTTCAGGTACATGTAGCATTCAAAAAATCTTAAAGTAATTAAGGAAGAAAGTACTGGATGTTCACTAGGTCAACTCTCTTAATAAATTATTTGTTTAAATAATTTTTTTTTGTTTTTATAAATTAACGAGTTTTTATTTTAGTCTTTAAATCCTTATATCTGGTTGGCATTAATTTTTTACGTAAAATTCTATTAAAAAAAATATGACATGATCAATGTTGTTGAAATGACAATTATCTTTTTTTCTTTTTACACTTTTTTTAATATAAGTAATTTTACGTTGTCAATATAAGTTTTTGTATTTTAATATTTAAGATTAAAACAACGCTTAGGTGAACAAATAAAAGATTTAAATATTAAAATAAAAAATTCGACAACTTATAAATAAAAAACACTATTTAAGTATACATTATTTCAAGTTTAAGTGAACTATACCTTTGGATCTTATCATGATCATTACACATTTGAAAGTTTAGAGAGCATAGACATCAAAGGATACAATTTTTTCCTTGGGGAAGGAATTTGGGTTTGCTTCGTTTTATTTTTATTTATAATTTATTTTATGAAAGTGATAAACTCAATTTATAACATTTTATAAAGTAGTGTTAGAGATGGATCTCTGATCTCATCTTGCAACAGAAAAGGAAAATGGAAATTGTAGGTAAAGAAGAAGAAGAAGTGAAAGCTGATTATATTATCCAGAGTAGAGTCATAGTTTATATACAGGTTATCCAAAGTAATATAGTTAGCCACTAAGCAATGGACACGTAGGCTAACAGAACTATAACTACCAACCAAAAGTATATCAATCGTATATAAAGGATAAGCTAGTGAAAAACTATACTCCAATACCCCCCCTCAAACTGAAGGACAGGGAACAACCTTAAGTTTGGTGCGAAGATCCTGAAACGCAGTCGTGCCCAACGGTTTTGTAAGAGTGTCGTCAATTTGAGCAGTGGCAGGCACATGTTTGATCAACATTCCATGTGCAACAACTCTTTCACGCACAAAATGAATGTCCAATTCAATATGCTTGGTACGGGCATGTAAAACAGGATTATGGGAGAGTAAAACCGCACTGAGGTTATCACATAATAATGTTGGAGTATGGAAGGGGATGTGGATTTCAGCTAACAGAGATTCAAGCCAAAGTAGCTCAGAAGTTGAATAAGCTAAAGCACGATACTCAGCCTCAGTACTTGATCGAGCAACAAGGGATTGCTTTTTGGAACTCCATGAAACCAGGTTATGGCCAAAGAAAATGCAGGAGCCGGAGGTAGATCTTCTATCATCCGGATCGCTAGCCCAATCGGAATCACTGTAGGCACGTAGAGAGAACTTTGGTGCTGCAACAGAAGGAGATAATAGAAGGCCATGACTAGCTGTGCCACTTAAATACCGTAGTAAACGTCGAACCACAGCCCAGTGCGTATCTAGAGGACAAGACATGAACTGGCAGGCTTTATTTACACTAAAGTTAATATCAGGACGAGTCAAGGTAACATACTGCAGAGCACCCACTATAGACCTATAGAGTTGCGGATCAGAGAAGACAGCATCACCATGTTTACTAAGCTTACAGTTACTGAGCATAGGTGTTGGAACACCATTAGCATTCATCATCTTTGCTTTGCTCAACAAATCTTTAATATATTTACACTGAGTTAGCAACAAAGAGCCATTAGTTAGATGTTTTACCTCAATCCCAAGAAAGTAACTCGGTTTCCCCAATCTTTTCAAGGCAAACTTGGCATGAAGCTTGTTGATTATATCCTGAACCAAAGTAGGACTGGAGCCAGTGATGAGGATGTCATCAACATAGACAAGAATATATAAGGAGATGCCCTGTTTGCAGTATGTGAAGAGAGAACTATCACACTTTGAGGAGGTGAAACCAAACTGTACCAGAGCCTGAGTGAGCTTCTCATACCAGGCCCTTGGTGCCTGTTTTAGACCATAAAGAGCTTTGTGAAGTTTGCATACTAAGGTCTTATCACCTGAGGTGAATCCAGGGGGTTGGCTCATGTATACCTCATCATGGAGGGTGCCATTGAGAAAGGCATTATTAACATCTACTTGTTGAATCTCCCACTTGTAAGTGATAGCAAGAGTAAGGATAACTCTAATAGTAGTAGGTTTGACTACAGGGGCAAAGGTTTCAGTAAAATCAAACCCCTGTTCTTGATGAAAACCTTTTGCAACCAACCTAGCTTTATGTTTATGAACAGAACCATCAGCATTTTGTTTAAGTTTGAAGACCCACCTACACCCTACAGCAGTTTTATCAGGAGGTAGAGGTGCTAAGGTCCAGGTTTTATTTGCTTGTAAAGCATTGAATTCATCTTGCATAGCTTTATCCCATGGTGGACTAAGTAAGGCCTGTTTATAGCTAGTAGGTTCAGAATCTGTTTGAGCTAAGAAGGCTTTTGGTTTAGAGTTTCCAGTCTTAGCACGAGTAAGCATGGGATGGCTATTCTGAACAGGATTACTAACAGGTTTGCTATTGCCAATATAGGGAGATTGAGAGGACTCAGAAATGGGAATGCAAGATGATAGAGTAAGTTCATTGGAAGAAAAGGTAAGACTAGGAGGAGATATATTGCTATGAGCATTTTGTAGATTAGAGAGAATAGGAGACTGACTAGTGGGAACATCATTGATATTGGTAATAGCATTGTCCTCTGGACAATTGTGAGTATTATTATTATTGTCCTCTGTACTATTAGACAGACTAGGAGCAGGGGATCCTGCATAACCCTTAGGGTTAAAGGGACTCAGACAGCCTGTAACACCCTTCTAAACCCCGCGGAAATTAATAAAATAATTCAGAGTAAAACATGAAAACAAGGGTGCCACAATTCAATTTAAAACAAATTATCATAAATCAATTGTCATGCTTCACTTAGGGGAAAATCATTCATTTAACAAAATCATGTTTCTATACAGCGGAACATTAATCAACAGATAAGCATAACATCATCTATGCAATATCTCACAAAATTACTCCAATAACAACAAAATAGAGTATCATCATCAACTCTAAACTAGCGTTCCCCCAGTGTTACAATATCAGAGCATGACACCGACACTATACTTAAACGAACTGGCCTATGAGCTATCCTCACCAAAGCCAAAAGCCGCTACTCGCCAATCTGAAATCATCAAAGTAAGGGTGAGTCTCATTCACAATTAACAAATGTTATCGAATCATAAACAATAACACGTCATAGTCACATTATTCATCCAATTTCATTATATTCAGATTGTTCGGAAGTACTCATCAACACACAACAACAAATAGCATACATTACTAAGAGACAACACCATAATTCACCCAAACAAATCATAACCATTACACAATCATCACATATTATAACATTGGACAATCCTCCATTCATGTTATAATAACACAAGTAGCCTAATGCAAATGCAACTACATGCATGTGGTACCAAGATCTGGGATAACCCAACTCACCGATCCACCATCGTCAAGGATACGGCAACACCCACTCACTAATTCCACACAATGGGAATTAGCTACCACTGATCCACCATCGTCAAGGATCAGCCACATAATGATTATGAAATGCATGTATCAACCATAACATGCTCATCATCAACATTAAACAACCAAATGTCATAATCATCAACCATGTAACACCCACATAAATCAATAGCCATACACAGTTATGCTATTTCTCCACCATAATAAAATACATATTTTACATCAACAATATATGTATAACAAACACCAATTACAACACATGATAACTACATTTACCATGAACAACACCCATTTGCACATTTAACAGAAGCAACCACATTATCACAACATACATCATTGCACATATTCAATTATGCACACAACAACCATTGCACCTCATCAGCTATGCAAAACCAGAATAAACCACATTTGAAGAAAATGATACTTTTTAAAATAAAATCAAGTTGTTATTATTTTATTCATTTCATATGGTAGAACATTCAATTTAAGGAACATCGTCCAAAACGGCGTCTAAAACGGACTTACGGTTTGAAAGTTACACATCTTTACATTTTTCAAAGAAAACAATTATCGCTACAGCACGCGGCGCCACCAACGTTCGCGGCGCGACCTGAAGCATACAAACACGTTCGCGGCGCCAACATATGCACGCGGCGCGATGCGAGAAAAGAATTACGCCTTCGCGGCGCCAACCTACCTTCGCGGCGCGAACTGGCAAAAACCAGAGATCTCACATCGATTGACAGCATTACGGGATTCATCCCAAAATCCCCAAAACTCAAACCAAGTTATGTCATGAACCTCAAATACCACCATATCAGCCACATACATGTTATAACACAAATATAACACACAAAGAGGATCATTCAATCATCATAACAGTCATATAATCATGCAATTCATCAAATTATACAATTCCCTTCAAAATCATCCCAAAACCCCAATCCATCATATAACCAATTGACACAAACAATGCATCTAAATCGGTCCTATTATCTATAATACGATAAAAGATATTAACTGGAAGAGTCCCCCCCTTACCTTAGCCAAGGATCTTGATTAGCCCTCTTCCTCTTCTGTGCCTCTTTCACGTATCAGCTTTCCAACCTCCCATCTCCTCTGCTCTGCTTTTCACGTTCCTTTCCCTTATTCCCAATTCTTATTATTTTATAAAATAAACTTTAATTGGAATAAGACCTTTACTAACATAGCACCCCCTCATTCCTTAACATCACACATGGCCCATCAGCCTATCTCATATTTCTTTCCAATAATTCCACAGAATACTGAATAATTTCCAAATAATAATTTAATTTCCAATTAAATTAAATTTAGAAAATATGGGGTGTTACAACTCTCCCCCACTAAAAGAGTTTTCGTCCTCGAAAACATACCTCAAGTAACCAGCTCATATAAGAGTCCTTCACCTGACTCTTTAGCTCCCAATTAACATTACCATCCGTCAATCCATCTGACATAACCAACAGGAAACATGTTTCATACATTCAAATCCCAGTTCTTGCGTCGCATTTGACTATCCAAAAGTATACCACTCGCTTTATCTCCAAAAAGGTTAACAACAACAGAACATTGAGGTACAATCTATACAATACGCTCAACAAACGAGTAATACAATTACACAATTTATAGTATGATCACACTTGATCAACAATACAGTAATGCATTCCATCTACCAAACATACCAACCTTAGACATACCCCTCCATCCGAGCGATAAAATGATACTTACACTTTTCACCAACCGTTTCCTTCAAGAAAACTCAATACTCATATTCCTATACCATTGAATTCCAATTATCTGACTCCTCTTAAATCACACCAGTAATTATCCAACACGTTACATTCCACTTTTTCCGCACTACTCTGACTACTCATCACCATCATCTATATCAATTAGATTTCTGAGTTTCACCCGATTCCGATTCTCTTTACTCATTCGTCCCAAGAATCATTCTTCATCATTCATGGTACTAATCTACCATTTAGCAATCCTTACTCGCATCCAACGAAAACCAATTCCCGATTCACTTCCTCTATGTAAACATCCTAACCATCAGAACAAGTACACACTCATCAGCCTCAGTATACCATCGCTTACAAAAAAAAGCTCAACTAAGTCACGCTCTCTACTAAGAATCAAATCAAATCCGTCCTTCATAGAGTGTAATTCCTCATTATATATGGAATTTACAATATCACCTCGATAACAACACAAAATTATTACAGCATCATATATTATCAATCCTTCGTTTTAATTTCGCCGAATACGTACTCGTTAACTACGTACAACCGTAATGACATATTCATCATCTCGGAAATTATTCAAAAGAGTTAGAATTCTTCGACACGACATCCTTACATCCACTGGATTCTAAATCCAACATATAGATCAATACATACTCTCTATGTAGGCTTCCGACACATTAATTCCTTACTTCCCGCGAGTAGTACTCATAACACTACTCCACATCACACTTTCGCTGCGCGACTCTGATTGCCCGTCTTAAGTCATCATCCACCATGTTGCACTCTTCCATATTCACTTCTTCATAAGTTCACACAACATAGTGAGTGATTATTCTCACGGCTTAGTATTCATCACATCTTAAACCATTAAGGTAACAAAACAAGCTTATCTCTTCTATATGATTTCATCTACTACCAACAAGAGATTTAGGGTGATCAAGTCCTAAATTTGTCAATATTAGTTGAAAATCATATTTAAGCATAAACCGTCGTTACTACATAATAGCGTCCCTTTCCGAGTTTGCACCCAAACTCATTAACATCGTCATAGTTCAATAATTCACTATAGTGTCCTTCTTCTAGAATATTCTTCCGATGCTCAAAACATCAGTTACACCAATCCAATCACTCAACCTCATTACACCGTTCTCGTCGATTCTGAATTCACCGCCTTTACCTTGGTAATTCAAAGTCAACCTATCGATCAACTCAACATCATCTTTCTGACCTTCTCTAATCTCGTCAAGAATACCACTAGTCATCTTTAGCATACCCAAGCTAACACTATTAGGATTACCTTCACATACCAACTCAAGTCTCTAAATTGTCCAATTAAATCCAACTCATTCATCCTTAGCACCGACATATTTAAAGGCTTCTTACGCAACACAATAGCACAATATTTTCCTCATTAGGATGGTAATTCAAACCAGAATCCTAATCCTAAAAAAATATACTCTAATCATCTCTACTTCCTCACATTAACAGATGTTAGAAATTCCCTACAATTCTTCTTTTATACTTATCGTTACTTTGCCATCACAAATACGATTCCAAGAGTTCTAAAGTTTATTCCATCTTTGCTACTAATTCAATTCTCACTAAAATCCATCGGTACTCAAATCATCTTTATTACCGAATATCTCATCGACTTATTCATCAACAACATGTCTTACTCAACTTCGTTTCGAATAATCACGGTAGTAGGCATTTCTATTCAACAAATTTCACGCTTCCTTAACTGAATTCAGAATATCTTCTCATAGGATCACCTCTACTGTATTTATAACTCTCCCATAATGTAGAACATAATCTCTCCTCTTCATAGGTTCAAACGACACATTAATCCGACACTCGGAGCTCAAGATATGAATTTTCCAATCATTGCCCGAAAATGCAACACTGACATCATGCAGCGACACTCTATACGATATATCCAAAACTCCTCAATTGGTAAATTCAATTCTTAAAATTAATCCCCAACAAACCTTCTAATTATTCCTTCGATCCATTCAACACTGACACTGACATCCCGTGCAGTACCAATAAACAAGTCTAGTTATAAGAACAAGAGTAACCGCAACTTCGCCTCCTTCCAACGTCATCCTGTCACAATTAATTATGTTACAGCTGCTGCAACCATTTTTATAACAAAGTTCATCTCGTTAGCTTTCCGACGCTTCAAACGGAACTCAAATCGGATGTCCAGAACTCCAGTTATGAATTTTCGAAGTTCCGCAGCTATTAAGCAATTTTCCTGCGTTTTGCTTACGAAAATCTCTCTCCAAAACTCATTCCCTTCAACTCTATCACATTCCGAACAGCCCCTTATCGTATCTCTTCACTTCCAAACATCCTTATAACTTGAGCAACACTTTCCCTCGCCGAAGCGCAATTTCTGGAACATTACTACATCAATCCTCTTCGCAAACTTGCAGCTGAACCTCTTCTGAGTCGTAAGGCTACTCAACTGACAGCTTCACAGCACACCAGCAGAGCTGACACATCGCAACTCTCCAATCTCCTTCTCTTACAATAACTGCCAATTACCTCTAATCATCTTCCTTCAAGATGTTCCAACTCAATTCCCAGTGAAGTCTTAATTCCATGTCACCTTCAATTCGGAAAACAACAAACTCCAGCAACGCTCGCACTGTTGCCAACAACAGCCTACTGAATCAATCCTCTTACATTTGAAACATAACCGAGAAGCGAAGCTTCTCCCCCACTTGTTTCAATCCAACACCTGCAACAAACAACCAAGTACCGACAGTGATTCACTCACATGTCGCGTACCAAGGAATAATACACCGACAGTATACAACCGTCGTGCAACTCAACTGACACGACAACTGGCCGGACGGACCGACCTGCTCTGATACCACTATTGTAACACCCTTCTAAACCCCGCGGAAATTAATAAAATAATTCAGAGTAAAACATGAAAACAAGGGTGCCACAATTCAATTTAAAACAAATTATCATAAATCAATTGTCATGCTTCACTTAGGGGAAAATCATTCATTTAACAAAATCATGTTTCTATACAGCGGAACATTAATCAACAGATAAGCATAACATCATCTATGCAATATCTCACAAAATTACTCCAATAACAACAAAATAGAGTATCATCATCAACTCTAAACTAGCGTTCCCCCAGTGTTACAATATCAGAGCATGACACCGACACTATACTTAAACGAACTGGCCTATGAGCTATCCTCACCAAAGCCAAAAGCCGCTACTCGCCAATCTGAAATCATCAAAGTAAGGGTGAGTCTCATTCACAATTAACAAATGTTATCGAATCATAAACAATAACACGTCATAGTCACATTATTCATCCAATTTCATTATATTCAGATTGTTCGGAAGTACTCATCAACACACAACAACAAATAGCATACATTACTAAGAGACAACACCATAATTCACCCAAACAAATCATAACCATTACACAATCATCACATATTATAACATTGGACAATCCTCCATTCATGTTATAATAACACAAGTAGCCTAATGCAAATGCAACTACATGCATGTGGTACCAAGATCTGGGATAACCCAACTCACCGATCCACCATCGTCAAGGATACGGCAACACCCACTCACTAATTCCACACAATGGGAATTAGCTACCACTGATCCACCATCGTCAAGGATCAGCCACATAATGATTATGAAATGCATGTATCAACCATAACATGCTCATCATCAACATTAAACAACCAAATGTCATAATCATCAACCATGTAACACCCACATAAATCAATAGCCATACACAGTTATGCTATTTCTCCACCATAATAAAATACATATTTTACATCAACAATATATGTATAACAAACACCAATTACAACACATGATAACTACATTTACCATGAACAACACCCATTTGCACATTTAACAGAAGCAACCACATTATCACAACATACATCATTGCACATATTCAATTATGCACACAACAACCATTGCACCTCATCAGCTATGCAAAACCAGAATAAACCACATTTGAAGAAAATGATACTTTTTAAAATAAAATCAAGTTGTTATTATTTTATTCATTTCATATGGTAGAACATTCAATTTAAGGAACATCGTCCAAAACGGCGTCTAAAACGGACTTACGGTTTGAAAGTTACACATCTTTACATTTTTCAAAGAAAACAATTATCGCTACAGCACGCGGCGCCACCAACGTTCGCGGCGCGACCTGAAGCATACAAACACGTTCGCGGCGCCAACATATGCACGCGGCGCGATGCGAGAAAAGAATTACGCCTTCGCGGCGCCAACCTACCTTCGCGGCGCGAACTGGCAAAAACCAGAGATCTCACATCGATTGACAGCATTACGGGATTCATCCCAAAATCCCCAAAACTCAAACCAAGTTATGTCATGAACCTCAAATACCACCATATCAGCCACATACATGTTATAACACAAATATAACACACAAAGAGGATCATTCAATCATCATAACAGTCATATAATCATGCAATTCATCAAATTATACAATTCCCTTCAAAATCATCCCAAAACCCCAATCCATCATATAACCAATTGACACAAACAATGCATCTAAATCGGTCCTATTATCTATAATACGATAAAAGATATTAACTGGAAGAGTCCCCCCCTTACCTTAGCCAAGGATCTTGATTAGCCCTCTTCCTCTTCTGTGCCTCTTTCACGTATCAGCTTTCCAACCTCCCATCTCCTCTGCTCTGCTTTTCACGTTCCTTTCCCTTATTCCCAATTCTTATTATTTTATAAAATAAACTTTAATTGGAATAAGACCTTTACTAACATAGCACCCCCTCATTCCTTAACATCACACATGGCCCATCAGCCTATCTCATATTTCTTTCCAATAATTCCACAGAATACTGAATAATTTCCAAATAATAATTTAATTTCCAATTAAATTAAATTTAGAAAATATGGGGTGTTACACAGCCAACATTAGGATTAATATTATGCTGTGTAGGAGTAGCAGACTGGACAGCTATGATATTGGGAGAAGTGTGACCTTGAGCTTGACTGGTCACAGATTTGGCAGACAAGGACAAAGCTATATTAGAGCCTGAGGGAGCAAATTGATTGGACTGCTGAGGGTTTATAGAGATGTGAGTAAAGGACACATCATTAGGATTTGTGAGAGGATTAGGACTCGCATGCTCAGACTGAGTAACTAGGTTATGACTGACAGAGGTAGCATTATACTGATTGTTGTTTGAAACTGTAGGAAGAGATATGGGCTGAAAGACACAGGGTGAAGGAGAACTCTTGTTCAAAGGTGTACCAGGACCATTATTAGGGAGAGTTTGAGTCTTATACTCAGATGGAAACATGGTAGAGTAAGGAAACCTATGTTCATTGAAGGTAACATCCTTGGATATATAGATTTTGCCTTCAGGGCTGAGACACTTGAAACCTCTATGCTGGGGAGACACCCCTAAGTAGACACACTCAGCACTCCTATGTTGAAGTTTATTCTTATTAAAAGGCCTAAGAAGAGGAAAACAAGAACAGCCAAACACTCTTAAGGATCTATAATCATCATGTTTCCCATCGAGAGCATAATAGGGTGAAAGGCCATCTGTGAGAGGAGTGGTAGGGAGTCTATTAATCAGATAGGCAGCTGTAGCAAAACTGTGATCCCAATAAGAGAGTGGTATGGATGAGTGAGATAACATAGTGAGGCCCATTTCAACTAGGTATCTGTGTTTTCTTTCCACAGTCCCATTTTGATGAGAGGTATGTGGACATGTCAACCTATGTGTGATACCTAGTTCAGTAAGGAACTTAGTGAAGGGTCTATATTCTCCACCAAAGTCAGATTAGACAGATTTGATAGTGACATTAAATTGATTCTGAACAAAAGCATGAAACAATTTGAAGGCTTGCAATGCCTCAGATTTTTGCTTTAGAAAATACAACCAGGTATACCTAGTATGACCATCTACAAAGGCAATATAGTATTTAAAACCAGTACTAGAAGGTAAATATGCAGGCCCCCACAAATCAGTGAACACAATATCAAAAGGTTTCTTGTAAACAATATTGGTTAATGGAGCATGAATTTTATAAGCTTTGCCTATATTACAAGAAGTACAGAAGTATGAACTTTGCTTATTAGAAGTATGAATATTACACAATTTGAGAATATGAGAAACAGCATTGAAATTAGCATGACCTAGCCTATGGTGCCAAAGTATGCTAGGATTACATTTAACACTTTCATATGGAGCAGAATTAGAAACAATATAGCTTTGAATGGAAGCTGGCAGGGACAAACTCTTATGTGTACTGGAGTGACTGATGAGTTCCATTGATTGTTGAGAGAAAGAGTATAATCCATTAGCATCACGGGCTCCTTCAACAAGAAGTTGCTTAGAAGCCTGAGATTTGATGAAACATTTATCAGAGAGGAATTCAAAGATAACATTATTATCACTAGAGAACTTAGAAACTGACAGAAGATTCCTAGTGATGGATGGAACATGAAGCACATCAAATAAACTTAGTTTATAATTGGGTAAGAGTTTGGAATAAAAGTGTATGGATCCTATAGAGTGTATGGTGAGGGTTTGGCCATTTCCTACAAAGACTCTATTAGATCCTACATAAGGTTTCTTATTCTGCAAAAGTAAATCATAGGGAGTAAGATGGTGAGTGGCACCTGAGTCAGCAAACCATGACTGGGACTCCAAGTCAGCAGGGAGAGATTACTCCTGAGTATAACCAGAATGCTTGGTAGTAGCCATCATAGCTATGGCCTGATTGGGTTGAGTACCATCTTGAGTGTTATATTGCTGCACTGTAGCATTATTAGTAGAGTTTGCTTGAGTGTTGGAGTTGTTTGGTGGGGCATAATTCTCATCAAAGCGATGCCAACACGATGCAACAGCATGGCCATATTTACCACACAATTGACATGTAGGGCGCGTCCCAGTTGACTGTCTTCCTCTTCCACCACGGCCTCTGCCGCGAGGGTATCTGTTGCCTCTTCCTCGGTTACCGGAGTAAGCTCCTCTGGAGCCATGACTCTCTTGTCCTGAATGAGCAAGATTCACTGCTATTGTTGCAGCTGCCAATTCTTGGCGAAATTTGTCTAACTGTGCCTCTTGCACATATAAAAGCGCCTCAACATCACACAGATTCAGGGTGGTAGGGCTACCATACATTTGCATCACGAACGGGTTATACTCTTCTGGTAAACCTTCAAGGATGGAATCAATTTGGTCTTGTTCGGTAATGGAATCACCCACTGCAAGGAGCGAATTAGCAATAGCCTTAATGCGAAGCACATACTCAGTGACTGTGCGATTGCCTTTCTTCGTAGATTTCAGCTCCACACGCAGTTGACGCACCCTTGCCTTCATCTGGGCATTGAAGTACTGATGAATTTTATCCCATACTTCAAAAGCGTGTTTGCACGCAAGAACCCTAGGTAGAACAGATTCAGAGATCGTGGATAGAAGCCAGATAAACACAGCTTGATCTTGAACAATCCAAGCCTCATACTCATCAGAAACTGTACCTGAAAGACGATCTTGAGCTGTCTTGAATTTCAACGGAACTTGCGGATTTGCTACAATCTTGTGCATCTTCTGAGTGAGGATAACACCTTCAAACTGCTGATTCCAGAGGAGATAGTTATTCTCCTGAAGCTTGATCGAAAGCTTTGGTCCGAAAGAATGAGAAACCTTGGAAGATGCAAAAATGGCCGCCAAATCTTGATTTTGCGTTGTGCCTTTGATCACAGAACCTTGTTGATCATCAGAATCCATGAGTGAGTCTTGAAGACGAAGAAGAAAGAGCGACGAGTGATTGGGTTTTAGGGGGAAGCGTGGTTGATCGTCACCGCGAATGATACCATGTTAGAGATGGATCTCTGATCTCATCTTGCAACAGAAAAGGAAAATGGAAATTGTAGGTAAAGAAGAAGAAGAAGAAGTGAAAGCTGATTGTATTATTCAGAGTAGAGTCATAGTTTATATACAGGTTATCCAAAGTAATATAGTTAGCCACTAAGCAATGGACACGTAGGCTAACAGAACTATAACTACCAACCAAAAGTATATCAATCGTATATAAAGGATAAGCTAGTGAAAAACTATACTCTAATAAGTAGTGAGATCTATTAGTCGGATTTATTTATTAAATTGATGAGATTTATTTATTTTTTGTGAAAATATGGAAACTAGCTATAGATGGAAACTAACTATCGAATGGGCCACCTTTTCAAGAGCATCAACATCTTAATTGTATGATCTCCAAACAAATTTAACATAACAGTCTATGTAATTAATAACAATGGATAATATATGTCTTTTAAAATAATAAAATAAACAAGCAAGTTTGTAAATGAACAATAAATGCATAAAAAATGGTCTTAAATAAAAAATTTCACTCACTTTAAATATTATAGTAGTCATTCAATATTTTTTTTTTACAACGTTTTCACCTCACGTAACAAAACACCAATGTATAATACCTTAACGTCTCATTTTTTCTTAAAATAAACAAACTATTCTGCCGATTTTGTAAGAAAATTGAGGGGTAAACTAATTTAAGTAAATCCACCAACTTCAATTTATGCTTCAAATTAGTTTACTTGTCAGTTTTGCTAGAAAATTAAGGGGTAAATTAATTCAGAGTACATGCTTCGAATCGCATCCATTTCAGTTTATGTTTTTAATCAAAAGGTAAGCCATTTTTTACCCCGGTTTTATTTTCCAACCAAGGTGAAGTTTTTTTTATATGTACAACCCGTAATTTCTATCTTAATCTGGATATCTCTCAATGTTAGTAGAGATGGAGAAATTGAAACGATCTTAACCAAAAGTCGGGTTGTGGCCCATATGTTATGGTCGTGCAGGATGTCATACCCAATTTTGTCTCAGGATCACTCATCCATCACATTTGTATCATTAGTTAGCCATTCATGCATTAGGTTGACCAAAAGTCAACCTTAAGTCAACATTTGCATCATTAAAGAGTCAAAAAATAACCTAAATTACATTTTATGCATTTTTACTTATTTACATCGTCTTATGCATTGTGCGAAGTTGATCAAAATTCAATTAGAATGAAATTTTGGTTTTACAGGTAGATCGGTAAAAGTGATTCGGCATTGTGCGTGAAATTAGCGGGAGAAATATTTCGAGTTTTGACCTGTACTTACGAATCTACGATGCACATAAGTCATGTCGGTGTGCTCGTTTTATTTTTTCGACTCTGTTTGCGGTTGCATTTTGATAAGTCGGAGTCTGTTTATTTAGATATTTTATTTGTGATTTTGATTATTTTTAATCTGTTTTAATGAACTTTGTTGCGTGTAGATCATTTTAATGTGCTTGTTTTATTTTTTTGGTTTAGCACGCGTCTGTTTTTATTTTAATTTTCGGCTAATTCTAGTATTTTTTTAGTTAAAAATATATTTTTTGGTTGTAGTCTATTTTTAAGTTTACATTTTATCAATTAAATTCGATAAAAGAAAATTTTGGTCATTTAAAAAAAATAGAAAATGTAATCTAGTATTATATAAGCTAAAAGTTGAGAAAGAAAAAAAAAAGGATAATCTGAGACACTTTCTCTCTCGTTTCTATCTTATCCACCCTTTTCTCTCATTTCTATCCATCACATTTGCAAAAAAAAAAAAAAAAACACATCACCTCCCTTACTATCTCTTCCATTCAAAAGATTAAGAAACAAAAAATCAAACTAAAAAAAAGAGAAAGCAACACATTGCACTGCTCATCCTCACTTCATCTCACCATCTACAATATAAGAAAGTTTGATGTGCTGGAAAGGACCAGAATGCCCCTTTGCTTAGATGGTGAGCCACGTGGATGGGTTCTTTGCAATTCTTTGATACCTACTCTTTCTATGCCACAGGAAACGACTTCCACCATTTCTTTTTCTTTTTTTCTTTTTTATCTTACTTGCACTCTTGAACAAACCCAAATCTTTTTCATTTGCTATCTTTCTTGAAAACCCAACTTTACTGTTTGCTTTACTCTAATATGTCATCTTCCTCAACCTTCCCATCTTCTTCCTCTTCCTCACCTTCATTCTGTAACAACATCAACACCATCATTTTCTCCTTCTTTTGGTATATTCGTATGACACCGAAATAAGAATGTTGTGCAAATTGATTTATGGTGTGAGAATAAATTGGATAGTGATTTAGGGTTTCATCTACTTTTTCTAATTTCTTCTGATTTAGTGTTTGTTGTTTCAGGTTTGATTCTGTTGGCTCACGCGGAAAGGGGGAAGATGCGCGAAAAAGGAGATTGTTTCTTTCTTCTCTTTCTGTTTCTGCAGTAAGGTATATTGTTCTTTTCATCTTGCTAACAAAAACATGAATAGGGTTTTCACCGGTTGCTTTTAAGTTTTAACATTCAGATCTATAGCGGGATCAACGGGTTACCGACGATTAGTGTGGTGGTGGTGGTGGAAATGGGTTTCCGATGACGAGTGTGGTGGTGGTCTGATTCGAAAAGGTTTATGTATGACATTTTCAATTTAGGTTTCGTTATTAACTTTCTTTTGTAGAAAGTGCAGGATCTGAACTAATTATTATAGATCTGATATTATTATTATAGATCTCAAAAATCACTCATTTGGTGATGGATTTATCTTATGTGTTCGATCATGGTGGCCGTCGGTGATTAATTAAAAAATAAGTTAGGTTTCAACCTTATTTTTTTCCTAATTTGCTCTGTTAATCTGATTGCTTTGTTAATATAGTGAAGACATATTGGTGGACATAGACATTTCTGAGAAAAAACCTTATTGATACAATAATTTTATTTTTGTCGGTCTTTATGGTATATTAGTTTTGTCAGTTTTTATGATACAATATTTCTCAACTTTGATAGTTCTGTTCCATGTGTATTTCTGTTGTGCATGTTGTCGTAATTGTCGGTGAAAAAAATGTGTATAGGGAACGGGTGATGGAAACGTTTGAGAAGGATCTTCATTTACTGGTTTTTTGTGTTGATGCTGTAAATTCAACCGGTTGTTTGGCATGCAATAGCTTCTTTGTCTGGATATTGGTATAACTCTTTCGCACTTTTGTACACTCTCACAATTGCTTATTACATAATTTCTTTGAACGAATGTGCTATGAATGAAGCTTTTAAATCAATCAACATTGGTTTTATAATGGTAAATATTATGATTTTGCAAGGACAATCAAGACAACAGGCTATCAGGAATAAAGTTAGGTCGACTACAGGTAAGTATTAGAGAGGGTTCCTCGTGCTGAACTGGACGATACCGAACACTGGAGGTGATGGTGGTCGGATCTGAAACGCATTTGAAAAAATCAAAACGCTGAATAATGTTTGGTTTTTAACCCTTTCACGGATACCTGTTCCAGTTTGATTTGGAGCAACATCTATTCCACTCATTTATTTTTGGTTCTAATTTGGAAGGTAATTTAAAATTCAATTGCTAGATGTTTGAATTAATAATCAGGCCAAAATCCGGGTAAACGCACGTGTTATTACAAAGAAAAAATCGTATCCATCCAAATACGAGACAAATGTGTTGTTTTTTAATTATTTATTTATATAATATTTTATTTTTACATTTTTAAAATTTTAAAATATAATAATTTTTAAAGTAATATATGAATAACTCAAATATATATTGTTGATGTCTTTCTTTGAAAAATTGGTACAATTTTGTTTTTGTTTTAATTTTTTTTTATTATATTAAATTACTATGGTAAAATTTTTTTTGTCTTTCTTATTAGCATTTTAATTATATTTTAAAAATAAAAGTGTGCACTCCATATCATATTCTATAAATAAAAATTATTTTTGAATTATTTTTTTTATCAATTTAATATTTTTGTTTAAATATTAAAAATTCTATATTTTGATTTGATATAAAAAAATTATTTGATAAATTTAGTCCAACCCATACCAGAACCCGTGTGAACGCACGGGTAACCATGCTAATATTGTGAATGCACGAGTAGTACACGAGTATCGTGTGAACGTATAGATGAACATGCCAAAAATCTGTGTGAACGCGCGGGTAACACACCAATATCATGTAAAATTATTTTTCTATTAATTTTCAACTAATTTTAATTTTAATTTTGAATATTTATTTTTCTCATTTATTAAACTTTACAAATATTTTTATTATTACAACTCTATCAATCTTAAAAAAAATATTATTTCTATTTTTCACAATTCATTTTTTTACAAATTAGTTGTTTATTAGTTTTTTTCGCCGTCTATATTTTTTCTTTTTTCCAAATAACATTTTAATATTTTTAATTTGTCTAAATTCCCATGGCAAGTATTGCGCGGTCCACAGCGGAACCCGTGCAGACGCACGGGTTTCCTACTAGTTATTTACAAAAATCAACACTTGCACACCCACCTAAACCAACCGAAAACCCAAACTCCTTCATCCTCTCACCAAAAAATAAACTCTTCTTTTCCCCATAAAATCACCCTCTATCCACTCTCTTCCATAAACTACATCCGGAAATTCACTTCTATTCTCCAAGCTTCCGAAGCTCATCTTCTACTACCACAAAACAAAGAAAAAAACTTCAATTTACCTCATAAACTTCAAACACTCCAAAAACAACACTCAACATCAACAAATTGTGGTGATAAATTCAAATATGTTTTTTACGTTTTCTTTTGAGCATTTTTTGCATTTGTTGCTGATTTATATTTATTTTATTCGGGATTTTGTTGAGCTGTTGATAATATTGTAATATGTGTGTGTTATGTTGTGGGATATTTCATTGCGTTGCGAATTTGATTTCTTAATATCATTTTTGTCCGACTTATTAAATAGTGGTTTCTATATGAATCTACTCTAAGTTGGTTTAGAGGTAAATTCAACACACTAGGTTTCTATTTATTTTTTCAATTACTTTTTTGTTTTAAAGAGTTGTAAAAATTATGTATAGCCTATTGAGTTGCTGGATTTTTATCGTGTTGTGCGTACAATACCATAGTTTATGTATTTTCTTATTTAGTTTTGATTTGATTGCCATGATCGCATCTAGCGCTATCAACTTGTAGTTCAGTTCATGATTGATACGACTTTTCATTTCATTTCTGTTGCGTGCAATTAGATTTAAACTTTGGTAGATGTTTTTGAAATCATGCCTTTGCGTTACGTGGGTTTCATTCGCGTCCTTGCATCATGTGAATTCGATTTGTGTCTTTAGGCAATAATTTGCATATGACGGTCTTTCTTTGCATTTTTATTGATACATATGTTACAATTCTATTTTGTTTCATCATCCCTCGTGTAATAAAATGTATCCCTCTCCCTTGCTTGTACTTTATTTCGCTTTCGATTCTTGCCTTAGCTTAGTTTAGTTTAGCTTGAATGACTGAATAATGCGACAACTAAAATAAATCATTTTCCAAATTAAAAAACGCTCGATCAACATCGAGCCATTTTTAAAATAAAAAACAAAACAAACTTAGGTTTTTCTAGTTTGAAAACCTTGATCAACATCAAGGGCGTTTTTAAAACCAATAAGTCGATCGCTTTTGCATTCAATCACTTCACAAATAAATCGCATTCGCGTCATCATAAAAAAACCTTTTCAACACCGTTTTACACTCAAATCATTTTCATTTTCAAAAACAACCAAACACTTTCACAAATGAAAACAGTCGTTAATTCGAGGTCTTTTTCATTTAAACCTAATCAAGTCATTTCCAATCAATGCGAATAAACATTGGTCAATACCAAGTTAATTTTCCATGCAAATGCAAGAAACCCTTGGTCAACACCATGCTTTTTTCAAACTCATTTCATTCTCGAGCCAATTTGCGATTTCAAATGCAAATAAACCCTTGGTCAACTCCAAGTTCTTTTCGAAACAAAATCAAACCAAACCATTTTCAAAAAGGAAAAGCACTTCATAAATATCAAGTCCCTTTTTCAAACTCAAAACCTACAACATTTCATCACCCAAGAAAGAACTTTTCCAACAGTCATCTGTGTTGATTCTCTCTTCCAACACCCGTCCGTGTTGATCCTTTCGCCCATATGTGAACCTTTTCAAACCTAGTGTAGTTCCTCAGAATTACGTAGCCTTGATTTCTCCATCGCACCTAGAGATATATAGGAGTGAGATCCAAAGTTTCGTCAGACACCCTTTTTAATAAACCCATTTACAACCTTTTTAAATAAAATAAAAAACAAAAAAATCTTTCACCTAAGTGCGAGCCTTTTTTCACCTTTCGCCCAAGTGCGAGTTTTCTTCTACTTTCGCCCAAGTTTTTTACTTTTTTGCTCAATTGTGAGTCCTTTTTTAAACACCTTTTTAATTCCTAAGCGTGAACCTTTTTTACCCTTTCCCCAACACTCGTCCGAGTTGGTCTAGACACTCTTTCATGTCGCCCAAACCCAAAATGTTTAAGTTTGCTAAGAACTACGTAAGCTTTGACTTTCCCATTGGACGCGGGAATATGTAAGCACGTGATTTTGAAATCTTGTCTAGCCTTATAATAAAAATACCAAAAACATTTTCCTTTCTTTTCTCTTTTTCTCGCATAATAATTAGGAAGCAGGTAAACATCACACTAACATTCGATCATGAGACTAACTAAATGGGTTTCGTTGAGTACAATGGATGTAAGGGGTGCTAATACCTTCCCCTTGCATAACCGACTCTCAAACCCTAATTTGATTGCGACGACCATTTTAACATCATTTTTAGTGGGTTTTATCGATATGTTCCCTTTCCTTTTGGAATAAGTAAAGTTCGATGGAAACTCTATCATATTTCGAGCGTGTGATGCACTCGAGTATTTTCTCTCTCTAATAGAGGTCGAACGTCAGGAACCCGTAGTCGTGCCTATGTAGCTTGTTCCTTAGTAGACCCCGAATATCCGGGTTGATAACCCAACATAACAGTTCAGAGGCAGTCTCAAGGTCGCATATATGTTACGAAATTTATGGAGGAGTCGTTATAGAACATGATTGACAATAATTATGACGACGACAGGCATTATCTCAAGCATTTAAGCATAAGAAATAATGAGTCAGCTTATTGTGGCCCAGTGGTTTGAAACATAGGCTATATAAAAGACACCATAGTAAATGGGAGGATATCAGAGAAACAGAGTAGAAATACATTGATAACAAGCACGTGAACAGTACACTACCATACATTTGCAGCCTCACCTAACGAGCATTAGGGAGATTATTCAAAATGTGTTTTATTAGGAACATTTGGCGCCAACTGTGGGGCCTCAGTAAAAAAATTTCATGCCGCAAAAAAATAATCAAAATATCACTAATCTCATAACAACTGGATGTCTGAATCATCTCCCAGCAGGAGTGAACCTCGCACTCTGCATGATATGGCACAATTATTAACATTTGTTGAAGCTCTAAGCCAACAGAATGAGTCATTATTGGACAACATTAATATATTGCGACAAACTCAGAGCCAATAGGAGTTGGAAGCAGAAGAGGAGCTCTTGGATCCCTAACCCCTTTCAAAAGTAATTTGGGTGATCAAGTTCTAGAAAACGTCAAACCACCACCCTTGGCATCTTTTGATGGTAAGAGTGATCCTCAGGAGCACATGATAGCAATCAACAATCAAATGACAATCATCAGCGCCTCCGATCCCCTTAAATGCAAGATCATGGCGGGAAAAATCAAGGATGTAGCCCAATGTTTGTATATGAGCTTACCCAGGTTCTCAGTCATCAATTACCAAGATTTGACCAGGAAGATGTTACAACATTTCTCTGCTATAGCAAGCATAGAAAGATGTCAACAACGAGCTTTTTCAACGTACCTCAAGGACATTTTGAGTCGCTCCGGGAAAATATGTCACGATTCAATAGGGAGACCATCAAAGTCATCTCACCCGAATCAGGAGATGTTCATAGGAGCATTCCTAAACGGTCTTAAGGCTAGTCAGTTCAACAAGTACTTGGCGAAAAAACCATCAACCAACATGGATGAGGTGATAACTCGAGCATAATGTCATATCCATGATGAAGAAAGCAATATGGAAAAGATATCCCGAGATGCTAAGGAAAAGACGCAGCCCAGACAAGATGAAGCTGGGTCCAAGAAAGACTATCACAAACCCAGAGAAAAGTATAGGTCGGTAACAATAGCCTCCCTGGAGGCCGTACGAAAGTTAACCTGAAAACTCCACTCCACTCAACACAAAGCGAGGAAATATCCTATAGGAAGTATACCATCTCAAACTACTCTCTACGCCAAGATGCCCTAAGGGGGTCAACACCGTAATGGGTAAAGACGAAAGCGCCTGGTGCTCCTATCATCAGATCTGAGAATATTTCACCGAGGATTTCCATCTGTTAAAAAAAAGAAATCAAAATTATGATCCAAAGAGGTTGTTTGCTGTCTTACGTAAAGGATGTGAGAGGGCCACATGGGAAGAGAAGCCCTCCTCGATGAGGGCCTAGCTCGGAGAATTCTTCTCATAAGAAGGGTAAGAGTGCCGAAGAAGTTTGAGAAACCAGAGTGATGCGCCCTAAGCTAAACACTATCTCGGGAGGTTTCACTGGCGGGGGAGAAACTAGCTCAGCCATTAAGAGATATTCCCAATCAGTAATTCACGTTTCTTAGAAGTTACTTTCGAAAGTAAAAGTAAGGCCAACAGCTATAAATTTTTCCAAAAAAGACGTAGAAGGAGTGATGGCACACAAGACATTCTGTATTGGGATGCGTTCAAAGACATAAGCATGGATACGTCTGAGTTACTACCCTTCAAGGGAACCCTTTGTTGGTTTCTCTAGTGAGCAAGTTCTAGAGTTGGGACATCTGCTTGTCATGACTATATTTGGCAGTGGAGATAGCTCAAAGTGCATCAAGGTAAGATACTTGATCGTAAATGCATCTTCTCCTTAGAGAATTATTATTTGAAGACCGGCATTTAATGCCCTTGAAGCAACCTTGTCTACTCTTTATCTCGCCATAAAATATCCCCTGGATGATGGGTGTGTGGGTGTGATAAAGGGCGATCAAGGGATGACAAGGAAATGCTACAAATACAGCCTAAAATTAAAGAAGAAATTGCAGTAAGATTCACCAATAAATGAGAACCCTATCAAAGTGAACCTAGTTGACCTTCATCCTTAGGACGACTTGGCTAAAGACAGCTTAATTGCCATGGGAGAATTAAAAAAGGTGTAGAATGGTTCTGAGAAATTCTAGACCACACATATTGGGTAAGGCTTATCTCAGAAAGAAGTTTTTGACATCATCAAAATATTAAGGGACAATGTAGACCTTTTCACTTGGAAGTCTTTCAACATGCATGAAATTAATCCGAGTATTGTATGCAATCATCTATCTTTAAATCCGTCCTCGAAGTAAGAGATGCAAATAAAGCGAAGAGATGGTGAGGATAAAAGAAGGGCAGTAGTAGATGAGGTGGGAAATCTCTTAAAGGTCGAGTTCATCCAGGAAATAAAATATTCGAGTTGGTTATCCAACATGGTTATGGTTAAGAAGAAACTAGGGGAGTGGCGCATGTGTGTGGATTTCACTAACCTCAATAAGGCGGTATGTCCAAAGGATCCTTATCCATTACCGCACATTGATAGACTCATCGACGGTGCATCCGGGTTTTACCTGCTCAATTTCATGGACACCTACTATGGCAACGACTAGATACATATGAAATTGTTGGGTGCATCCAAGACAGCATTCATAATGAATAGAAATAATTATTACTGTGAGGTGATGTCATTCGGTCTTAAAAATGCAGGGGCTATTTACCAGAGATTAATGTATATGGTGTTTTCTTCACATATAGGAAGAAATCTAGCGGTATATAATTGATAATATGGTTTTCAAAAACCCCAAGAATAAGTAGCAACCTTTTATCTTTTAGGCTCATTCTTGGCCTGCACATGGAAGCTCTTGAAATATTCACAAGTATCAAAATACATTATACTTGACAAAATATAAACTTGTAAGCAAAACAAAACAAAAATAGAAACAAATCAAAGGTAAAGTACTTACGTGAGTAATTAAGATGATCAACATCATTTTCCTCCATTTCAATAAGATCTGTAGGAAACATTTTAGAAAAAATAAAAAGACCTCCAAAAAGGTAACGTCACACCTCTTATATGTTCTCAAAGTGTGCGAGTCACAACACTTAATGGGCGAAGGATATCATATCCAATACTTGGGAAATCTAGACTCCCAATACTCATTATAAATCAATTTAAAACAACTCTTATACCCTCTCACATGAAAGAAAATGGTGTTAAAATGATCATAGCATGATTGAAAAGGGGAAAATCGATCATAGTAGACTTAAACACTTAGTTAGAGACATCTAAGCACCTTTTCCAACTCTCTTGGCAAACTAAAAACCCATAAAGGGTTTTATCTCTAGACATATGCAAACAACATCAAAGGCACAAACAAATAACCAATTAATGGGATGTAGTTAAGAAGAAGACATATTAACCTCTCTAAGAACCTTATTGGACAATCATCATCATCATGAGCAAGCACCAAGTCATCATTATCCTCTCCTTATAATTGGCACATAATTATATGCACATAATTATTTGATTAAATGTATTCATTATTTCATTTACTGTATATTGGTGCATATCATGCACATTTATGTAAATTGATCTCCTCTCTCACTATAAAAAGAGATGATGATCAACACTATCAATAACAATAATCACTATCAATTCTTATTCCTTATATGATATCAGAGCGTTAAGCTTAACAGCACCGATCCAATTTTTTTTCCTCATCATGCCTTCCCACACTATAGCTATCAATGAAACTACTAGTATCATTGTCCTACACACCCAGAATTCCATCAAATTGACAGGGCAGAATTTTCCAGCATGGAAGGTGCAATTCAATGCCCTTCTCATTGGATATGATCTGCTCAGTTTTGTAGATGGCACCAAACTCTGCCCAGCCGAAACACACGGTGACTATGAGTATTGGAAACGGCAAGATCAACTCATACTTCATGCTATTCTCTCCTCCATGGATCAGAATGTTGTTACTATGCTTGGTAGTGCAAAAAATTCCAAACAAGCATGGGACATATTGAACAAAACATTCGCTAGCAAAACACGAACACGCATCATGCAACTCAAGGAATGCCTCACGCGCTACAGCAAAGGCTCCAAATCTGTCACTGAATACCTACACGGTATTAAGTCTCTTTCGGATGAGCTCGCCGTCATCGATTCACCACTAGATGATATTGATCTAGTCATTCACACTCTCAACGGCCTCGGTCCGGAGTTCAAAAAAATATCTGCTGCTCTTCGTGCTCGCGAAAATCCCATTGGATTTGAAGAACTTCATGATCTCCTTCAAGATTATGAAACTCACCTTAACCGTGATGATGTCACTGCTCCTGTTACCTCAGCTCATGCAGCATACAAAGGAAACCAAAATACTGTCAAACGTGGCTATCCACCAAATAGATCTAATTATTACTCAAACACCAACAAGTCTCCACAATCACCAGAGATTGTAACTTGTCAATACTGTGACAAGTCTGGACACACAGCTAAGGTGTGTTATAAGCTGCACGGTTATCCTACAGGTTACCGCAATCGCCGCACTGCTGCCCATCATACTCGTTATGCACAGTCTCACAGTGATCCTGTAGCAACCTGCCTAAAAATTAAACTTTTAGAGTCGCCACCTATTCTAAGGGCGAATAGGAAACCCTACGCAGTTAAGAGATCAGGGTAAGATACTATATTCAGGTCGAGGGAAGGTGTTAGGCACCCTCAACCCTTTCCTAAAGGCTAACATTCAAAGATAAAGGTTTATGGCTAAGGAATTGAATAGGAGAAAAATTGAGATTTTAGGGAGGGGGACTCGCCTTGGTTATCCAAGTGCCTACGTATCTCCTTATGGAGAATCAGAGTCAACGTAGTTCGGGGAAGGGTTGTACGCCCTTAGAGTTGAATGGAATGTATTTGAATTTGTTTTGAAGTTGTTTTGAAATACGAATGTTCGAAGGTATTTTGAGTTACCTTATCGTAGTTGTGAACATCGCAGTGTTGAAACACCGTAGTATCGTGGTTTAGTGTGATTTAAATGTTTGGGCGTACAACCCTGATTTGATTTAGCACTATTAACCGCAACGATCAATAGATTCAATCGCCATAGTTAACAGATTTAAAGTTGTATCGTTACCAATTTTAATCAATTGATTTGATTATTACTGATAACGAATTATGGTATTTTTTAATAATTATGAATTGATTTACATTGTTACCCCTCGCAATCGATTGATTCGATTAAAAAGAATAACAAATTGATAAGAAGGAATGCTAATCATCGTAACCAATAGCTTTGGTTAAAACCATTTAGCAAAGTAATGTTATTTTAATTATTTAAAGGATTGATTATTACCCACCGCGACCGATTAATACGGCCGAAACGAATAATAAATTAAATCCTAAGATTTCTGCTAAAAAAACTCATGGGATCGGGCAAACCCTGATATCTTATATCACCACTCTAGGGTTTTTGTGATTTATAATAATTAAATATATTAAATCGAATAATCGAGAATAATTGAATAATCGGGATAATCGGAAAAATCCTAATATTAACTATTCCTAATCATCTATCCAACCCTAATTATAAATAGATTAATTAAATTATCTAATCTTAAATAATTAAAAATAAAGAATGAATAATAAAGAAAAACTATATGGAAGAACCTGGTTGTAATCCTGTATGAGCACTCTTGGAGGTGCATGGAGGAGCCTCCAATTCTTGTATGTTGGATCTCACGCTGGGAGATCTAATGGTTGAAATCTTGCAGGTGAGTAGCACTGAATCTCTAATCAAACAATTAGTTAAAAATTATTATGGCGTCACTGGGACTCGAACTCGATCCCCTTCGGTTGCCAATATCACGCTTTGCCATCCATGCTACCTACACCACTTGATAATATAACGCTGCATCAATAATATATAAAAACCAAACTAAAGAAAATTTTGAACCTGCAAAATTCTGCGCCCAGCCTTCTCGTCATCAACCTTAGAAATTCTGGAAAAAGTTTCAGACCTTTACCCACGGTTTTGGTGTGTGGCCATAGCCCTGCCATTATCAATCTCAACATACAAGCCAAATAAATTTCATATAAAAACGCAAATTGATTATAAATCATCCGATAAATCTAATGGGCTCCTTGTTTTTGGCCAATTTATCCTATTTCAAAAACCCCAATTCCAAGCTTCAATAACCTAACAATGGTGCTTCTTCATATCTGCAACCAAACTTCGATAAATCTATATGGAAAGCTTCTAAATAACATCCAGAACATAAATATGCAAACAAATTATATTGATCATGCACGAATCATTAAAATCGACTTTGAGAAAAAAGAAGAATAAACAGTGACTATGGGGTGCGGTTCTGGACGCCTTAATTGGAGGTGAAAGTCAGGAATCCCCCGGAGAACACCAAGAAATCGTTTTTTATCTACCAAATGCCTTGAACTTCAGTGCAAATCCGAAAACAAACTTTGTTTTTCCTTGACTTTGTGGACTCGGTTTTGGTCCCCCTCGGCTCAGTTTTTTCGTCTCCAAAACCCCCCTTTCATCATTAGGATTCACATATATATGTAGCAGCAACATTAGGTCAAGAAAATTTGATTGAAATCTGGTTTTGGAAAGATTTTGTGCAACTTTGATGATGAGATATTGAGTGGGATTTGGAGAATTATTTGGAACAACAAACTTGTACGTGAAAACAAAGTGATGAGTTTTTTTTGTTGTCTTAGACCAATTAATAGCATTAAAATACTAATATGGTATATATATTTTTTTATTTAATTAAGAAGAAAATAATAATAAAAAAAAATAATGATAAGTACTAATAATTTTTTGATCAAAATAAGTACTAATAATTAAAACTAATAAAAAAATCCTATTAAAATTAATAATAATAGTTAGTACTAATAATATTTAATGATAAAGATAATCCTAATAATAACTAATACTAGTTAGTGATAACAATAATTAACAATAAAAAAATCAAACCAAATATTAAAATTAATAATCAGACAATACTAATTAATAATAATAACAGTTAAAAATGATTAAACCAAATATTGAAATTAATAATCCAACAAAAAATCATAAGCTACATGATCAATTGTGAAACGGACTAAAAATCTCGGAGATGGCCCAGATGGGTCAGATGACTGAGCTCTAGCACCTTCTAACCTTAAACCTTATCTTAACTCAGGGTATTTTATAAGGGGGTGGGTTTGACAATAGGAATGTCAAACCCCATGACTCCTAATTCCGGCCCTTGATGAAAAAGACGCAGGTTTGATCGGGCAAATTTTGGGGTATGACAGCTGCCCCTATTCAATCTTTTTAAACCTGAAGAGGCAGATAGGCACGTCTGCCTATCGTGATCCAAAGGTAGAAGAGGATTGAATATTGAATGCCCCGAAATTTGCACTTGCATAGGGAAGGAATTATGTGGGAAATAGGCTTATAGATGCCACCCATTTGCCTGGCAGGATACTTGTCTAAAGTATATGCTTTTCAGACCTGGATCATTTGATTGTATCTGAGGAGAGAAGAAGTAATATCTTACATAAGACTACCTGAAGAGGTTCCTGAATAGGGTATATCAAAGGTTGATGCGAAGAAGCTTAAGCTTTGAACAATGCTTAGGAAGAATGTCTTGGAGAAGACTAACTGAGGAGTTCTTTAAAAGAACTAAGTGTGTCTTAGAAAAGATTGGATAAACATTTTAAAAAGGCTACCTAGAAAGGCATGATATATCTTAAACAAGATTCACCTAGAGAGGCTCCTAAAAGGATGTGAAATGTCTTAAACAGGACTCACCTGTAAAGGCTCTTAGATAGGATACGGGATATCTTAAACAAGACTTACCTAGAGAGGTTCCTATAAAGGGGACGATACGTTTTAAACAAAACTATCTAGAAAGATTCCTATAAAGGACACGATATGTTTTAAACAAAACTATCTAAAAAGATTCCTATAAAGGACGCGATATGTTTTAAACAAAACTACCTAGAAAGGATCCTATAAAGGGAACGATATGTTTTAAACAAAACTACCTATAAAGGTTCCTATAGAGGACATGAAACGTTTTAAACAAAACTACCTAGAAAGGTTCCTATAAAGGGAACGATACGTTTTAAACAAAACTACGTAGAGAGGTTCCTATAAAGGGAACGATACGTTTTAAACAAAACTATCTTGAAAGATTCCTATAAAGGATATGGTATGTTTTAAACAAAACTACCTATAAAGGTTCCTATAAAGGGCATGATATGTTTTAAACAAAACTACCTAGAAAGGTTCCTATAAAGGACATAAGACGTTTTAAACAAAACTACCTAGAAAGGTTCCTATAAAGGTCGTGGAACGTTTTAAACAAAACTACCTAGAAAGGTTCCTATAAAGGTCGTGGAACGTTTTAAACAAAACTACCTAGAAAGGTTCCTATAAAGGCTATGAAATATTTTAAACAAAACTACCTAGAAAAGGTTAGGATATGTCTTACACAAGACTGTTTGGAAAGGTTAGGATAATTGTCTTGGACAAGACTACCTGGAGAAGTAAGAAATTCTTTGGTTGCTTCTGGATTGTCTTTGAAGAAAGACTTGGAATGAGGTATTAGAATTGTATATGTTGAGATTGAATCGTTGATACGATCGTATTTGCGCTTGTAATGTGATAATAACATCCTCTTGATTATGAAGTGACCTGAAAAGGCAGCGTTAGTTGTATGCAATGTTATGATGCATGTGTCATGTAATGAGATTCTCAAAATAAATGAGAATTATGCATGTATGCTTATCCCACACTGCGGGATGTAAATAGTACAGGCGTGGGAAGATCAATTATGCAACAATGCTCCTTGTATGATACTAGTGTGACTCCCCGATTATCAGAAATTTTGAGAGACGTGCCCCTTAATATGAAGGAGGGACCTTTAGAGGGAACTCGAGTTTCACCATGTCTTGCCTGATATGCATTGCCCCAGTGTTTGATTTTTTGAAAGATATGCCCCTAGTCAATAGGATCCTTGGTTGTATGCCCCTGTTTTAGGAAAACCCTCTGGATGTGGTTTCCCCATTCAAGAGTCTTTATCAGGAATGATCGTCTTTGATTAGACCAATTTGGAGGTCTCCTTGATGCTAAGTGTTGATTTGAATGTGAAGCAGATGCTTTTCAGAATGAATCATGCGTTTCGGTCGCGTCCGACGGACAGTGATTTGCTGAGTACTCAGAATGAGATGATGTCTTCTATAAGACTACCTGAAAAGGTCCTTGGAAAGAATGGGAAATTGTCTTAAACAAGATTGCGCTTTAAATAAAGCTCAGAGGGATGTGTTTGTGCAGAGGGTCAACAAGATTCCTATAGAGGATGGAGACTGTTTTTGTGGCATTTTAAACAAAACTTAAGAGAAAAATATCTTGAAGGAGATCACCCTAGAAAGGATGGTGAACTGTCTTAGAAAAGACTCTGTACTTTAAACAAAGTTTGACAAGGTTCTTGAAAGCATAAGAGCAGTTTGAATATGTCTTAAAAGACTAACTGAAAAAAAGTTAAGAGATGTCTTACAGAAGACTACCTAGAAAAGGTTCTTGGAAAGGAATATGTCTTAGAGAAGACTGTTTGAAAGGGTTTGAAAATAGAAAGGATAAGAAGGTGGGTCTTTAAAAGACTGTCTGAAAAAGGCTCCTAGAAAGGGTAAAAAGTATTTGAACATGTCTTAAAGAAGACTATATTGACAGATTGAGAAATATCCTATACAGGTTCCTGGAAAGGATGTGAGAGTGGTATTGACCCCATCTGATACTGAGTGAACTTTGCAACGTGCCCCAGACAATGGGCTTGCCCCATGGGCTATTCAGCGTCTTTGAGAGATTCCTATGGATCTTGATTAGATTGCCCCATGTAAATGGGATAATGACGGGTTATGCCATGTGTACACATTAGCCATCCCAGTCATGCGTAAGGGATGTTTCTTCTTTTGACGAGTTTTTAAAGCTACTTCGTCAGTCAGTAGGATTTTTAGCCATTAGCCATGCCCCATGCGACTTCTCCCTGATGTTTAAACATCTGAATCCACATAGACAAGTGTACTTTGTAATGAAATTCATAAGATGCGAATGCATATGTCTGTCTTGAAAGTTTAAAAACATTTTGAGTAAAACAAAGTTTTTTTTTGGTAAGAAAGTGATATCAACTCAAGAGTTATAGTAGACCTTAAGGAGTCGGGATACCTTTGGTAACGATATGCTTTCGAACTAACCATGCTTCAGTTAGGACTTTTAAAGGTTGTAACGTGGCCTGGTTCACGGTTTAAAGAAACAAAAGATAGAGGCTCAAAGTTCATTTGTACCCATCCCCATCTTCGTGATGTTCTCCAGTCCTATGCTCAGTTAACTATGCATTTAGTCTCCAAAAGAATTTGGGAATTATGACGTTGACATTTATGATGGTTCAAAAACCAAAGGTTTATCTGCAAAGGCAGTCATTCTCCTTTTTTGTAATATTTTCCTTTTGTCGAAGGTACATAGTAACCTTTTTTCGACTTTGTTATCCCTAACTTTTGCATGAACTGTTCGTTTTAAAACTACAGTCAGCGGGATGCCCCAATTTTGCCTAAGTCTCCTTAATAGGTTTTGACTCAGCAGGCCCTTGTATTGCTTTCTCTTTTTTCTTCGTGGATATCGACTGCCAGATTTAATGATGATGGGGAACCATCGGTGATTATGTTCAAAGGAACAATTTGGAATAATTATGTTAACTGAGCAACTACCCTACCCCAGGTCATGTATTAAGGGTTTTATTTTGTATGAAGGAAAACTCCTACTTCTTTAGGCTCAAAGGGGTTGACGAGGGATTAACATCCTTATATCTCCAATATTTAGGAATTGAACAAATGCCTGTACATCGTCAACACGGTCTGTTCGAAAGCGTAGTGTATGAAATTGTGGTATCGTTTTCGTCATTCTCCCTCAAAAGGTGTACGACTTTAATCGAGAGTTGAATATCACAAAGAAGAAAACCGAGCAAAAACACAGTTTTAAATATAGTGAGAACACTAGGAATGAATCAAGACAAACGTAAGCAATGCATTAATGATTGTTGTAAAGTACATAGCATATGTCATAAGACTAATGTTTAAACAAACGGAAAGAAATTGCGAATGAAAATAAAACTAATGATCTAAGGAATCCTCCTTCTAGCCACTTATGGCTTTAGACTTGCTAGGATCTTCGAACTCAATGAGCCTTCCGTCAATCAAATCTTGTATCTTATGCTTCAATGGCCTACAATCCTCTGTATCATGACCAGGACTATCTGAATGATAAGCGCACCTAGCATGATGCTTGTACCCGGGAGCGGGGTTAGCCGGAGCTGAGTATGGAGGTAGCAGAGTTACCAGGTTCTGACTGAGCAGGCGTTGCAAGGCTTGAGACAATGGCATGTACAACGGAGTGAATGATCGTTTTGGCTTGGACCTCCAGGTGCGTTGGCCACCCTGTTGTTTTTGCTGATCCATTGATCTCTTCTGCTGAAATCTTGTTGGATAATATGGTCGGGATGTTAGGTTATCCTTCCCAATGGTCCCTTGTTCTGGAGATAGAAGAGGAATCTTCTCTTAATGTCATGAAAATGATGTGTATGCCATGCATGATATGTATGATATCTTTTTTCTTCTTTTTTTTTTTGAATAAAATGCGATGCAAGAATGCCTATAATGTATGATGAATGGAAAAAGAAATAAAAAAAAATAATGATCAACACATATATATACATATATCACATAATCACATAAGTTCATAGGTTCGACGTAGCGGCTCTTGGGAGCCAACCTTATTATAGGGGGGTTCTAGAAGGTCTCATGGGGTCGTTCGTAGCCTCCGAGACTTTTTTGTCTCTTCGGATTTTAGAACAACTCATTTTATCCATGAGGTTCGAATTTTTGGGGTAGGTTCCCGGAGAGATCAGCCAAATATCCCGTCCTGCCCTCAACAAAGTCAAGCCTCGTTTTGGACATTTCCGAATATTCAACCCACTCCGAGTGGAGTTATCAATGAGACTCGTAGGCGATTCATACTCCCCTATTGATCTCAAAGTTAACTCCCACACTTAGGGTTTAACACAACATAGAAAATACCAGCAATGCATATAAAAATATAACAACAGGCAATTAGATATAAATATATTAACATAAATAATTAAATATAAACATATTATAAACAATTAAATATTTTTTAGATAAAAAACAAATAAACAAATTTTTTTTAAAAAAAATAAAAAATAAAATAATTACAAACCCTAAAAAAAGCGAATTAGCCAAACCCTAAAAAGTTGTCAAACCTAAACCCTGCCAAAACCTAAAACCTATAGGAGCATAGTATTCACCATTATAGTTATCCCCAGCAGAGTCGCCAGCTGTAGCAACCTGCCTAAAAATTAAACTTTTAGAGTCGCCACCTATTCTAAGGGCGAATAGGAAACCCTACGCAGTTAAGAGATCAGGGTAAGATACTATATTCAGGTCGAGGGAAGGTGTTAGGCACCCTCAACCCTTTCCTAAAGGCTAACATTCAAAGATAAAGGTTTATGGCTAAGGAATTGAATAGGAGAAAAATTGAGATTTTAGGGAGGGGGACTCGCCTTGGTTATCCAAGTGCCTACGTATCTCCTTATGGAGAATCAGAGTCAACGTAGTTCGGGGAAGGGTTGTACGCCCTTAGAGTTGAATGGAATGTATTTGAATTTGTTTTGAAGTTGTTTTGAAATACGAATGTTCGAAGGTATTTTGAGTTACCTTATCGTAGTTGTGAACATCGCAGTGTTGAAACACCGTAGTATCGTGGTTTAGTGTGATTTAAATGTTTGGGCGTACAACCCTGATTTGATTTAGCACTATTAACCGCAACGATCAATAGATTCAATCGCCATAGTTAACAGATTTAAAGTTGTATCGTTACCAATTTTAATCAATTGATTTGATTATTACTGATAACGAATTATGGTATTTTTTAATAATTATGAATTGATTTACATTGTTACCCCTCGCAATCGATTGATTCGATTAAAAAGAATAACAAATTGATAAGAAGGAATGCTAATCATCGTAACCAATAGCTTTGGTTAAAACCATTTAGCAAAGTAATGTTATTTTAATTATTTAAAGGATTGATTATTACCCACCGCGACCGATTAATACGGCCGAAACGAATAATAAATTAAATCCTAAGATTTCTGCTAAAAAAACTCATGGGATCGGGCAAACCCTGATATCTTATATCACCACTCTAGGGTTTTTGTGATTTATAATAATTAAATATATTAAATCGAATAATCGAGAATAATTGAATAATCGGGATAATCGGAAAAATCCTAATATTAACTATTCCTAATCATCTATCCAACCCTAATTATAAATAGATTAATTAAATTATCTAATCTTAAATAATTAAAAATAAAGAATGAATAATAAAGAAAAACTATATGGAAGAACCTGGTTGTAATCCTGTATGAGCACTCTTGGAGGTGCATGGAGGAGCCTCCAATTCTTGTATGTTGGATCTCACGCTGGGAGATCTAATGGTTGAAATCTTGCAGGTGAGTAGCACTGAATCTCTAATCAAACAATTAGTTAAAAATTATTATGGCGTCACTGGGACTCGAACTCGATCCCCTTCGGTTGCCAATATCACGCTTTGCCATCCATGCTACCTACACCACTTGATAATATAACGCTGCATCAATAATATATAAAAACCAAACTAAAGAAAATTTTGAACCTGCAAAATTCTGCGCCCAGCCTTCTCGTCATCAACCTTAGAAATTCTGGAAAAAGTTTCAGACCTTTACCCACGGTTTTGGTGTGTGGCCATAGCCCTGCCATTATCAATCTCAACATACAAGCCAAATAAATTTCATATAAAAACGCAAATTGATTATAAATCATCCGATAAATCTAATGGGCTCCTTGTTTTTGGCCAATTTATCCTATTTCAAAAACCCCAATTCCAAGCTTCAATAACCTAACAATGGTGCTTCTTCATATCTGCAACCAAACTTCGATAAATCTATATGGAAAGCTTCTAAATAACATCCAGAACATAAATATGCAAACAAATTATATTGATCATGCACGAATCATTAAAATCGACTTTGAGAAAAAAGAAGAATAAACAGTGACTATGGGGTGCGGTTCTGGACGCCTTAATTGGAGGTGAAAGTCAGGAATCCCCCGGAGAACACCAAGAAATCGTTTTTTATCTACCAAATGCCTTGAACTTCAGTGCAAATCCGAAAACAAACTTTGTTTTTCCTTGACTTTGTGGACTCGGTTTTGGTCCCCCTCGGCTCAGTTTTTTCGTCTCCAAAACCCCCCTTTCATCATTAGGATTCACATATATATGTAGCAGCAACATTAGGTCAAGAAAATTTGATTGAAATCTGGTTTTGGAAAGATTTTGTGCAACTTTGATGATGAGATATTGAGTGGGATTTGGAGAATTATTTGGAACAACAAACTTGTACGTGAAAACAAAGTGATGAGTTTTTTTTGTTGTCTTAGACCAATTAATAGCATTAAAATACTAATATGGTATATATATTTTTTTATTTAATTAAGAAGAAAATAATAATAAAAAAAAAATAATGATAAGTACTAATAATTTTTTGATCAAAATAAGTACTAATAATTAAAACTAATAAAAAAATCCTATTAAAATTAATAATAATAGTTAGTACTAATAATATTTAATGATAAAGATAATCCTAATAATAACTAATACTAGTTAGTGATAACAATAATTAACAATAAAAAAATCAAACCAAATATTAAAATTAATAATCAGACAATACTAATTAATAATAATAACAGTTAAAAATGATTAAACCAAATATTGAAATTAATAATCCAACAAAAAATCATAAGCTACATGATCAATTGTGAAACGGACTAAAAATCTCGGAGATGGCCCAGATGGGTCAGATGACTGAGCTCTAGCACCTTCTAACCTTAAACCTTATCTTAACTCAGGGTATTTTATAAGGGGGTGGGTTTGACAATAGGAATGTCAAACCCCATGACTCCTAATTCCGGCCCTTGATGAAAAAGACGCAGGTTTGATCGGGCAAATTTTGGGGTATGACAGATCCAAATTGGATTCTTGACTCCGGGGCCACTCACCACCTCACAAATGCTCTTGATGATCTCCATCTTAGCAACCCTTATCAAGGCTCGGACAAAATCACCATAGGTGATGGCACTACTCTTCCTATTGCTCACACAGGTAAGGCAATTCTCCCCACCAATACCAAAACAATTCACCTACACAAAGTTCTTCATGTTCCTAATATTACATGCAAATTATTATCTGTATCAACTTTGTGCAAAACTAATTCCATTTCCATTGAATTCTTTTCTGATCATTTCTTGATAAAGGATTTGAAGACAAGGGAGCCTCTTCTTCAAGGATTGCATAGGGATGGCCTCTATCATCTACCACCACCATCCAACAACCACAAGGCCCTTCTCACCTCCACCTCAAGTTATCCACCTTGGCATCATATCTTTGGACACCCAAATAATAATGTCATGAGACATTTGTTTTCATCTCACCAAATAAAGCATAATATCAACACACCATGTATCTCTTGTAGTATCTCTAAAAGTCATAAGTTGCCATTTACTGTATCAAGTATTAAGAGCACTAGGCCACTTGAGATCATTTACTCAGATGTATGGGGACCGGCTCCCATAAGGTCAGTAGATGGTTACTTGTACTATCTAATTTTTGTTGATCACTTCTCTAAATATATTTGGTTATATCCATTGAAAAATAAATCAGATGTCTCCCTTATCTTTCCTAAATTTCAAAGGAAGAGCCGGGAATGTCATTCGGAAAAGACGAAGCAGAAAGTTATTACACAATAACTCGGTTGATTACTATCACTCTCCTCACCAAAGCACTAGAATAACTAGGATGAATACTAAAACCTAAAATTTACCTAAATTAAAAACTCCAATTCTTACTTCTACCTTGATTTTTAAAATGAGAGTATCACATAATGTAAAACTCTTTAACAGTAATAAGGGAGTAGCAACTTCACCACCAGGACCAAACTCTTTCAAAATCACATATGAAGAATATTGAAACAAAAAAGACAAAAATACGAATATATAAAGAGGTACAAATACATTATGAAGAGATGAAGAATCCGACAAGGAGAACATCTAAAAAGGTGAGCACGAAAGAGGTGAAGAACTTGTAAAAAAGAAGATAGTTAGGAACATGCAAGTAAGACGATATAAAAAGAGGAAAGAAATTAGACTAAAGTGAAATTTCTCCTTTGGTTTACACATCTCTTTAAGGTTTTTTTGTTGTTTGTCCTTATGTTTATTAATGGTTCAGTACTCTTTCTTCATCTGCTATCTTATATTTGGGGTTCATTTTAGTTCCTTAACAAAAAAAAAGATCATTTAAGTTCTTTAATTATAGAATCTGAATCACATTAGTCCATTCCGTCGATTGTGTTATTCAAAGTCAACCAATAAAGCTATATGGCACTGACTTGGAATGCCACGAGACTAACTTTGTGACTGATTTAGCAACGTAAAAATCCATCAATAAAAAATATTTTTGGGTTTTAATTTGTTGTTCTTCATTTTCTTTCTCTAACCTTTAAATTTTAAATCCATAAACTTTTTTAGATCAACTTTAAATAGATTTGGTCAAAATATCACATTGCTTTCCCTACAAAAATAGAAAAATTGTGTCATTGTTATTCGAGGTGTGATTTATTAGATTTATGAGAGATTTCTTAAATCAAAGAGTAAAATGACACCTTAATTTGTTCAATCTAGGTTTCTAAAATAAAGTGTACTCGTTATGGTTTTTGCATTAACTTTATTCATTTTTCATCTCTTTCTCATATTCATTTATTTGCCTTTTCTTAATGAATATAACTTGGGAAAAGTACAAGATGGTTGTGAATAAATTCAATAATGAAAGTTGAAAACTTTTTTAATTAAGTTATGAGATTGGATTCTAATATTATTAGAAGACTCTTGCTTTCTTTTGTTTAGGTTAAATTCATATTATAGATCCATGTGTACAAGATTATAAGAATGATCGAGTGTTTTGGCTTCTATGAAATATATTATACAATCAAATAATTTTTTTGTCAAAAAAAAATTACTTGATTGTGTAATGTATTTCAGTGCATCTAAATTGTTTTTCCTTCTAATCCTTTATTGGTAAATCACTTTTAATATATTTTTTTATCAATGATTTCATCCTAAAATGTCACACAACCTTCAATATTTCATTTTGATGTCAGTGATTTTTGTTATCTTTAAATTGTTGTCTTCAACATTTTAGTATGAATCGAGGCTTAAGACTAAGAAGCACAATGAAGAGCAAGCATGCGGAAGCCAAGAACAACCAATATGATATGGTTTTTTATATGGTTATTCTGATTATTATGATTCCATTCTTTTTTATTTATTTTAGATATGGATCTGCATGTACAAAAACTATACTTTATAGAGACGTTGTTGCAACTAACACGATAAAGAAGGGATCAAATTACACCCGAAGAGTTACACCACGAGTTACACTCGTTCAATAACTACATCTTGAATTAATATTTTTTAAATTCAACCGTTGGATTGAAACATAATATCATATAGATCATACCTATAAAATTTGAGCTTAATCTATAATGATTTACTATGTCATTGAATTACATCAAAATTAACGTTATATAAAAGCTCATTTTGACGTTAATCTTTAGATATCTTGATGATATAGTAAATCATTATAGATTAAGCTCAAACTTTATAGGTATGATCTATATGATATTTTGTTTCAATCCAACGGTTGAATTTAAAAAATATTAATTCGAGATGTAGTTATTGAACGAGTGTAACTCGTGGTGTAACTCTTCGGGTGTAATTTGATCCCTCCTCATATATATATATATATATATATATATATATATATATATATATATATATATATATATATATGGGAAATACTAACCAGTGCCCTTTGGGCACTCTTTAAGTAATTAAAGTGGTAAATTTTTATTAAAATACGTGTATTCAATGCATTAAAAGTGTATTGGAAATTGAAATATTAACTTTTATAAAGAATATTTTCTTTATTTAGTATGCTTAAAGAGTGCCCTGAGGGCACTGATTAATATATATATATATATATATATATATATATATATATATATATATATATATATATATATATATATATATATATATATATATATATATATATATATATATATATATATATATATATATATATATATATATATATATATATATGAGGAGGGATCAAATTACACCCGAAGAGTTACACTACGAGTTACACTCGTTCAATAACTACATCTCGAAATAATATTTTTTAAATTCAACCGTTGGATTGAAACATAATATCATATAGATCATTCCTATAAAGTTTGAGCTTAATCTATAATGATTTACTATGTCATTGAATAACATCAAAATTAACGTTATATGAAAGCTCATTTTGACGTTAATCTTTAGATATCTTGATGATATAGTAAATCATTATAGATTAAGCTCAAACTTTATAGGTATGATCTATATGATATTATGTTTCAATCCAACGGTTGAATTTAAAAAATATTATTTCGAGATGTAGTTATTGAACGAGTGTAACTCGTGGTGTAACTCTTCGGGTGTAATTTGATCCCTCCTCTATATATATATATATATATATATATATATATATATATATATATATATATATATATATATATATATATTTTTTGTAACTATTTTTAATAACATCTATAAAATTAACCAGTCATTCGCATGTTTGATTTCTAGAGCGAAACTTTGTTTTCTGTGAGATTTTGTGCAAACTTCATATCTTCCTCAAACACAAAACACCAATGTTGAGTATGACTGGTGTTCAACTCTATAAAAGTGTATGTGTGATGATCCAGACCGAAGTGTTTTTAGACCATGGAATGAAGGATTATTATGATGCCCTAAGTTTCTTGGCGATATGTGCGATGATCCAGGCTGATTAGGCTTTGGACTTTTATGAAGGATTATATTGCTTAGCTGATGAGATCTGTAAGTCCCACATGTAAAGTGATATGAAGCCTGAGTGATAAGATTAATAGTCTCTCAGGCGAAGTAATATAAAGCCTGAGTGATGAGGCTGTAAGTCTCTCAGGTGAGGTTATATGGAGCATGATTGATGAGACTGTAAGTCCCTCCGGAGAGGCGTTGTACCTCTCGGACGGGACCTTTATCAAACCCTCATACAAGACTTAGAGTTAAGTTTCTCAAGCTAGACTTCAGTCACGCCTCTTGGTTGAGATTTCTATGTTTAGTCCCGCATGAGAAACTCTAAGTTTCTCAAACCAGGATCTTAGATAGACTAGGAATTTTAGTACCTCAGGCGAAGGTATATAGGGCCTGACTAAGGAGACTGTAAGTCCCTCAGGCGAGACGTTGGACCTCTCGGGCAGGACTCCTATCAATCCCTCAAACAAGGCTTAATATTAAGACTCTTAGACTAGACTTTAGTCGCGCCTCTTGGACTTCAATCCCTTAGAATTAAGTCATATGCTTTTTCAAAGTCCACTTTAAAGAGGACCACTTATTTGTCCTTTCTTGGCTTCTTCCACCATCTCGTTTGTGATCAAGACACTGTCTAAAACCTGCCCACCTGTTAGAAATGTTGATTGTTACTCAAAATTAGCTTTATCTATCACTTTCTTCATTATATTTACCAACACCTTTGAAAGGTCTTTATATATTCATCTTATTAACGAAATAGGCCTAAACTATATTATTTTCATTGATTTCCTTTTTTTGGGTATAAACACTTAGGAGCAGTTTGCTCTTTTTACCACCTACTGATTGTGTGAAATTTTGTCGTAACCCTAATAAAATCACTTTAATGTCTTCCCATAATATTTTACAAACCCGAATTCTAAGCTTTTAGAGCTATCACACTTCCAAATTGCTTGTCTGACTTCTTCTTTCGTAAACTCCTAGATTAACACCTTGCTTGAATTTTCATCCACTCCTTCAAATTCAAAATTAGCTAGATATAGTCTTGCACCTTTGCTTTAGAATTGCTTCCGAAAATTCTCAAAGATTATAATTTTAATTTCCTTTGCAACTTTCAGCCTTCTTCCATTCGTCTCTATGGTAAGGATTTCATTGTGTTTTCTTCTCTCATTGATGCATCTATGATAATACTTGTTATTTGCACCTTTCTCTTTTAGTCAAGTAGCATAGTTACTAGAATTTATCATTTAAAGATGAATAAGTGAGATGTCGTGAGTTCAAACATGCGCTTCTGCACCTGATGTCCTTGCACAGCTATCAACTGAACCTCCCTTTCAACCATCGAATTCCGAAGTTTTGCCATCAGAAAGGAACAACAATTATGTATTCTTTAAATTATAAATTTAATAAAGATATTTTTGTAAAAAAATCATTAATATATGTTAAAGTATATATTATAAATATAGAAAATGGATTTAAATATTAAGGACATAGAGAGCACTACCTTTATTTTTGTTTCTATTACTCTTTTCTTTTCTTTTATATATCTGAGAGGAAACCTTTTCTTCACTTTGGTCAAATTTGTATTTATAAACCTGTCGTTTAATGTGAAACGGATATAGTAAATAATTCCCCTAATATTTTAAAATTAACAAACAAAAAAAAACTGCGGCGCTTTTTTGAGCATTTTAAGTTTAACGTTTCTCCACTCTTCTCTCTTTCTCTACTCTCTCTCTTGTTTTTCTGAGTGTAGCAACAGAGAAAGAGCACACAGAGCAAAAACCAGATTCGAAGAAACAAAAAATGGCGGGTTACAGAGCCGACGACGACTACGACTACCTCTTCAAGGTAGTTCTGATCGGAGACTCCGGCGTCGGCAAATCGAATCTTCTTTCTCGGTTCACGAAGAACGAGTTCAATCTCGAGTCCAAATCCACCATTGGCGTTGAATTCGCTACTCGTACTTTGAATGTTGATTCCAAAGTCATTAAGGCTCAGATCTGGGATACTGCTGGTCAAGAGAGGTAATTTTCGTGATTTTTAGTTTGATTTGTTGATTTGTTTTGCTCGAAAATGGGAGATCGTGGTTAAGTAATGAGTTTTGGATTTTTTGTGGTTTGGTTTTTGAATGTTTGTGAGTTTGTTTAATGGATCTGATCTGTGGATAGTAGAGTTTTTTTTGTAGTGTAGTGGATCGTGATCTGTTGTTGGAGTGTTCGTCGATTCAAATGCTTGAGTATTTGAATGGTATATAGAGTTATTCATTGATGAATGATGAGTTAGAAAACTATAAAAGAAGATGAAGAAATCAATTTTGTGTTTGTGGAATTAGTTTAGGTAATTAATTAATTATTACTTTTATTAGTGGTAAGGAAATATCTTTTTGGATTCAATTTTATAGACTTCAGCGTTTATTTGATTTTCCATATTAGCGGTGAAATTTGGACTGAGGTCTATTATTTTTTACTTTTTTTGTTTTTAAAAAAATAAAATTTAATTGTTTAAAAAAGACCAAGAGTCTTGCTTTTATGAATATAAATAAGTTACACTTGGCATCTAGTGTCTAATTTTAATTTTGGCAAATACTAATTTTAGGACATTAGTTAGGCTTTCTTGGATTGATGAAATTGGATGGAGGTATGAGATGGAATGAAGTGGTATTTTATTGTTTGAATAATTAAAATCGGATGAAAACGGAGCGGAATAGAGTGGTATGGATTCCATTCCATTACTTACCACTATATTTTTTTTCTTTCTGATTTGGACGGAATGAAGAATTTGCTTTGTTACGTCATTAAATGTCTAAACGATGGAATAGATTCTTCATTCCGCTCCTTTCCATTCCATTATGTCACTACATCCCACTTTGCGCTGCTCTATTTTGCTCAGTTCATTTTTCCTACTTATTTCAATCAAGGTTGTCAAGATCGGGATCTTGCATAAGATCGGGAGGGGACAGTAATATTGTAAACATAAGATCGTAATTAAGGTCGGAAGATCCTACCCAATTATTTTTGTAAGATTGAGAGGGGTAGCAAGATCGTAAAACATAAGGTCGTAACAAAAATCGTAAGATATTACTAAAATGAAAAATTAGACTATATATTTGAAGTTTTCTTACCTGATATTTTGGTAGACACGTGTATTTGTGGGAAAATGGCCTCCGCCAAACTGTAATTGTTGCACCTCGGCATCTTGCCAACCTTCTTGACTTGTAATAGTGGTGGCTGGAAAACGACTGACCGTGGCCGGAACTGGCCATGATCGAACAAAATCAATGATTTTATAATTGTTTCACAATTTGGCTACAACATGCGATTCTACTTAAGACTGCAATCGTTGGGGGTGAGTGAGATTGCAAAATCGTAAGATTTTAAGATCTAGATTGAGATCTTGTTTGATCCTGATAAGCGGAACCCTTTAGTTATTATTCCATACTTACTTCTAAACTTCTACTGAATTATGTATACTGTAACATTGATATTGAGTATAGCATCTTATCTAATTGTCAAATGATAACCAAGTTCATTTAGTTCATGGAATGGAGACTTCTCGTCTTCATATTTTTTAACATATATATTATAGATGACACTTGTAATTTGTATAATAATATCTTGATGCTTATGTTTAATTTTCATGTATAAGCCTCATTTTGAAAATTAAGGCTTGTTAGGTGTTAAAAAATCGTTTTCTAGTTTATTTAAGATCCATTTGACCATCTGTTATCAAACCATTCAGGCCATGTTCCAGATGTCCCCTTTTTGATGTGAGGGGTCTGTGTTTAGAGTCCTACACTGGATGGGAAAATGTCTAGATATGAGTTTGTAAGTGTGGCAGTCACACCTTACAAAATGGTTTTGTAAAGGTTGAGATAGAATGTACCCAAATTCTTGGAACTTATATTTACAAAATTGATACTTCATTCTCACTTTATTAAAAATAAGGTGACATTGTTGTAATTACTCGTGAAATGCTGGGATTTTGCATTTCTATTTTAAAGCTTGGTGAGATTTGGAAAGTTGATATCCGTGTGTACTTCTGTTCTCACGCTTTGTTCATCTATGTTCTTGGTCTATCTAACTATCCCAAGTATGAAGCAGTTGGGTGCAATTGTTGCAAAATAAAGTTAAGCATCAACCTCAGTTAAGCATATATACTCATAGAATTTTATCATATAGATTATATTCTTTTTTTCTTTTGCGTTATGTCATATAAAAGGTCCCTTAATCATAATGTCGAAATAGAATTTTGAATATTAATCAATCATACTCATTGGATGCTTACTTAGTACATAGGCTGTATTAAACTTGCTATAAATAAGTTACATGTATCATAACTCCCAACGAAAGTTTAAGTTTCCTATAATTGGCTGCGAGTGAAGCATAGTGTCCTCTCATCAAGGTCCTCTCTCTGCCAAATGGAAAACTATTATTTTACATGTGATGAGTAATGATATTGTTGTGGGTTTATAGCTTGAATTGTTGACACATGGTGATATCTTAACCAGTTAATAATCTTCCCTGTTCATCTCATTACATATTCATCCCCCTTTCAAAACTGCAATCGTTGGAAGATGGTAAAAAAGCTTACACAAGAGTAATAATATATTGGTCTTTTTATGTTTACCATTTCGACTACTCCCTTCAAGAGTTCAACAATATCATAGTTTGTTTTTCGTCAAGTTTTTCCTTGAAAATTCTTCCTAGAAACAAAAATCCCCATCTGCACCCTGCTACTAAGATTACATTACTATTGTTGATATTTTACTAGACATTATGATAATTTGTAATTGTCTAAAAATGTGCTGTTAGAAGTTGATAGCTGTGCCTGATCTGAAAGATTTAAATCACATAGCTCTATGGCTATGGATGTGTGATACATATTTCAAGTGCTATCTTTGGGATTAAGGTATTTGGGTTATATTTTTCATTCCAATGGCTTTGTTAAATCCCAAGATTGCATATCATTTAAAAGCATGTATTGTGTTTTACCATATCTAGATATTTTTATTTAAGTAATATTTTTATTGCGACAAAGTTTGGATTATCTTCCTGTTATTAAGATAATACTTTCTCTGACGAATAATGAAACAACATGCTCTTGTTTTATTTCTTAGTTAACTGCTATTTTTCAGCAAGGGGAGGTTAGAAAACTAGAATAATGAGGTGAGATACATGTGTGAATTTTGAGATGCCGATTATTTGTAGAAATCTAAGGACATGGTGGCTCTAAATCTAATGAGGTGGTGCCCCAAATACTTCATTTTGGCTCTAATCTTTGTTTAGGGAAATTGTAGTCTCATTCAAGTTCTGTAGCCAAGGCCAGTAACATAATAAGTCCTGTCTAGATTTATATTTTTGTTTTCCCTTGTAACCAACCATCTTAATGAACAAACACACTGCTGTGTTATTGGTTAACAATCTGTTGTTGTGAGTAATGATATGTAACAAGTTTCTAAACACTGAACAATTGTTTTTTTTATTTGGAATAAATGGTTTTAAGTAATTTTATTACCAAATTCATGTTACTAATTCACACTGTTTCTATCTGCAGGTATCGTGCCATCACCAGTGCTTACTATCGCGGGGCAGTTGGTGCACTTCTTGTATACGATGTCACACGCCATGCAACATTTGAAAATGTTGACAGATGGCTGAAAGAACTGCGAAACCACACAGATTCCAACATCGTTGTGATGCTTGTTGGCAACAAAGCAGATCTTCGTCACCTTGTTGCCGTATCAACTGAAGACGGGAAGTCTTATGCTGAGAAAGAATCACTTTACTTTATGGAAACCTCAGCTCTCGAGGCTACTAATGTAGAGAATGCATTTGCTGAAGTTCTGACTCAAATCTACCATATTGTTAGCAAGAAAACGGTAGAGGGTGCTGAAAATGGAAACGCATCTGTGCCAGCCAAAGGAGAGAAAATAGATCTTAAAAATGATGTCTCTGCCTTGAAGAGAGTTGGTTGCTGCTCAAGCTAAATTCCGAAAACATAATTCGATTGGTTGCTATCGGCTCTGTTGTATGTGTAATATTTTAAGAGAGATACAAACTAGAAGAAAAAACAAAAAATGTAATTTAATTATTCATAGTATTATGTTAGACTCTATGTGTAATCTTAAAAAACAAGTTTGATGTTCCAATAGGAGTTGCTGGGGAAACAAGATTGTTACTATGCTGCTTAGTCTGTACTTGTAGTGTGATAGTTATTTTTGAAATGTTTTCATCTGCAAAGAGATTCAAACATTGAAGTAATTGAATCATTTGTTTCATTAAGGTATTTTTGTGCGCTATTTTGTTGTGGTGAATTGAATAGACATTAATTGGTTCGTATATATATCGGAACCTGCAGATTGGTCAGCTCGACTTGATTATGATCGGCTCTCTATTCAACCGGCCAGTGACTCGTAAAGTTAACGGATACATGATGCCTACATCAATTGGAAGCATGCAATTCTTAACAATACACTTATTTTTAAATTTAGATTTATATCTATAAATAATTTGAGGGAACTCAGTATGTGATGATTTTGCTTATGACAATATTTGTTTCTTAATCATACGTCACTCATGAAGAAGATGATCAAGTGACTCTAAACACAAGAGGAAGAAGAAGTTTGAATTATGTTGGTTGAAAAATATTATCCAATTATAAACACTTGATTTATAAAATCGTAAGTTAATTTTATTATTTAAACAAATATTAAGCATTAACAGAGAAACAATAAACAAGAGATAGAGAGAAAAAAAGAGAAACAATAAACAAGAGATAGAGAGAGAAAAAAAAGCCGTAAAGAAATCCTTGCTATTTAAGCTTCACCCTCAATTGTGTTGCAACCTTCTACCTTGCGATTTTCCTCAATACCTTGTCTTTAAAATCTAGAATAATATAACTTGGCGTCTAATCCATCATCTTAGACTTCTCTGCGTGTTAGGCCAACCAACACCAATGCCTCGCCTTTCAATGCCTTAGCACAATTTTTTAATCAAAATTGTCATCCGATGATAAATTTTTGAGGTCCAAGTTAGTACTCATAGTGCTCACTTGAAATATTGACCCATATTTTCCCATGGGGGCTCGACTTGTTAGCGGGTGCTTAAAAAAATCAACACTTGTGTTCAAGCCAATAAGAATAATAGTTTGTGTGAAGTAATAACAATGACAATCAAAATTTATTTATTTTTTTTTTATGGGAAAAGCTATTTTATTAAGAGAAAAGCCAAGAGGCATTACAAACAACAATAGACTTATGGTATAGGACAAATCCCATCCATAGTTGAGAAGTATCTAAGACATTACACATAGATTTATCAAAAGTTAAAGGAATACAACCAAACCAGAAACAACAACATATCATCAAATCGTCGACTCTTGTAAGAGCACCATTAGTGGCAATATAAGAATGAGAATCTATTGTCTTTTTCCAAATCCAATTAAGGATGATTTCTTTGACTTGTGTATGTGCATATTGACTTCCTTTGTTCTCAAGATTGTCCATTTTCATGGAAAGCTCAAATCTTTGTTGTTGACTAGAGATAGTGTTACTCAAAAACACAAAAATCCTTTTAGGCTTTTTATCAAACACCATGAGTGCAGTCTTAAAACCCAAATGACTAAAGCATAAAATAGACAACATAAAGAAAAGCTAGATCTGAAAGAGGGACAAAATACAACCTGTTGTAAAACCACGGCGGCTTTGGAGGTGCGCGAATCGTAGCCAGTAGAGCATAAACAGAGGAGAGATGCAGATTTGAGATGCTAAGACCAACTTTGAGGATATTTTCAAGTTTGAGGATATTTTCATCTATCTCGTCCACTATAGAAAAGAATGATTACAAAAGTTACGAAAATGTAAAAAAAAAAATAGTTTCTCATGTTCTCCAACTACTGTCTCTAATTTCTACCTACCCGTTACTCTTTTCACAAAATCCAAATAAAAGATCCTAAGAGAGAAAATTTAAATTCTTCTCTAATAAATTTCATTATATCCATGATGTTTTTAATGTATTTCCCAGCCTAAAAAATCTCTATTAAAGAAAAACTCAACCATTATCTTTAAATCCTAAAAGTTCTCTTTTGATTTCACAAAGTTAACCATAAAATATAATAGTAAATACCACTGTAAACTCTCACACATAAAATAAAATAAAATTCTAGATTGAACATGAGAAACCACAAAACATATTCAACTCAACCAAATCAATAACGAGTTGAGTTAGGAATTATATTGCAAATCTAAAACTTAAAAGATACATAAATAGTAAACTTGTAAGCCGTAAACTCAAACAAATACAAATACAGAATGTATTAAAATTTATTAAGTTATCAATTTTCCAGTACAGAATAATACAGTCTTATTCGTATATAGTGTTAAGCAAATACATAATTTAAGAATAGTTCCAATTATCTAATGAATATAGAGCTATCTATTTATCGCAACAGCACACATTTCCAATACAACTTCCACCTTTATTAAAACTCTTTTCTTTACAAAATCCGGAACAAGATGCACCATTATTTGGACAAGACCCACCAGGGCAGACTTTTGAGCCAATAATAACCTGTTCACTTGATACTCCTACAAATCCAAATACTATCATAAATTTGTATAACAAATTCTACAAAAATAAAAGTTAAAGAAAATTATTATGAAATTGTTTGTTACCTAAGTTCATGATGGCCAAAACAATGCATAAGATTGCAAAGAGATTTTTGATGCTAGTATTCATTTTGGAAGCTTGACAAACATGGCATTGCTAGAGGCTATTTAAGGTGGCAAAGGAAACAATGCAATATATTAAAATAATAAAAGGTACAATGAGTCATGTTCAAATGAAATCTCACCATTTTTCATAGATGGCATTTTAAAAACTATTGTAAGAGAATATTTATTTATTTTCTTTGAATTTGATAACAGTCTTGCATGTATTTCTAATTATGATTGATATTACTAATTACTAATATTATAATTGTTATAATTTTATATTTACTATATTTATAAGCATATAAATATTTTAATAAGAAATTAATTTTAATAAAATGGCAGTTATGAGATTATGATATTATTTATATTTTTAATAAAATGGAAGTTATGATTTAAAATAAAAGTATATAATAGTTTTAATTATTTACCTATTAAAAAGACTTCCTATCTCTAGTTATATGAACAAAATCAATTTCACAATAAATTAAAGTGATTATAATAATAAATATAATAGATTAAAATATAAAAAAGTAATGGGTCATATTCAAATAAGACATCTTTCTTTTTTTTAACCATTTTCAATTTTTTTTTTCTTTCAGTGACTTTTCTCCTTATAATTTTACATGTACATATTATTATTCAATTTAATTTAAAAATTAGTTGAATAGTAAAAAACAACATAAATAGAAAATTTAAGATATAGGACAAATTAAAAAGAAAAAGGAAACGCAAATATAACAAAATATAAATTTCTCCATATTAAGCTTAAGCTGATTTTCTAACCTTTAAATTTGTATTATATAACTGAGCTTTCTTTTTAATTTTTTTTGGTAGAGTTCTTTTTAAATTTTTTAAACCTACGCTAAAAATCACAGTCGTATAAAGGCTCTTAACTTAGAAATTTTTATCTAAATAACCCAATTTTTCAATTCAATATCCAAAATAATCCACTTTTTCATGAATTTTTTAAACTAACTCATTTTCAAAAAAATAAAAATTTCTAACACAAAGGAGACGACAATCTAATTGACGACAGTGTACAATTCAAAAAAGAAAACGTCAATTCAATTGACCATAGTGTACAAACACGTAGGAGAGAGAATGTGTTTTCCCTCCCATATATTTGTACACTGTCGCCAATTGGATTGACACATGCTCTTATGTGTTGTACACTATTGCCAATTGAATTGACGCCTTCTTTGTGTTGAATTTTTTTTTGTTTAAAATTGGGTTAGTTTGAGAAATACGTGGAAAAATAAGTTAATTTGAGTATTTATTTAAAAAAAGTGGGTTATTTGATTAAAAATTTCCTTAATTTGCAATTTAAATATTACAGAAAAATTAAATCGTTGTCGAATTCTCAGCTTCATTGGCATAATTTAGATTTAAATGGGCATCATTAACAATAATATTCGGTACAAGAAAATTTTGCTTTTGAACAAGTAGAAAGTGGACGCTAAAGATTTAATTTGGACATTAACAACAATTTAGCATCCGAACTATTGTTGAGAATAAAACCTTGAACTTAAATTGTTGATGATGAAAGTTACGTGATTTGTTTTCTTTGGTTTATTATAATCTCATTCAAAAAATTTATGATATTATTAAATACTTTAATTTAGTGTCAACTTTGTGATACTATTATTACTGTTTGTTAAATAAAAAACATGAAAGTTACTTGATTGCTAAAATAATGTAAGTTAATTGTTGAAGCGGTAAAGCGACAAGTAATAAAAATTTTGGAAGTATTTATGAGTTTGAATTTGAATGAATTTAAATATGAAAACGGAAAAGTAAATATCAACACAAACGAAATTCATTCTTCAGAAAAAAAGACTTATCAAGCCTGACATATAATCTACTTATCACAAATTTAAACTTATCGACTAATTACACTCAACCTACAATACTCATCAATGTCATCCGGCATCGCTCACACCCTAAGTCATTTATAACCCAAAGTAGAGAAAACTACTATATCATCTCGGCGACGATCTCTTAGCACACCTTAACAACACAGCAGACATCCATATAAATCGTATCGACAATCTCTCAACCGACACAACCAACACGAAAGCATTAAGCTTCGACACCCATAAAGATTGTCACCTCTAAATGTATCTCTAAAATCCAGAAACTAACAGATAATCATCCTAGATAAGGATTCAAGAAGTCTATCTCTAAAACAACCCAAATCCCCAGTACAGAGCAAAAATCTAAGACAACAATCAACAAAGATTTGTAAAGCAAACTTTATATAACGCCATGGGCGACAAATATACATGAGTTAAAAGTAAATATATATAAAAAAACCCAGCCAAGAGAAATACATAGAGAGAAATATAGATAAAACCACAAATCTTCCAGTTTGTCAACGCCGGTTGATGAGCAATCCACCTCCGAATCACCGAATGCAAGATCCAAAGTTGTTATCTAAGCTAATCTTAAAGAAAAATGAGGTTGATGGAGTTGAGAGAACAAAAACCCTCTCCCAAAACCATAACCCTAACAAATGAAATGAAAATGAAGTATATACAAAAATATTGTCCCAACGCGTTCGCCCGACGAGCCAATTGCTCCACCCGACGAACGACTTTATTCTGGCCACACAGCCTGCACCACGTCAACAAGTGGGCACAAATATCTACTTTCGCCCGACAAACAAATTTCTTTGCCTGAAGACTCCTGATTCTTTCGCCCGACGACCAAGAGGCGGGCCAAGGCAGAAGCAAGACCATTATTTTTCCCTGCTCGCCCAACGAGCCAATTGCTCCGCCGGGCGACTCACACCAGTCTGCAACTATTTATTTCTTCAATTGCTTATTCTTTTATTGATTCAAAATTGCATCCTTGTAGCTTTATTACTCAATGCTCCATACATGCTTAAATACCTACAAAATGAATAAAAAATTATTAGTCGGTACATAAATGAATCAAAAACTCGGTAAAACACAAAGTATACGTATTTATGTAATATACACTAAAACTCGTCTAAATTGAGAAAAAAGAGAAGATAAGTGCCTCAAAACTATACACAAAAATAACTACAATTTGGCACTTACCAATAATTCATTCTCTAGTTGATCATCAAGATCATCATTATATTGTGGATGTAAAGGAGAATGACGAGGTCGACTTGTACTACAAGATACACTGTCTAATTAATGCTTTAAAGATGTAAAATTTCTGGCACATGCAAAACATGTTAATATTGATGTTCTTATATCAGAACAATGTCAAGACAAATGTTATAACATCTGTCTCCATAGAGATCCGAGGTCTTCACACTTATGAACATGAATGTTCTGACATTGATTGATCTATACTCCAGTTTCAACCTTTTCTTTGAGTATCACAGACTTGTTGAAGTAAGTGCAGATGTCCTAGACATTCTGGCCTGTCTCCTCAACACCTGGTTAGATATCCTTTCAAGGAACACAATATAAATAAGAAACCCTTCATCAGACACCAAGGCATAAGATTAAGTCTCCCATTTCTGGATCTAGGGTTTCTAGTTGGGGATAACTCTCGCGGTTGGAATCTATCTAGGAATATTTGTTAAACTTGGTGTGGAAGAGACTTCATTTTTGATCTCATAGGTATGTTAAATTAGGGGATGGACTATTCTTCTTAATTATGTGTTCAATGTTATTCTAGTTTTTTTCTCTTGTTTATTAAGATATTTTTGAAAGTATATAAGAGGTTAGTTAGGATCAAAAGGAGGATTCTATGGGGGAAGGTGAAAGGTGTTTCAAAAATTTCCTAGGTTAGACAGTATGATTTTTGTAAGCCTAAGAAGAATGAGGGCCTAGGCGTTAAATATCTCATGATGGTTAATCTAGTTATTCTAGAAAATAGAGATGGAGACTCATGACACGCACTTCTAGTCTTTAGTTTGATATCCGTTCTACTCATTATGGTGCCTTCATTGTCTTCTCCTACTGTGTGGTAATGTCCATGGGGCGCCGCTCCATTTCCACGTGGTGGGAAGGAATGTCTCTTCTTGGATCTAAGAAAGACGATCCTTCGAATTGGTTTGAGCCTAGTTTGGTTAAAAAGGTTGGATTTGGTCTTCTGACTTCCTTGTAAGGAGATACTTGGCTAAGAAATATTCCCCTCCAGATTAGATTTTAGATACTCTTTTCTATTTACCAAATTGAATAAAGGATTGTGAGTGATATAGGGAGGTGGTATCATGGGATGAATTCTTGGGATCTTACATGGAAGAGACTATTCTCAAACTCTGGTTGTTGAGTTCTTCTTGGCTTTCAAAGAGGTTCTAATAAGTGTTGAGAGTGATAGGTGAGTTTGGAGACATGTAATAGATGAATTTTTCTTTGTGGTGTATGCTTATCAAGTCCAATAATGACTTAGTCCTATCTAAGAGGCCCATTTAGTTAGTGTGATTGTGGATCTACCCATGGTTTAAAATAGTTGGCTTCTTATAAGGTGGTTATCTTTTCTTACCAGCTTCTATGGGATTGGTTCTGTCTAAAGAAATTTGTTTTCCAACTGAAGGTTATTATCGACCAGGAGGGGATCTCGTGTATCTTATGTAGGGATTAGTTTGAGTCAGTCTCTCATCTGTTTTTTACCTATAGTTTGGCTTCCAATGTCTGGTATAGGATCTCTAGGTGGTTAGGGGATACAAATGGTCCTATATTTGAATCAGAAGCGGAATCAAGAATTCTGACATATTTCCTGGTGCTTAGTGATTTTTTTTTGGTTTCTTGTGGTTTTGGTATGTTGTTGGTGGGTTTGGAGTATAAGCTCTAGCCTGATCCCTATTGGGCCGTAATTTATTGTGCAAGTGATTTCTAGACTTTTGTTATTTGTTTTTGGTCGCTAAGAGTTTTATCCTGTGCGTTTATGGTTTTGTTCTCATGTTTTTTAGTTTCTTTGTTTAGTCATTTGACTAAAGTAATTATACAAAATATGGATTTGATCCTTTTAAATCTATTATTATATGTGGTTTTTTTTGGAAGCAATAAGATTTCGTTGAACCAAAAAACGGTTACAGACAAGGCGATCAAACGATCCAGCCACAAAACAACCCAACTAAACCAATCAAGGCATCAGTAAATCAGCTAGGTGATGTCTTAGTTTAGGCTTAGTCCATAATCAATTCACAATAATATCAATAATACTTTCTCCTAAATCCACAGTGTGGGGTGTAGTATTAAAACAAACATTATTCCTGTAAATCCAGCACGCATAAATGGTCTCCGAAAATGCACATTTGAGAAATAACGCACGCCACCCTTTACCGGAGTTTTCACCTTATATTAAAATAGTTTATTTCAACTCACAAAAATGTAAGAATACCACTCAACAAAACAATGAAAAATAAAAACATAAATAAATAAATAAATAAAATAACAACCTTAATGAAATTATTTAGTCAAAAAACATAAAATAAAGTATTGAAAGTAAAACTATAGTTCAAATTGATATCAATTTATTCATTACTGAGAATCATAAACAAGTATTTGTAGACACAATGATACAAATAAATACATTATTTGAGAACGAGTGTAGTTATCTAGTTTTGGCGATCACAACAGCATATATTTCCGATACAACTTCCACCTAAAGGAAAGTTTCTATCTACACAAAATTTGAAACAAGCTGGATCGTTGTTCGGACATGGACCTTTGGTAGGGCAGAATTTATCTTTGGCTGTAAAACTTGTTACTCCTGTGCAAATCAAATGGACCATTAGAAGTAATACAGGAATAAGAGCTAAAGAAAATAAAAAATTCTAAAACCTTTTAAAATAAAATTGATTGAATTATGGAAGTAACATGTTACCTGAGATCATGACCAAAGCAATGCAAAAAATTGCAAAGATATTGATGCTAGTTGTCATTTTGGAAGTGTGATAAGAATTGCCTTGCTAGAGGCTATTTATAAGAAGGCTAGGGAATTAAATCAGATAAAAATAAATGAAGAAATGGGTCAGTTCAAATAATCAAATATTATTTTATATTTTTAAAGTATATTATATGGAGAATAATTTTTTTAAGGGGTGGATTGAGTAGCTCAATTAGTATATCCCGTTTAAATTAAATGGTGTAATTTATTGGTTCAAATTTTAATGTTTGACCGTAATATTATATTTATAATTCAATGATTTTTTTTTAAAAAATAGAATACTTATTTTAATAATTGAAAATGATCATAATATAAATAAATAAATAACACTTAAACTATACAAAAACAATATTTTAAATTTTTTTAATAAACAATAAATGTTGAAATGTGACAAAATAAATTTAAAAATATTAAATATAATTATAATGTACTACATATATGATAGAATTATATTAAATATTATTAGAAAAATATTATTTTTTAAAAGAAATTGGCAACAACTTATTTACATAAATATATAAATATAAAAAACAATGGCTTTCATGACTGAATCCTACATGAAGAATTTTCACTTATTTAACTCAATTAACACAAATCAGTAAAAATATGTCACCAATCTTATTAGAATTATATTATGCTTTTAAATATATTCAAATAACTTTATATGATAAGAAAAAATTTTAAATGTTTGACTTAAAAATTTTAAAATAATATATTTAAATTTCATACTAGTTAAAAATAAAACAATAAAGATAAAAAGCACAAAAACATATTTCTCTAGGATCCCTTTGATATTTAATTATAATGTAAGAATTGAACAAAAATTTATAAAGGAACATATAATTTGTCTAGTATTCTTTCATTTAATTAAAATATGTTAAAGGACAATATTCATATTATAAAATGCACAAATAATAACCATTGAGTTAATTTCAAGTCTAAGATTTCTCTAATTTTTTATGTTAGTATATTCGATAGCAAACATGATTTTATGCAATTTAGCTTGAAATAAAGTGCAAACTCCAGTCTTACTTCCAAAGATGTTCCTAAATTATCCTTAAATATATCACCACGAGTTGATATTCCACAATTTTATCTCGAAGCTTCATATATGTTGCACTTATTCCCATTATAACTAGGAAAACACCAATTAACTTGTATGATTCTAAGTGTGAGAGGAGATTGACATTTGATATTAAAGAATATAATAGTTATAAACAAGTTAGTTGAAGTCGGGTCTCTATTGTCAATATCCGTCAAAGTACTCCGATTAAATAAAGATCATGTTATCCCCAGGCTATTGAAGTCGGGTTCATATATCTTGATCGGGATATATGTGGGATAATAACTTTTAACTGATAGGCGGTTGTCTTAATCGGACCATAGTGATTCTAATCAAACGTAAGTACCCAAGGTATAATAACATGACATATTTTGATGGTTGTAAGTACAGTAACTTAACCCAGTCAAAGGTTTTTAATTAACTTAACCAATTTTCTAGAGGTTTCTATTCACCTGGACTTTTTTGCTAGAGGGGTCAAGTAGCTTGGACATGGTCAGAGGTTTTATTCACCTTGACCGATTTTTCAGAGGCGTCAAGTGACTTGGACTTTTTATTAGGCCAGAGGTTTTATTTACATGACCCAATCAGAGGTTCTTATTTATATGACTGATTTGCCAAAGGCATCAAGTGGCTTGGACTTTTTATTAGGCCAGAGGTTTTATTTACATGACCCTGGTCAGAGATTCTTATTTACATGACCTATTTTCCAGAGGTGTCAAGTGGCTTGGACGTTTTATTAGGCCATAGGTTTTATTTACATGACTCGGTCAAAGGTTCTTATTTACATGACCGATTTTCCAGAGGCGTCAAATGGTTTGGACTTTTTACTAGGCTAGAGGTTTTATTTACATGACCGATTTGTCCCTAATGGAGGTTTGGGGTTAAATGTTCCCAGTGGAGGTCTTGAGTTAAATTCTTCCAGTGGAGGTCTTTGTCATTCTCGACCTTTGCTTTTGTTGGAGCATAGGTCTTTATCCGGCCTTTGTACCTGATATACAAATTAAGCGAACTCAATTAGTTAATAGTAATTTTAAGATGTTGCCTAGTTTTGTGTAATTCGTGTGACATCTTGGTATCTTTTGACCATAGTATGCATTGGTCTTCTATTGAGAGTTTTAACTCTTCGGTAGGATATATGATCTTCCGACCCTCCTGCATATTTTTTATGAGTTTAGAAATAGAGGGGCGCCTCCTGCCCACGCAGGAAAAATGAGCGCCACCTTTTATTTGAAGTAGATTTTTAAGATCTCTTTAAAAGAATTACAAACGGCATAAACATTTCCTCGCCTTATCCAACAATAAAAATAATTATTTAAAACATAAACTTGCATATGTTCAGTCTCTTGGATGGTGCCTTGCTGCATTTGATTCCTTTGTGTAACAACTCGGTTTATAATTCATCTTATATTCCTTGTAAACCTGTCATGTTATCTACATGTTTGTCAGCTCAACTCCGCAAACCTACTTGCTCGTTGAATTTAAGACATGAGTTTAGCTTTAGAACTTTTTAATTGACTCTAACACAACATGAGCATATTCATTATTTATCTTGCTTCCTTCAGAGTAATTTAAAAAGTTAAGATTCTTGTGTAATTGTCTATATAACATTGAAACGATAACCATAAAGGAGAGATTTTTCATTAAAAAGGCGAAAACTTAAATGATAACATTAAGTTATAAGTAGTTCTAGATGATCGGATGAAAATAAACGTATCTTGATTATAAATCAATAGTAGTAACAAAATGTCCAATACACCACATTGAATAATACCATATGGACAAAGGAGAAGTCAGGTAATTATATCCACATCCTTATCTAAAAACTATGATATAGTAACAGTTTAATTCCAATTATGCTCTTTTATGTTGTTACACTACCACTACATTTAGCTGGCCTTATGGGGTCACTCACTCCTTTAGTGTAGAACAAATTGTATCTGAATGTTTTCAAAGTGGAGAAAAAGGAAAACCTGAAAGTCATTATAAACAACAGTGGTTTATAGAGTGACAGCATAGGATTTCATACTTCAAATGAAGACATGAGTGCCGAGTTCACGAGATCTAAACGCCTTGAATTCAGATTCAATTGATGCTTCTAGTGACCGCGTATTTGGGTTCCGATTCAACATGTTTTGAGCGAAAAAAGACGTTTGCAGTGGCTCCACACAATTGCAAATTCGTTAGATGACGATGTAGACCTACTAAGTTCATCCACAACACTCAGATTCCTGCATCATACGAAATATTTTAAGCTCTGTGAAACACATCGCATGACAAAAAGATGTCTCTTTCAATTGATTTTGAAATAAGTTTATGAGATGTTGATGAGAAATTGCAAAAATAACTTATATTTTAATGACGACATAGAATTTACCGTGAAATTCGATAAACAAACGCTAGTCTTTCAACTAGGTTACTTGTAGGATCAACTAGATTGATCCTAGAACACATGTGCTAAGAGTTTGTTGAATTGTTATATACTTATATGTAGTTTTCAGTGCAAATGACAAGAATTTTGATTGGGTCGAAATTCCCATGACCACTAAAGGTGTAAATGTAAATGCGAGGTAGACAAGTAAAGAGTATCTGACAGAAAATAAAGAATACAAGTAAACTTAATAAAAAAAGAACTTGCATAAATTTAAAGTGGTGTTTGAGTTTTTTTTAGTAATTGCAACACACAAAATCCTACTCTAAGAACTCCTATTTATACTAGAATAAAAATTACTATAATGAACAGTATTTTCTCCATGGAGTGACACATTCTCACCTGCATTTGTTTCTCCCAAAATTTGGCTACCACGCGTCTTTCAAAAATAGATAAGGCGGAAAAACAGTTACTCAACCTTGTTTCAAATACTTCTTAGTTAACAGTAGCATATCTCTTTCAAAATATTCTAAGTTCCAACATCGTCTTGAAGATATAAACATCTCGACATCAAACTTCATGTCAAAATCTTCTTCCCAACTTTTCTAGTCGAAAAACTTTGCCAATTTCACCTGATTCTTCTAGAAATATTTTCAACCCTTCTCGCTCTATCAAATTTATATTAACGTGGATTTTTCCAGCTAACACATAGGCATTGTGATTAGCCTTTGGTTCTGATTGGGATGAGCATATCGACGATCGCACATATTGTTAGCTACCATCAAGATCAGAAGCTTTGTCTGTGACATCAACTCGCTGAGTACTCTTAGGATGAAGATCCAAGTCCTGCTCTAACCCGCAATAGAGAAGGTAAGAGAATTTCCTACATCTCAGAGTGAAATACCTTTGTACTCAACCCAACTTTTCCAATCTTGCGTTTGAAGAACATAACGGGCGACTCGACATTGTAAATACATGGCCGAATTATACATTATGAAAGCTCCACGACACCAATTACTGCTCTTAGCTATCATTGTTTTCTGAATCTAAGTCACCATTGGTATTGATCGGTTGAAGACCTTCCTCGCTTCATTCTGAGACCTTCATATTCTTCTATAATTTCTTTCGGTGAAGTCCATAGATGTTGTCTTTATCTGAAATTTAGTATCACATCGCCTCTCTGCGTGGATCTCGCCCGAATTGGTTACAATTGCGACAGATCAAAACATGACTGAATCTTTCGTTGGGAGAATGACCTCATTAATGATCCAAAGTTAGACTGTCTAGAACGTTATTTCGAAGTGGCCAAGTGAGAGATGTTAGAAATGATAAGTGGTTTTCGTGGAAGTTGATAAGACGACTCCAATTTTACGATGGGAAGCATTTGCCAATTTTGTTTCTGGCCATTCATGGCAGCAACGTTAACTTGAGCCAATCGAAAAACATGAACTTTTAGAGAGTGTGCATATGTGCTAAGAGTATGTTAAGAAAATCTTGACGCTCGAGATAGTTTTACTGAGCCCCACGATAGGCGCCAAATATTCATGCAAAGAACATCAATTGGTTAATCTCCCTGATACGGGTCAGGAGGGATCAAAAATGCATTGGGATTTTGGTTTTTTTAGGGGAGCGATGAAGGGCCACCATTGCTGTTGATCCCAAGATTTCACTTGTCTATCTTTGCTCCTTTCTTCTATTCATTGACCAACCCCGCCTCTTTTTACGTTGTTTTCCTCTATATATTGTCCCTTGCATAAACCTGATTTCCGTGTGTTTTTATGGTCTTTAAATTGGTGTATGGATTAATACGTTACTTTACCAATGGACTTAATGTTGTAACAATCAGTGATTATTATCTGAGCATTGGGTGTTGTAACGGCCAAATGTCACTAGACTTCCCGTCCCGGGCTAGGTGCACAAAGTTCTAGGACATATATATCAACCTGGGTTTAGACTCTTAAAGCATCTCTTTCTCTGCTAAAATATAAAAGAGGATTAAATGTTAACTATTATATTAGATATGAGATTGTGATGAAGTTACGTGTAAGCATAGAAAATAAATATTCATTAAAACCAGTTTATTTAATCCAATGATTAACATTTAATCCTCTTATCTCTTATTTTAAAAACCTTCATATATATATATATATATATATATATATATATATATATATATATATATATATATATATATATATATATATATATATATATATATATATATATATATATCCACTGAAAACTGATATTTTTCGTGAAAAATAAGAACTATCGATATCAATCGTCAGATATATTTGACGTCTAAGATTTAAAAATTCCATATAAAGAACAACATAATTATATCAATTCATAATTATATTTATAATTATTTAACAAATAAAATAACATTAATTCTAAAGTATAATTTAAATACTATGTTTATTCAAAAATAAATAATGAATAAAATTATATCAATTTTAAAGTATAAAATAAATATATTATAAATTAAATCCACTTTTAATTTGGTATGTTCTACTATTCTAACTATTTTAAATAAAAACACATTATTCATTTAAATCTATATATTCATTTGATTAAAAATATTAAAGAATGTGAGATTATTATCTATATTTTAATTTGGTTGATTTAATTATTTGCAACTTAGGAAATATTTTATTTTTGCAAGTTCTACCATTGTGACTATTTTAAATAAAATACATTATTGATTTATTACAAATATTTAATTTGATTAAAAATATTAGAGAATATGAATTATTACTATATTTTAGTTTCTTTTTGGGCTTAATTGCAACTTTAGTCCCTCTATTATCAATTTTTCCGGGTTTTGGTCCCCGTATTTTAAATTCTGGAATTTAGTCTCTCTATTTTATTTTTTTGAGGATTTTGGACGGCAATTTTTAATGAAAAGTAATTCACATTGATGACAGGTTCAACATAAATCTTAAATAAAATTAGTTTCTTTTAACAGATCACTGTTGAACTAGCACTGACACGTCATCAATGTGAGCGCCACTTCATTTAAAATTTCCTTCAAATTTTTTCAGGGGACCAAAATCTCCAAAAAATTAAAATATAGGGACTAAAATTCAAGATTTTAAAATAGGGGGATCAAAACATTAAAAAAGATAATAGGGGAACCAAAATTGCAATTAAGCCTTTTATTTATTTATTTATCTGCAATTTCTCAAATTTATGATATGATTCTCCTTTATATGGAATTTTTAAGTATGAAGTATATTGGAAAAAATTCAATAAGATGCTATTTATATGGAAGTATTAAGTATATTGAAAAAAATTCAATAAAATGTTCTTTATATGAAATAATTAAATATGAAGCATTAATTAAATCAGCTGGACCAACACCTTCTTTAACCCAGCTAACAAGTGTCAACTGAGCTACCCAATCCATCCCAGAATAAAAATAAGGGTTAAATGCTTTTTACCCCTACACTTAAATACTACAGTCTTGACCACTACACTATGACAATTGCCTTGTTAATATTACACATGACACTTATGTAGTAAACATGTCAATACATAATTTGCCTTGTAATTTAAATTCATTTGGATAATTAATATTTGATTATTTTAATATTAAGAATTATTAAATTTATTTTAATTAATTTCCGGTTTTAAGTGTTTTTTAATTATAATATATACTATTAAAATGTGTTTTGATGTACAATTATTTTTAAAGTGATATATAAGGATAAATTAAGATAAATTTAAAAATAAACTGAAACAATAAACTATAGTATAAATTTTGAAATAATATGAAAAATTAATTCCAATTTATTTATCCAAATTATACTATATATTATAAATTAATTTCAGTTTATTATTATATGCTATATATTATAAAAAGCACTTAAAACAAAACATTAAAACTAGAAATTAATTAAAATAAATCTAATAGTTGTTAATATTAAAATATTAAATTTTCAAATATTAAATCTATTAGTGTAGTGGTAAAGGCTCAAGCATTTTAGTGGAGGGGAGTGCTTAATAATAGTTTCAGTTTATTTATTAGAATAAAATTATATATTTAAGAGAATAAATTATAATTTAAGTTTATATTAGTTTCGATATATATATATATATATATATATATATATATATATATATATATATATATATATATATATATATATATATATATATATATATATATATATATATATATATATATATATATATATTTTTAATTATTGAAATTAATATATTTAAATTATTTCAATTATTTTCAGTTTATTTTATATATATTATTTCTATTTAATTATTTTATATATAATTAATTTCAGTTTATTATATAATTAAAGTAAAATCTATAATTAAGTGATAACTAAGTGATAATAATATGTGCATTGTGTGTAAGTGTTACAAGCAAATTTATATGGCCTAATGGTAAGTGCATTGGTGATAAAATTTAAAAAAAAAATTATAAAAAAAAAAATTAACGAAATTCCACGTGGAATTATAAAAAAAATTAAAAAAATTAAATGCCACGTGTGCAGCATATGCACAGTCAGCATTTTTTATTGTCCACGTAGCCATATTTTGCAAAAAAAAATGGAATAGGATTTGTAAGGTCAGTTAAAAAAAAAATTAAGTGGGAAAAAATCAAAACACGTCTACATGGCAGGGGGTAGAAGACCTTTAACCCTAAAATTAATTAGTCATTATTCAAACTCAATCTCTACAAAATAAATCATTGTTCGTAAGAATTTATTAATTAGTTTAACACACAATTTTGATTATACATTTTTTAATTCCTTAATGTAAAATCAATGATTGTAAAATTATAGTTCAAATTGATATCAATGTATTCATTATTGAGAATCATAAACAAGTATTTGTAGACACAATGATACAAATACATTATTTGAGAATGAGTGTAGTTATCTGAAATTTAGTGATCACAACAACATTGATCTCCGATACAAGTTCCACCTAAATCATAGTGTCTATCTATACAAAATTTGAAACAAGTTGGATCGTCATTTGGACATGGACCTTTGGTAGTGCAAAATTTATCATGGGCATCAACACCTGTTACTCCTGTGCAAATCAAATGAACCATTAGAAGCAATACAAGAATAATAGCTAAAGAAAAAAAATTTCTAAAATTCTATAACATTTTAAAATAAAATTGATTTATGGGAGTAATTTGTTACCTGAGATTATGACCAAAGCAATGCAAAAAACTGATAACATATGGATGCTAGTAGTCATTTTGGAAGTGTGATAAGCATTGCTTTGCTAGAGGATATTTATAAGAAGGATGGGGAATTAAATCAAATAAAAATAAAAATAAAAGAAATGGGTCAAGTTCAAATAATCTCTTTTTTTTTAATATTTAAAGTATATTATATGGAGAATACTTTTTTTTAAAATGTCTAAAATAGTTCAACCGGTATGTGTTGAGTTAAACGAGTGGAACATGATGATTTAGGTTTCGATTACTGGCAGCAACATTTATTTATATTTATTCATTAAACAATTGTATTTATTTATATTTATTTATTAATGTAAACTTGATATTTATAAATCAACAATATTTATTAAAAAAAATAAAGAATACTTTTTTTACCAATTGAAAATGATCATAATATAAATAAATAAATACCGTTTAAATTATACCAAAAAAAATATTTTGAAATTTGTTAACAAACAATAAATATTGAAATGTAAAAGTAAATTAGAAAATATTAAATATAATTAGGATCTACTATATATAAGATTTATATACATTAAATATTCTTTGAATTATATTTTTTTAAAATTTATTTATAAATATTAATAACTTCTTTACATTTATGAATAAATATAAAAATATTTGAAAATATTTTTTGATAATTAAAAATGATGATAACATAAATAAATAATAATGCTAAAACTATACTCCCATAAAAATATTTCGAAAATTTTCCTAATAAACAATAAATGTCAAAATGTTACAGCAAATTTGAAAATATTAAACATAATTATATAGTATTATATTAGACTCACATGCATTAAATATTATAGCTAATTTATAAATATTAACAATTTACTGGGATGGCAATGAACAAGATATGAGTAGTAGGGTATTATAATACTCACCCTTATATTTGTAGTTAGAAAAATTTATCATACTCGAACTCATATCTAATTGATTAACAATTTTAACACTCGTACTCGTGCTCTCTAGATATGTAAGTACCATACATGTATCATCCGTTATGCACATTCTAATATATATATATATATATATATATATATATATATATATATATATATATATATATATATATATATATATATATATATTTGTAATTGAATTATAGATTAAAATTTTCCACTGATTTAATTTAATTTAAATAACACAAATTAGCTGAAAATCTTTTCAATTTTATTTACGCCATTTCTCTTTACTTTTGTTTTGCTTTTGCTTAGGTCAGATTTAGTCCCACTTCTTTTATAAACAATTTTTTGTTTATAATGTAGTTTGGTGAACTTTAAAAAAAAATTATATTTTAACTATTAAGTTGCCGTTTTTTTTTAAACTTTAATATCAATAAAAACTTCCCCATTTATAATCTTGATATCAAAAAGGTCTATCTAAATTAAATTGAATGAAATCTATCATATAAGAAGAGTCTCCCTTTTTCTCAATCCACAGCAACTTCCTGTTCCCACAAAATTCCACCTTGCATTTGATTTTTTATTTATTTTATTGTATTTTATTTTACTTCACTTTATAACTGTCGATCACTCAACTCCCCATGTTGTTTCAACTCTCATGTTGCAGTTAAAGATTGTTTAATCTGTGTGCCCATCCACGTTTTAAACCGCTACAAGAATAATGGTTATCATATAATGGCTTTCATATTTGCTCTTTCCCTCATAATCTCCATCTCAAGTTACCACGAATCGTCTCAACTCCCACCACCTCCGTTGAAATCGACAAATCCCCAATCTCTGCCATTCCTAACAAGGTTCTTCCGTTTCGGGTTGGGCACGGGTTTTAATCTCCTACTCAATTTGATTTTACCATTGTCAGATAGATTTAGGGCTGGTTTTTCAATGATGTTTCTTATGATTTGTATATGGAAACCGTTTGAATTTATTTTATCTTTTGATTTTGAACAATCGATTTTGCAGCCACAAGTCAAATCTAATCGGGGAAGGAGGGGAATGTAATAGCTGTTAATGTAGAAGATCACAATGTTTGAAAATGTAAGTTATAAAACCTGCTCCTTAATTTACATATATTTTTAGTTATTAACAATGCTTTGTTGTTGGAATATATTGCACATCACCTTGCTCATGTCAAAACTGCTTGAATAAATCTATCAATGAAGATAGAGTCCTGGAAGCTTGCAACATCATATATCTTGGTTTAATGTGTTTTATGGATTTAGGAGCGTATTGTTATTCATGGCAGTATGTTTTCTTATGCTCACAATGCTGCAACATCATTGATGTTTTCTCTCATTATTTTATTTGTGCAGATTATTAAATCTGTTTGTACGAGAGGTCCAAGGCGAATGCGGTGTACAATGAACTTAATTCCGATATTCTTATGGTTTTCTGATTTTTCTTATATAGATTGAAATCGGTGATGGTGATTATGGAGAGAAATGTGGAGATATGGAGGAGGATTCGGGAATCGCAAACTATGTCCTCCGATTCTGTTATTATGTTCCTGTTATAATTATTTCATCTTATTTTCTGTTATGGTGAGTTCCTTCTTTGCAGCAAATTATTTCTTGCAATGGAAATTTAAGGTTATATATAACACGTGTTCGACAATTGGTGTTTTAGCCATAACACTGAATGCTACAAGCAATGGGTGAGTTGTTCCATCTAAAAGCATATTTAAGATCTTATTGGCAGTTATAGATTGTTATATATCTACTCCAATTTTGATATTTTGATGTTTTGTTAAACAATTTGTTACTTTATGTTGCTCAAATTCAAAATGCATTCATCATAGAGTGATTCCATGTCTATAAACGTAATGTACAATCACTGATTCAAAGCATTTTGCTTATACAGAATACTCAAACCCCGAAGAGGCAGCTGCTGCTATGGCATTAAACAACATTGATGTTGAGGGCAACATTGATGTTGAGGGCGTTCTTTGAATATTGAAATGGCAATATCACTTCCGCCAAAACCAACTACGAACTCTTCACTTGCTTCATCCTCTCTTCCTTTGACGATGCAGCAAGTTGTTGCCGTGCAACAAATGCAATTCCATCAAGCATTGATTATGCAACAAACTATGATTTCACAGGAGGCTACTTACCGAGCTGCAACCATGAAATCGGCCACAGATTTAGCCGCAGCCCGGACTACAGAAATATGTAAGAAATTGAATCGTGATGGACTTGAAAATGAATAAAAAGAGACGAAATAGAAATACAAGTGTGATATTTGTTGATTCTTTTAAGACTAATGTATATTATTTTTGCTTGCTTGGTTGTTGTCGTTGTTGTATACTATTTTCCACATCACTTTAATCATTTGTGTGCTCTGCAGAGCATGGTTACTTCACGAGGTAACATTATTTATTTGAACTTTCATTGGAATGTAGTCGAAAATAATCATTCATTCATCAATGTTGCATGATCGGTGTGTTTATTATTTGTTGATCCATTTTATTGTGGATTCCTTTTTTACTGATTGCAGGTGGAGCAAGGATTCTCCTTGGAGAACTTGTGGATTGACATCAGATTTTGATTGGAAAACTATTGTACAACCGGTGGTGATGGCGCTTTATACTGAAGCATTTGATGGTTCCTTTATTGAAAAAAAGGAAAGTGCAATGGTTTGGCAACATTAAGAAGCAGATCCCAATTTTGGATCGTGGCAGGCCAAAAAGCTTCTTCATCACCTGGAGAGCGTGTTAGCTAATGAACCTGTAGTAGTTAAAAAGGAACAACATATTGTTGAAGTAAAGCCTCAAGTATCATAAACAAACACATCCTTTTATATCTTTTAACATTTTAGTTTCAAAGAGATAGAATGAAAGATTATTCTGATACCGGTGGTCAAGTAGTACTTCTGTAACTGTTTCCTTTGGTTCTCGAAAACTTCAGATTCACATAATTCACTGCTTCCCTTATCGGTGTTATCTTCCTTGGAGCAAACTTCATACCTAGCATTTGGGATACTTTCCAGTTCACTGGAGCAACCGCCGCAGTCTGTATAGGATTCATCTTTCTGGCCGCCATCACTCAAGTAAGTTTTTTCATTGAATTTATATTCAGTAATGGATTTGGTAATGCAACTGTTTTTTTACCGCAATTCATGATTGATAACACTTATCATTTGATCAAAATCCTGTGAATTTGTATAACTTACACAAGGGGGAAAAGTAAACCTGAAGAGGAGGAGTTTGAAACACGTTTGTATGTATGTAGAGGGAAAATAGTTGTTAGATTGAAACAGGTAATGTGTTGTCGGTTCATGAACTTCTTTGTTTCCTTTTATATATAATCTAAACTTATTCTTTGGCAATTGTTAGTAAGGGCTATATTACATATTATATGATTCTGATATCTGTTGGTAGAGGTGAATTCTTTGTTTGTTACTTGAAAAAAAATTCCATATTGCAGATGATGGAAAGTTAGACACTGAGTTAGATTCAGGTGAATTTTGGGTCCTCTTTGGTGGTTTTGCTCCCATTGCAAAAAAGGTAATCAGTGGGATTGATATCATTACAGAGACAATCCCTGCTCAGCTGTATCGGTATGTTAATTTTGTTTTCCAATTTTCCTAAGCCTTTCCCTACCACAACTTTCAATTTTCCTTGATATTCTTTCCAAAGAATGTAAAAAAGAAAACCAACTCATTTTCCTATATATATGAATGCAAGAAAAAGCAAGGATAAATAAGTTTGCATTCATTTTTGTGTGGCAGTGATAGTTCTCAACTTCATGTTTACTGACGATGCTTCCGTGAAAACCAATACCTACTTGATTTCAGAAGGTAATCTGACCTCAATTGATCACTAAATTTCTATCAACAAATGATATTAGATGCTTAGCTTAGCAAAAATAGAAACTTACAAGGATGGGGAATAACAGGGAGGCAAAGCACCAATGCAACACAGAATATAAAAAGGGTTGACATGTATGACTGTATTCTTTTGTTAATTAAATTGTTTTTCTTTGAAGCGTGCTTTTGCGGTGGACGTTTCATCCTTTTATATTTGCATTGCAGGTAGCTGAGGAGAGATCCAATGGGTGCACTTGGATATTCCAGTTTGAAGCCGTGTCTAAATAAGATAGCTGAATCTACTAACAGTCGTCCTCCTGAGATGGGCGTGGTTACTGCCTCGAGAAAGGGCGAGGTACTTGGAAGTCAAACTGTTCTGAAAAGTGATCATTGCCCTGGATGTCAAAATCCAAGATTGCCTGAATGAGTGGAGGGGCACCTAATTTCAGAGAAGTTCATGGCTTTCCAGTTTATGGAGTTGCAAATCCAACTATCGAGGGTATTCGATCTATCCTTCGAAGGATCGGCAGCTCCAAAGGTGGACGCCTGATACTTTGGCATAATATGAGAGAAGAACATGTTATTTACATCAATGGGAAACCATTTGTTAGTTCTTCTGTTTATGAATACGATGTTGGTTTTTATGGAAATTTCACTTTCAATTTACATGTTTTAATATTGAAGGTTAGGGCTGGAGTAGAGATGGCAGTAATCGAAGTTGTTGCGAGTAGTATTCGTGTGCCATTGAGGAGGCTTTTTGGTGGTGCTTCAAATACCATTACCACTGATATAACAGTTAAGATCTTATATAATTTTTAACAAATTCTTATGAAAAATATAATATTTTTATAATAAGTCAGGTTATTATATATGCAGATCCCGATTGTTTCTTCAGCTGAAGCAGCTGAATTGACTTCTAAGTACTATAAAGAAGGATTCAAGACGTTAAAGCTGAAAGTATGAAAGAATCTGAATGCAGATATAGTAGTGCTTCAAGCCATATGTGTTGCTCATCCTGACTGTCAGTTTATTCTTGATGCTAACGTAGGGTATAACTCCGACGAAGCAGTGGAAGTTCTCAAGAAATTACACAGTTAAGACCCAATGATTGTCGCTGTCGGACTAGAAAATGCAAATATGCACCTTTATTGAATTATCTTTGCTGATAGAAACTTTGTTTGTTTTGTTTTATACAAGGACTATTTATCTAAATTGTCCACAACATATATGTCAACCCTTTTTTATATTTTGTGTTGCATTAGTGTGTGTAAATTTATTAATGTAAATTTTTTATTTACTATTAATTTTAAATAATATTATTTGTTTAATTATTTTATTTGTGAAAAAAATTCTTATTTGTGTTTATTTAAAAAAATTTATGTTATTTTTACTTAAAGGTATGTCAATTCGAAATTTTTTATAAAAGTTTTTCAAACAAAAATAAATATTTTAGTTCAAAAATAAAATAAAACTATTGAATATTAAAGAGAACATGAAGTTATCGATCAAACTATTGAACATTAACGGGAACATGAAGTTATTGATCAAACTATATCAAAATATTGAATATTAACGAGAACATGAAATTAGTAATCAAAATAATGAATATTAACGGGAACATGAAGTTATTGATCAAAATATTGAATATTAACGAGAACATGAATTTACTGAACAAAATATTGAATTAACGGGAACAAATTTTGAATATTAACGGGAACACAAAGTTATTGATCAAAATAATAAATATTAACGGGAACACGAAGTTATTGACAAAATATTGAATATTAACGGGAACACGAAGTTATTGATAGTTTTTTTGAAGATTAACAGAAACATTAAGTTACTGATAAATTTGTTTAATATTAACGGGGACAAATTTGGAATATTAACAGGAACATGAAGTTATTGATCAAAATAATGAATATTAACGACAACACGGAGTTACTGATCAAAATAATGAATATTAATGCGAAGAAGAAGTTGCTGACAAAATATTGAATATTAACGGGAACAAATTTGGAATATTATCTGGAATACGAAGTTACTGATCAAAATAATGAGTATTAGCGGAAACATGAAGTTACCGATCAAAATATTGAGTATTAACGGGAACATGAAGTTACTGCTCAAAATATTGTATATTAACGGGAACATGAAGTTATTGATCAAACTATTAAATATTAACGGGAACATGGAGTTATTAATTAAAATATTAAAGGGAAGCGATGTTAATATGTTGAAACAATGTATTGTCCTGTTCTAATTCGACATTCAGCTACATGGGCCTTTCAAGAAATAGTCCATTCATTGTATGGGTTATAATCCATTCATTTTATTTACACCTATTATTTTTCAATGGAACCTCTACATTTTATAAATACACTCTTAATTATATTATTCAATCTACAACAATATCAATATTATTTTCTTAATTACTTTTTATTTTTACTATTCAATTTTTCTTACATTATTATTTTACTAACTTTTAAAAATTTATATATGAAATAATATATTTAATTTGTAAATTGATTTTAATCAATTAATATTAACAGGAACATGAAGTTATTGATCAAAGTATTTAATATTAACGAAAATATTAAATTACTGGTCAAAATATTGAATATTAACGGAAACATGAAGTCACTGGTAAAAATATTGAATAATAACGAAACATGAATTTACTAATAAAGGAAACATGAAGTTACTGATAAAAATATTGAATATTAACAGGAACATGAAGTTACTGATCAAAATATTAATATTAGCGGAAACATGAAGTTACTAATCAAAATATTGAATATTAACGGGAACATGAAATAACGAAAACTTTAAATTACTAATCAAAATATTGTATATTAACGGGAACATGAAGTTATTAATCAAAATATTGTTATTGATCAAACTATTTAATATTAACGGGAACATGACGTTCGAAAATTGACCATGACACTATTGAACATCTCCATCCATTGTTGTACTCACCAACAAACAGAAAATTCCCAACAAAACAAAATGAACAACAAAACAAAATGAACCCATGTTTGGTCCTGTTCTTATTTGGATTTCGATTATATGGGCCTTTCAATAAATAGCTCATTCATTTTATAGATTATAATTCATACATTTTCTTTACACATATTATTTCTCAATGGATCATCTGCATTTATTAAATGCATCATTAGATGTATTATTCAATTTAAAACAAAATAAACTTTATTTTCTTAATTATTTTTATTTTCAATATTCAATTTTTTTAATATTAATATTTTTATAACACAAATTTAAACTTTTACTAATACTTTTTATTTTTCTCAATCCAAATGCGCGAAAACGACAGGTACCCGTGCGAACGGACGGGTATCACACTAGTTAGAATGAAAGATAATTGTTTAATTAATTATAAAAAATTAAACCAAATTACAAATAATTTTATCTTTGTATCATGCATTCTTTCCTCAAAATCTGTCAAAACTGCACTACAAAGTACAAACAACTCTTATATATACTATTTATAATAAACTGAAAAAACATTAACAGACAAAAATAAAACAAATTATACTTATTCAAATGTTTAATATGTTTTTTATATAGATATTTCTTTAATAATTAGTCCTTACAAAAATTGTGATCCTTATCGTCTATTTTTATTTTATATTATTAAATACATTTCATTTATGGAATTATTTAATTAGAGAATTTCTTTATTGACCCCTAACCTTCTTGTCACCTGTGGCGAAATTCTCATAATGCCCCTATATTTCAGAAATGCATCTCCAAAATTACTTTTATTCTGAAAAAAAAGTTGATTTCGGAAGTGCACTTTCGAAAACACCAAAAAAAGGTAATTTCAGAAATGCACTTCCGAAGAGATGCATTTTCGAAATCACTTTTTTAGAGGGGTATCTTCGAAGATGCATATCCGAAATATTCCAATTTTTGGTGTTGGAATGTTTCGGATATGTATTTCCGAAAAAAATCAATAATTATTAAAAAATTAAAATTGAGGTGAATCAATACAATTAATAGTATAATTAATTGTATTAATTAAAATATATTATTAAATATATATCATTATAATCAAGATGTAATAATAATATTAACCTAATAAATATTTAAATTAAAATTTTATTTTTATATAAAAATTAATAATAATAATAATAATAAAGATTTTTATTTTTTATTTTTCTTATGATAAATCATTTTATAAATTAATTTTCAAAAACAATTTTATAGTAATTAAAAGTCATTTTATAAACAAAATTTTCTAAATAATTTTAACGTTAAAAATTATTTTACTAACCTATTTAAATTAAAAACATTCTAATTTCATAAGTAAATTTTAAATTATATAAAATTTATTCACTAAATAAAATTAAGACAAAATCTTTTTTTAATTTTTTTAACTAAATGAAAAATAATATTTTTATCATAATTAATTATGAAAAATGATTTTTTTATCATTATTATTATTTTCATTATTCTTACTTGATCTATTTCATTATTATTATCAACCGTAGAAACATAAATTGGAATTATTTATAACTACATTTTAATAATTAGAATTATTTTAATTTTTTTTGCAATTGAAATTATTTTTAAATTTTAAAATATGAATCAGAATAGAAATATATAATAATTACTATTTATAACTCATAAATTATATCAAATTTATGATATGTGAATTAATTAATATCCCAAAAAAATTAATTTTTGAGATTTTTTCGTGCATATCCGAAAAGATCTTTTAGGGTTTTTTTCGGAGATTGCATCCCCGAATTAATCAAAATCTCAATTTTTGGGATTTTTTTTGGAGATGCATCTCCGAATTCTGAGAAAATCTAAAAAAATTTACTTCGAAGATACATCTCCGAAGCAGAGGTAGTTTACAGATTTTTTTTATAAGGGTCAATAAAGAAATTCCCTTTAATTATCATAGAAAGGATATTTTCTTATTTGACTTTTTTTGCCGATTTTTTTATTTATATTTTTGATTTATGTAATGTAGGTTCACTGTAGTTCCTAAAAGATCTAGAAGTTTTTTTTTTTAATTTATTCCTGTTGGTAGGAAAGTGAATGTATAAAGATATATTTTTTTTATTTCCCATTGTTAGTTGGTTAGGTGGTGATTGAAAATGTATTTGATAGAAAGAATCATATTTTAATTTCCACAATTGCGATTAGAAGATGGTTAAAATCACTTGATGCTCAAACTGACCTCCGAACTAGACTAGACAGTCAATGGATCGGTTATCCGTGGTGAAAATATTTTCTTTTTTAAATTACTTTATTGATTATAATATTATATTTTATTACTAAATTGAATTTTTGTACATGATTGGTGCACCGTTTATTTAATATATTTTTTTCTTTATTTTAATTTTTTTTGTTGATTTTTCTAAAATAGTTGTATTAAGTTATTTTCATCATATCAAATTGTTTAGTAAAAATATTTATATTATTTTATAATAAAAATATTTCATTCCTATCATAAATTCTTTTTAAAGTTATTTAAATATCATAGTAGATGATTGATTTATTATTTTATATCATCTCCACTAAACACTAAATGTATTTAAAAAAATAAAATATTTGATGCCCATTTCATAAGACCAATGTTTTGACTGATTGATTTAAATACCATAGTGTTATTTTATAGTAGATGATTGATTTATTATTTTATAGTAGATGATTGATTTCTGTATAATTAATTCCTTATAAATAACTTTTTCTTCTAATTTTTTTTTTATATTAAAATTTTACTTAAATTTAGTGTTATTTTAAAAAACTTTATTATAAGTTATTTTTAATAATTTTTTTATAAAATCAATGTTTTGACTGAATTAAGATTTGTTAACATCTTACAAAATTTCAACAAAATAATTAATTTTGATCATCTTCTCTGAATTGATATTAATTCTTATTGAAATTATATATATATATATATATATATATATAAAATAAATTTCAATCCCAATGATAAATTTTATTATATAAATATGCGCTAAAGAAATATCGAAAGTGTATTATTATTAAATTTAACACCTTAAGTCTGACCTATTTAATAAAATAGACAATTAGAAAAGTTTAAATCTGACCTCTTAATTAAATAGATCTGATCTGACCTTAAGTAGGCTAGACTATAGGCCCCTGTAGGTTAATCTGACATATTCCCACCCTGTAGTCACGATTCATATATATATATATATATATATATATATATATATATATATATATATATATATATATATATATATATATATATATATATATATATATATATATATATATATATATATATATATAACATTTTCTTGCAATTTTATTTGGATATTAAAATTTTACTTAAATTCAATGTTTTTTAAATAAATTTTAGAAAAGTTATATTTTATAAAAGAAATTTTTTTACTGGGTTAATATATTTTTGTTTAAGATTTAAAAAAAGAAAGAAGGAATTAAGAAATAGTTATTTTAAATAACTTTTATAATAATAATTTTTAGTAATTTTTTATAAAAGCAATTTTTTGACTGGGTTAATGTATTTTTGGTTAGGATTTTAAAAAGGGAAAAACAAATAAAAAAAATTGTCCCCTTTTAAAATTAAAATAATTTATTGAAGAAATTATACTATTCATTATAAATAGCACTAGGAGGTATTCCTTCTTCATATTGCAAAAGAAGAAAAGATGGCTATTTGCATCAACCGTGTGTATTTTTTCATTGCATTGCTATGCATTTCATCTGTTTTGACTCAAGGTATCATATTTACTTTATAACAATTTTCAATATTTAATATAATTGAAATCAATAGAAAAGAGTTTTAGAATACTTCTTCTCAAAAATATGTAAAAATGTGTTTGAAACGTTTTTAACAATTAGATTGATGTTGTTTATCTCTTACCTTATTTTTTTTGCAGGAGAAGCAAGTGATTCATCAACTCCTTGGATTTACTGCATTGCTCAAGGTCCATGTCCAAACAAGGATCAAGATTGTAACAATTATTGTTTAACAAATAAGTTTCCTAAAGGTGGCAAGTGCATTGCAAGTCAATGTTGTTGCGATGGATAAATTTTTTTTTTTTTTGTTAAATGTCTTTAATAATATGACATATGCATCCAAATAAATACATTTTGTGATGGATAACTGTATTATCGTTTAAAAAAAAATGTATACGAGGTCTTTAATATGACATATTCATCGAAATAATTACATTTAGTTTTGTTTTAAATATTTTTGTTATATCATCTCCTTTATTTCCTACCGAATCATTTATGAAATAAGGGAAATAAGGGTATGTTTGCTTAAAAAAAAATAACGGTGGACTGATACGCTAGCTTATAGCTTAATAGTCAGTGGCGAAGGCAAAATAAAATTTTTTCATTTTCTCAACAAAAGTATAGTTTAAAATAAAAGAAATGAGACATAACCTTATAATACCGTGTTATATAAAATCACGAGACAAATGTTCTTTTCGAGACTTCTTTTTAGTGAATGTTCGAATAATATCAATATCATCAAGTGACTTGAATATCTCCTGCTCGGTGTAACACATCATTAAGTCATTGAACCACACATCGTTGATTTTATTGCACAAATTAGACTTAATAATCGTCATTGTTGAAAAAGCTCTTTCAACGGATGTTGTCGACACCGACAATATCAAAGCTAACTTAATATATTTTTGAGCACCTTCACAAGTGGAAAATGAAACATTTCTTTTACTTGAAGAACATAAGTTTCAAGTTGATCCCTTATTGTTCCACGGTCATCATCAGAAAAGTCAGCATCATATATATTTTAAATTATTTATTTAAACTATAATACTTATCAATAATTATTAAAAATAATTTAGTAAAATTCATTCGTGCATCGCACGGATAAACGTTTAGTTATTTTTTAACTTAAAAGTAGAAGATGGTTTTGAAGACACATAAATTTCATTGAGTGTAGATTTTTTTAATTAAAACTAAAATTGGTGGAGAGAATTTTGCAATCCTTATCCTATTTAATTATTTTTGAATCTTTTCATTAAGACACGTCATTAAGTCATTGAACCACACATCGTTGATTTTATTGCGCAAATTAGACTTAATAATCGTCATTGTTGAAAAAGCTCTTTTAACGGATGTTGTCGACATTGACAATATCAAAGCTAACTCAATATATTTTTGAACACCTTCACAAGTGGAAAATGAAACATTTCTTGTACTTGAAGAACATAAGTTTCAAGTTGATCCCTTATTGTTCCACGGTCATCATCAGAAAAGTCAGCATCATATATATTTTAAATTATTTATTTAAATTATAATACTTATCAATAATTATCAAAAATAATTTAGTAAAATTTATTCGTACATCGCACGGACAAACGCTTAATTATTTTGATGGTTTTGAAGACACATAAATTTCATTAAGTGTAGATTTTTTTAATTAAAAATAAAATTGGTAGTAAGAATTTTGCAATCCTTATCCTATTTAATTATTTTTGAATCTTTTTATTATATAAAATTGTCCAAATTAGTGCCCAATTTTTCACTAATAAATCGATAATATAATAAATTAATTATTGTAAATTACCATGGTTTCAAAAAGATTGCCTAATTAAATCATTTAAATTCAAATAGTTATACAATAAATCATAGTTAAATTTCAAAAATTCTCATTATCACTTATGTAAAAATAAATAAAAATAAAATCAAAGTGTATATATTAAAAATTATAATTATTTATTGAATTAATAGTGGGAGGTGGTTTTGATTTTTGAATCCATAAATTCCAGTCATATACTAGTGATTTTTAAAATTAATAAAATATATAAAATTAGTAGTAGGACTATATTATAAAACTAATAAACTATCATCTGTTGAAATACAATAGCTGGCAAACATCAATTGCTATATTTTTTGGTATATAATTTTTTGAAAACATAGCCTGGGCAATGGTCCAGCCTAGCTAGGGCTTAGCTTCACCTATGTTTATAGTTTTTAGTTGATGGTTGAGACTGATAGCTGATAAGCTAATTGAGTTGTTTGGTAAAATTAACGGTTCATCTAATTTATAATTGTAAAATGACACAAAAGATATTTAATACATAATAATTTCATTTTTAATTAAAATAAATTATAAAGGATAAAAGTGAGTTTTTGTTAAAATAATAAAAATAAAAAAGAAAGAAAAAATGATAAGTTATAAGTTTTAAAAAATAAACTATAAACCCGAGAAAAAAAAACGTTAACAAACGGGTTTAAATTATCATTTGAGCAACAATCAAACACCTAAATTTTGAAATATGAGACCGATGGTTCATAATCATACTAACCTCATGATCAACAGCCAAGCTTTTCGTACAAAAGGTAACATTATTAAAAACACTCTTGATGATTCAAATCCATAAGTTGATGTCTTGAAAGAACCTCACCTCTAACAAAAGAACTAGTACCCTCAAACATACTACTAGCAACCGAGTTTGGAATAAGCACCACTCTATTTGTAATATTCCGTTTCAGAATATTTACCATTGTAATGAAGGTTGAAGGTCCAAGGGTAAAATAGTAGTTTTACCACCAAAGATTTTTTTTAAAAATTTTTTTGCAATAATTGCTATGTGATATATTAAAATAAGTGAAAGAATAATAAGGTGGAGAGTAGGGCGGGGCGGAGAATATGTCAGATCAACTAATAAGGGTCTACGCCTAGCTTACACAGGCTTAAAATAGATCATTTTTTTTAAAATATAAAAGCCAGAAATTTTTTTATAAACATATTTAGTTGAAAATGTTAGGTCAAAGATCATAAAAAGTCTTTTAAATCTATCAGACCGTCATAGTTTGACAAATATGAATAATTTTATTATTATTATTATCGTTATAATATTGTATTTTTTTACTTTGAATTAAAATAAATAAAATAAAACTTAATTATCTTAAAGAACTTATGAAAATAAGCTAAAAAAAATCTCATGATCAATGTCATAACTTGTTTTCATAAGTTCTCTCAAATAAATAGTATTACAAAAGTTATGCTACTAGGTTAACTTGAATAAGTCATGAAAACAAACATTTAGTCTCATTGATCTTTTAATTTATTAGTCTATTTAAATATTAGTTGAATTGCTTATTTACGAATGTTATAAAATGAAATAGGCTTTTAAACAGGCTAATAAGCCAATCAAACCTTCGTATAAGTATGTTGGACTTCCACAAGAAGATCTTTGTTGCCTCTTAAGGCAATGCATGAATGTTGAACTTCTACTAGAAGATCTTTGTCTCTCATGGATAATACAAATGGATTATACGTGAGGGATCATCTCATCTAAATTCCTCAGTTGAGGGACACAGCCAAGAGTATCAACAGAAAGAAGATCATTTAAACGTTGAGGGACTAAGAGTCTCATCAGACATGCTCATCTAATCGCATCGCCTAAGGTACTAAGAGGCTCATAAGACATGATCATCTAAACGCCTCACTTGAGGGACTGGAGTCTCATAAGGCACGCTCATATGAACACATCACTGAGTGACTAAGATTCTCATCAAACAGGCTCATATAAACGCCTTGCTTTAGGGACTATGAGTCACATCAAAAGGCTCATCTAAACGCCTCACATTAAGGACTTATGTTCTCATCAGACATGCTCAACTAAGTGTCTCACCTGAGGGACTAAGAGTCTCATCATACATGCAAATCTAAATGCCTTGCTTGAAAGACTAAGCGTATCATTAGACAGACTCATCTTAATTCCTCAACTAAGGGACTCAACTAAGAGTCTCATCAAACATATTCAATATAAACTCCTCGTCAAAGGGACTCGACTAAGAGCCTCATCAGACAAGCTCATCTATTCGCCTCACCTGAAGAACTATGAGTTTATTCAACTAGACTCATCCAAGTGTCTCGCTTGAGGTACTCGACTACGAGTCTCATCAGACAGACTCATCTAAGCGTCTCGCCTAAAGGTCTAAGAGTCTAATCAAACAAGATCATAAATATGACTCTTAATTAAGAGACTAAGAGTCTCATCAGACATATTCATTTAAATTCCTTGCTTGAGAGACTAATAGTCTCATCAGACAGACTCATCTAAATTCCTTGCTTCAAAGACTAATAGTCTCATCAGACAGACTCGTCTAAGAGCCTTTCCTAAGGGACTCGACCAAGATTCTTGGAAGACAAGTTTGTTTAAGCGTATTGCTCTTTACCTAGCCATTATACTTAAGAGATTGTGTAATTATATATTTTTATTGGTCCCTGAGAAGGGATAACTACGTAAAAGTGAACAAGTCCAACACATGGAAGAGGGGAAAGTTACCCTGTGAAGCCCCTGACCGCCTAAAATTGGCCACGAAGTCGCCCGAATCTTAGCAACAGCCCGCTCGGATAGGCTTTGTCCATATGGGCTCTTGCCAACTTATCCAGTAGACTTTAGAGATAATGTGTCTCATTACAGTGGAATAGAAGAAGGGGTCAAATATTATGACTATTATCCCCATGATCTAAGGAGGAAAAACTCCATATTCCTCATGGTAGTGGAGCGGAAATAACTTCCCTCAATCCAAGTCTAAAAGGCTCTTTAAATACCTTTACCCTAAGGTTGAGAAGACATTCTCATATTCCCTGAAAATTCCTTAGTAACATAGTTTCTCCCCCTCGTGAGCATGCCCAAACAACCATAAATACTAAAGCCTCTAGCCACCCATACCAGCCTAGGGGTATCACGCATCTGTAATTTGTTAGCAAGTAGAAATAGCTAAATTCACTAAGTAAGGCCTTTTGTGATTGATTTATCCAAAAAAAAATTGATCAAATTTATGGTGTAGGCTAAGATGAAACATTTTCACCAGTTGCAATGTTTTATATTTCGACTTTACTTGTCATCATTTCATACCATGATTATAAAATATGGAAATGGATTTAAATATTTCTTTCCTTAATTGGAATCTCCTTGAGGATGTGAACATGACACATCCTGAAGTCTTTGGCAATCCAAAACATGCTAAAAAATGTGAATATTACGTTTACAATATGGTTATTGGGAGCATAATTTTTTATGGTGTTCTATATGTATGACATTTGAAGATATGTAGAGTATTAATGCTTAACAATGTTGGAAACTCACTCATAAAGCCTCTTAATTGGTGGAAGAATGTTGGCCATACTAGGTCTGTAGGTATTAGGTATTTTCCTAATTGACTCTAGGTCTAGTGGAATATTGTTGGTGTAAGTTCTAGAGGTCAATGTTTTCATGATTGAACTTAAAACTTGCATCATATTTATTATTTATAGAAAATACTTTCTTTATTATGTTTATTTTCAAAGCAATAAGTTTCTAGAGTAAATAATTTTTTTAATAGAATATTAAGAGGGACTTAAAGGTGAGACGTCGTTAAATATAAAAAATGTCATTATAAAAACATTCTTATGAAGAATAGAAAAACACTTAGAAAGGGGGGGTTTGAATAAGTGTAGCTTTAAAAACTTGACAGATAAAAATAAATTGCACAGTTATTTTTATCCTGGTTCGTTGTTAACTAAACTACTCCAGTCCACCCCCGCAGAGATGATTTACCTCAACTGAGGATTTAATCCACTAATCGCACGGATTACAATGGTTCTCCACTTAGTCAGCAACTAAGTCTTCCAGAGTCTTCTGATCACACACTGATCACTCCAGGAACAACTGCTTAGATACCCTCTAAGACTTTCTAGAGTATTCTGATCCACACGATCACTCTAGTTACAACCTGCTTAGATAACCTCTAAGACTTCCTAGAGTATTCTGATCCACACGATCACTCTAGTTCCTTACAACTTAATGTAATCAATTCTAAGAGTATTACAATTGCTTCTTAAAAGCTATAATCACAAACTGTGATATTTCTCTTAACGTTTAAGCTTAATCTCACTAATATATTACAACAGCAATGTAGTGAGCTTTGATGAAGATGAAGATTCTGAGCTTTGAATAGAACAGAGTTTCAGCAAGTTAATATGAGTTGTTTTGTGCAGAATCGTTAACCTTGCTTCTCATCAGAACTTCATATTTATAGGCGTTGGAGAAGATGACCGTTAAGTGCATTTAATGCTTTGCGTGTTCCGTACAGCATCGCATTTAATGTTATATGCTTTTGTCAACTACCTCGAGCCTTGTTCACGCTGTGTCTACTGACGTTGCCTATAATAGCTTTTAACGTTCCTTTTGTCAGTCAGCGTAGCTTGCCACTTGTACTTCCTTCTGATCTGATGTTTGTGAATACAACGTTTGAATATCATCAGAGTCAAACAGCTTGGTGCAAAGCATCTTCTGATCTTCTGACCTTGAAGTGCTTCTGTGCGTGATACCATCAGAACTTCAGTGCTTCTGATCTCATGTTCTTCTGATGCTTCCATAGACCCATGTTCTGATTCTGCTTCGACCATCTTCTGATGTCTTGCCAGACCATGTTCTGATGTTGCATGCTGAACCCTTGAGACAAAGCTTCTGAGCGCTGAATTATGCATACTCTTTATATATTTCCTGAAAAGGAAATTGCATTGGATTAGAGTACCATATTATCTTAAGCAAAATTCATATTATTGTTATCATCAAAACTAAGATAATTGATCAGAACAAATCTTGTTCTAACAATCTCCCCCTTTTTGATGATGACAAAAACATATATAAATGATATGAATTTGCGATCAGAAAGAGCAGACGGCAAAAGACAAATTACACAGCTATAGCATAAGCATATGAATATGTCTCCCCCTGAGATTAACAATCTCCCCCTGAGATAAATAATCTCCCCCTGAAATAAATACTCGAAGAACTTTAATAAAAGACTTCCCTGATTATTTCGGTAGAGACGATCACATAAGCTTCTGTCTTCAGAGAATTCGTAGCTTCTGACTTCTGCTTCCATTGGACAGCTTCAGAACTAGAATTTCTTTAGATCCCTAGAACACTCACAGCTTCTGATTCCTGCTTCCATCTAGGACAGCTTCAGAACTTGAATTTCTTTGATCTTCAGAACATTCACAGCTTCTGATTTCTGCTTCCATTTAGGACAGCTTCAGAACTTGAATTTCTTTGATCTTCATAACATTCACAGCTTCTGATTTCTGCTTCCTTTTAGGACAACTTCAGAACTTGAGTTTTCTGGATCTTTAGAACATTCACAGCTTCTGATTTCTGCTTCCCTCGGATAGCTTCAGAGCTTGAATTTCTACCAACATCACTTCATGCTAGATTTGTATCAGAACATTGTTGAATGTACCAGAGCATCATCAGAGCATCTCTACATCCTGAAATGTTACAGAACAAAAACTAAACGACAAAAGTCAGCATGAACGAGTCAGAACATAAAATGTATATTAGAACACATGATATGTATCAGAGCCATATAGGCTAAAATAATGTTATCAGAGCAAATAGAATTTTGTCAGAGCAAATAGACAAATATGGATCAAATTCTATTATCAGTGCTTCTGATTCATTCTTCTTTCTTGCTTCTGATTTCTGAAGCTTGACAGCACTCAGCTTGCTTCAGTTTCCATGAGCTTATTCTTTTTACAGAATAACACTTCTTATGGTTTTGCTTCTTGTGTTTGCTTTGAAGATTCTCTTCACTTCTTTATACCTGCAAAACACTTAAACCATATAGAACTTGCAGTTCTTGTTAGTAAATGTGTGGGAGCTTTACCCAGCAACTGATGTGGGAGCTTTACCCAGCAACTGATAGATTAATCAAATCATTTATCATTTATCTTCTCCCCCTTTTTGTCATAACATCAAAAAGAATATATCAAAAGATTCAGATGAATAAAACGACAAATAAAAATCACTGGAATGTAAAAACAAAGAAACTTTTCATTGATAATCAAAAGATATTACAAAAGGTTCCTATGTTTAACAAGATGAGAAACATTCCTAGCAAATACATAAAAAGTCATCCCAACAGGCTTAGAGCATGATTAAGAGATCCAGACAAAGGATTCAAGATGAACGCTAGGTTTGAACTAGGATTTTTTTTTTTTAAAAGAAAGAAAAACTTTGTTTGAGCAAGAGAAGAAAACGGAAGAGAGAGAGAAAAACTTGATGAGGAATGCAAAGAGATAGAGAAGGAGAACACAGACAGAATGTAAAAAAGAGAAAATATAGGAGGGAAGGAGAAGCGTTTGTAGAGTAAAAATGAAACAAATGATGGATAGCATTTAATGTTACGTGACATGAGGAGAGATAATAAAGACAAATGAGGTGACTAGCACAGTTACCTATGGTCGGCGTCCCTTCAACTGCACGCGCGCTTATCCATGAACAGTAACGACGGGTTTACCATCCCGAGATAAAACGTTACAGCTGTTTTGCTTTAAAAGAGGTTCTGAATCAACTTAGACAATGAAACGTTAGTAATAACCGAATCATAATTTCTAAAAGATTTCAATCAGAACTTCTGATAAAAAAAATCCACATTCTTTTCAGAAGATACTCATACGTAAGAACTTCTCATCTTCTCATTCTGGGCATAAATCCATACTGATGTTCTTCAGAATGAACTTAAACCTATCTTCAGCCAGGGGTTTTGTAAAGATATCAGCCCATTGATGGTCTGTATCCACAAAGTTTAAAGATATAACACCCTTCTGAACATAGTCCCTTATGAAATGATGTTTAATCTCAATATGTTTAGCCTTTGAATGAAGAATAGGATTCTTAGATAAACATATAGCAGAAGTATTATCACAGAATATAGGAATGTTACTCTCATATATCTGATAATCTTCTAACTGACTCTTCATCCAGAGCATCTGTGTACTGCAACCAGCAGCAGCGACATATTCTGCTTCTGTTGTTGATAGAGCAATAGTTGCTTGCTTCTTGCTACACCAGGAGATCAAATGACTTCCAAGAAATTGACAACTTCCTGAAGTACTCTTTCTTTCAATTCTGTCTCCAGCATAGTCAGCATCGCAGAATCCTACTAAGTTGTATTCTTTAGATTTTCTGTAAACTAAGCCAACATTAGTAGTACCTTTCAGATACCTTAGAATTCTTTTAACAGCAGTTAAATGAGATTCTCTAGGATCTGATTGGAATCTAGCACACAAACAAACACTGAACAGAATGTCAGGTCTAGAAGCAGTCAAATATAGAAGAGATCCAATCATACCTCTGTATAACTTCTGATCTACCTTCTTACTTACCTCATCCTTACCTAGGATGCATGTTGGATGCATAGGAGTTTTGGCTTCTTTGCAGTCTAGAAGATTAAACTTCTTCAGAAGTTCCTTCACATACTTGGTTTGGTGAACATACGTTCCTTCTGATGTTTGATTTATTTGTATTCCAAGGAAATACTTGAGTTCTCCCATCATGCTCATTTCAAACTCAGCCTGCATAGACTCAGCAAACTCCTTTCCAAGTGTAGCATTAGATGTTCCAAAAATAATATCATCTACATATATTTGACAAATTAAAATATCCCTTTTAAAAGTTTTACAAAAGAGAGTAGTGTCCACTTTTCCTCTAGTGAAACCATTATTCAGAAGGAAAGAACTTAAGCGTTCATACCAAGCTCTGGGAGCTTGTTTCAATCCATACAACGATTTTTTTAGTTTAAAAACATGATTAGGAGACATAGAGTCTTCAAAACCAGGAGGTTGATGGACATAAACTTCTTCATCTATATAACCATTTAAGAAGGCACTCTTAACATCCATCTGATAGAGAGTGATGTTATGTTGAGTGGCAAATGAAATTAATAGACGAATAGATTCTAACCTGGCCACTGGTGCAAAGGTTTCTGTATAGTCAATCCCTTCTTGCTGACTATAACCCTGAGCCACCAGTCTGGCTTTGTTCCTTACCACTTCACCTTTCTCACTGAGCTTGTTTCTGAAGACCCATTTTGTACCGATTATATTGAATCCATCTGGTCTAGGAACAAGATCCCAAACATCATTCCTTGTAAACTGATTCAGTTCTTCTTGCATAGCAATTATCCAGTCTGGATCTTCTAGAGCATGATCAACAGAAGTTGGCTCGATCAAAGATACAAGACCTAATTGACAGTCTGCATTGTTCTTAAGGAATGCTCTTGTTCTGATTGGATCATCCTTCTTTCCAAGAATGACATCTTCTGAATGACCAGAGATGGGTCTGGATGATCTTCTGACAGATGGTTCTTCAGAAATGCTTAGATTCTCCAGAGAAGCTGATACTTGATCTTCAGATTCTTTGCTTCTGAGAAGCTCTGCTTCTGATGCGTTGCTTCTTGGCTCAACAACTTCTGATATATCAATATCACAATCTGCAAAATTATCAAACTGCTTTGGTTTTTCAGAACCAAGCTTATCATCAAACCTGATATTGATTGATTCTTCCACAATCAATGTTTCAGTATTGTATACTCTGTAGCCTTTTGAGCGTTCAGAATATCCAAGAAGGAAACATTTTTGTGCTTTGGAATCAAACTTACCAAGATGATCTTTAGTGTTCAGAATAAAGCATACACATCCAAAAGGATGGAAATATGAAATGTTGGGCTTTTTATTCTTCCACAATTCATAAGGAGTCTTATTTAGAATAGGTCTGATAGAGATTCTATTATGAATATAGCATGCAGTGTTTATTGCTTCTGCCCAGAAATGCTTAGCCATATTGGTTTCATTGATCATGGTTCTGGCCATTTCTTGCAGAGTCCTATTCTTTCGTTCTACAACTCCATTTTGCTGTGGAGTTCTAGGACAAGAGAAATCATGGGCAATACCATTTTCTTTGAAGAATTCTTCAAAGGATCTGTTCTCAAATTCACCACCATGATCACTTCTGACCTTTATGATTTTACACTCTTTTTCAGATTGAATCTGAATGCAGAAATCAAAGAACACTGAATGAGTCTCATCCTTGTGTTTCAAGAATTTTACCCACGTCCAGCGGCTATAATCATCTACGATGACTAATCCATATTTCTTCCCTCTGACAGATGCTGTTTTGACTGGGCCAAACAGATCAATGTGCAAGAGTTCTAATGGCCTTGAGGTAGAAACAACATTCTTGGACTTGAATGCAGGTTTGGAGAACTTGCCCTTCTGACATGCTTCACAAAGAGCATCTGATTTGAATTTCAGATTAGGGAGTCCTCTGACAAGATCCAGTTTGTTAATCTGAGAAATCTTTCTCAAACTAGCATGACCTAATCTTCTGTGCCAGACCCACTGCTCTTCAGAAACAGACATAAGACAAGTCACCTTTTGACTCATAAGATCTTGCAGATCTGTCTTATAAATGTTATTCTTCCTCTTGCCTGTAAATAGGATTGAGCCATCCTTCTAATTTACAGCCTTGCAAGTCTTTTGATTAAAGATTATATCATAACCATTGTCACTCAATTGACTGATAGATAAGAGGTTATGTGTTAATCCTTCTACAAGAAGTACATTAGAAATGGAAGGAGAGTTACCAGACTTTATAGTTCCACAGCCAATTATCTTGCCCTTCTGATCTCCTCCAAACTTGACTTCTCCTCCAGACTTAAGCACCAGGTCTTGGAACATAGACCTTCTTCCTGTCATGTGTCGTGAGCATCCAGAGTCCAGGTACCATGACATGTTGACTTTTATCTTCTTTGTCGCCAAGAGAATCTGCAAAAGAAATAGTCTTTTTCTTTGGTACCCACATCTTCTTGGATCCTTTCTTGTTAGTTCTCCTCAAGTTCTGATTGAACTTAGGTTTAACATTGTAAGCAGAAGGAGGAACAGCATGATAATTTTTAATGTGAGTTTCATGATATTTCCTAGGTTGTGTCACATGCTTTTTGGTGTGTGTTATGTGAAAACTTTGAGCATGTGAAGTGTGCCTAATATCATGGGAGTGGCCATACTTGAACTGATCATACAATGGCTTGTATGTGAATTTCATTTCATCAACAGGTTCAAGTTTGTATGGGGTTTCACCCTCAAAACCAATGCCGACTCTTTTGTTTCCAGACACAGCATATATCATAGAAGCTAGCTGACTTCTGCCAATACTTCTAGATAAGAACTTCCTGAAACTTAAATCATATTCTTTCAGAATATGGTTTAGACTAGGAGTGGATTTTTCTGAATCAGAAGGAGATCCAACATTATTGGATAATTTTAAAAGTTTTTCTTTTAATTCAGAATTTTCCAACTCAAGCTTCTTTGTTTCAAATTCAAATAGCTTTTTCAGCTTTTTGTATTTGAGACTAATCTGAGACTTGAATTTCAGAAGTTCTGTTAGACCGGAAACTAACTCATCTCTAGTAAGTTCAGAAAATACCTCTTCAGAATCTGATTCTGATGTAGATTCTGATCCGTCATCTTCTGTCGCCATCAGCGCACAGTTAGCCTGCTCATCTTCAGAGTCTGAATCATCTTCTGACACATCCCAGGTTGCCATAAGACCTTTCTTCTTATGAAACTTCTTCTTGGGATTTTCCTTCTGAAGTTTTGGACATTCATTCTTGAAGTGTCCAGGCTCATTGCATTCATAGCACATGACCTTCTTCTTGTCAAATCTTCTGTCATCAGAAGATTCTCCACGTTCAAATTTCTTTGAACTTCTGACGCCTCTGAACTTCCTTTGCTTGTTCTTCCAGAGTTGATTTAGCCTTCTGGAGATCAAGGACAGTTCATCTTCTTCTTCAGATTCTGATTCTTCAGGATCTTCTTCTCTAGCCTGAAAAGCGTTAGTGCATTTCTTGATATTGGATTTTAATGCAATAGACTTACCTTTCTTTTGAGGCTCATTTGCGTCCAGCTCTATTTCATGGCTTCTCAAGGCACTGATAAGCTCTTCCAGAGAAACTTCATTCAGATTCTTTGCAATCTTGAATGCAGTCACCATAGGACCCCATCTTCTGGGTAAGCTTCTGATGATCTTCTTTACGTGATCAGCCTTGGTGTATCCCTTGTCAAGAACTCTCAATCCAGCAGTAAGAGTTTGAAATCTTGAAAACATCTTTTCAATGTCTTCATCATCCTCCATCTTGAAGGCTTCATACTTCTGGATTAAAGCGAGAGCTTTAGTCTCCTTGACTTGAGCATTTCCTTCATGAGTCATTTTCAAGGACTCATATATGTCATAGGCCGTTTCCCTGTTAGATATCTTCTCATACTCAGCATGAGAGATAGCATTCAGCAAAACAGTTCTGCATTTATGATGATTCCTGAAAAGCTTCTTCTGATCATCATTCATTTCTTGCCTTGTCAGCTTTACGCCACTGGCATTTACTGGATGTTTGTAACCATCCATCAGAAGATCCCATAGATCACCATCTAGACCAAGAAAGTAACTTTCCAGTTTATCTTTCCAGTATTCAAAGTTTTCACCATCAAATACCGGCGGTCTAGTATAACCATTGTTACCGTTGTGTTGCTCAGCAGAGCCAGATGTAGATGCAGGTGTAGACTTTGCAGTTTCATCAGCCATCTTTTACTGAAGCGTTTTTCTCTTCCTGAATCTTTTCTAAACACGGTTAAGTGCTTGCACCTTAGAACCGGCGCTCTGATGCCAATTGAAGAATAGAAAAACACTTAGAAAGGGGGGGTTTGAATAAGTGTAGCTTTAAAAACTTGACAGATAAAAATAAATTGCACAGTTATTTTTATCCTGGTTCGTTGTTAACTAAACTACTCCAGTTCACCCCCGCAGAGATGATTTACCTCAACTGAGGATTTAATCCACTAATCGCACGGATTACAATGGTTCTCCACTTAGTCAGCAACTAAGTCTTCCAGAGTCTTCTGATCACACACTGATCACTCCAGGAACAACTGCTTAGATACCCTCTAAGACTTTCTAGAGTATTCTGATCCACACGATCACTCTAGTTACAACCTGCTTAGATAACCTCTAAGACTTCCTAGAGTATTCTGATCCACACGATCACTCTAGTTCCTTACAACTTAATGTAATCAATTCTAAGAGTATTACAATTGCTTCTTAAAAGCTATAATCACAAACTGTGATATTTCTCTTAACGTTTAAGCTTAATCTCACTAATATATTACAACAGCAATGTAGTGAGCTTTGATGAAGATGAAGATTCTGAGCTTTGAATAGAACAGAGTTTCAGCAAGTTAATATGAGTTGTTTTGTGCAGAATCGTTAACCTTGCTTCTCATCAGAACTTCATATTTATAGGCGTTGGAGAAGATGACCGTTGAGTGCATTTAATGCTTTGCGTGTTCCGTACAGCATCGCATTTAATGTTATATGCTTTTGTCAACTACCTCGAGCCTTGTTCACGATGTGTCTACTGACGTTGCCTATAATAGCTTTTAACGTTCCTTTTGTCAGTCGGCGTAGCTTGCCACTTGTACTTCCTTCTGATCTGATGTTTGTGAATACAACGTTTGAATATCATCAGAGTCAAACAGCTTGGTGCAAAGCATCTTCTGATCTTCTGACCTTGAAGTGCTTCTGTGCGTGATACCATCAGAACTTCAGTGCTTCTGATCTCATGTTCTTCTGATGCTTCCATAGACCCATGTTCTGATTCTGCTTCGACCATCTTCTGATGTCTTGCCAGACCATGTTCTGATGTTGCATGCTGAACCCTTGAGACAAAGCTTCTGAGCGCTGAATTATGCATACTCTTTATATATTTCCTGAAAAGGAAATTGCATTGGATTAGAGTACCATATTATCTTAAGCAAAATTCATATTATTGTTATCATCAAAACTAAGATAATTGATCAGAACAAATCTTGTTCTAACATCTTAGTCATGTCTTGTTATCAAATAGGATAGTAATAATGCATAGAGACTATGAATAGGTTGATGACCATATCTCATAGGTCATGAATACGAGATATTGAGTCTTCACACATGTATAAATATTATGAGTGATATTTAAGTTGGACTGATCTACCATGAGAATATTATATTTAAGTCTCACAATGATAGTAGTGTATGTCACTCTTTGACTTGAACTCATTACGGTCCTTACATGAGGAGTTGATCACTAAAGTATCATGAAATGGTATCTATAATAAAAGAAACATAAAGTTGGTTAATTAGGTATTCAAAAAGTCATATGGAGGAGGGATTTGCCCTCCTACATATGTGAGAGTCATATTTATGGGCTTGTTGGTCGAGTATAATTGTAAAATGCATGGTCATATTAAAATAAATCAATATATGATGTTGAGCTTATTTATTGTTATTAAGTATGCTGAGGTGTCAAGGAATATAATATTAGCTTATGCAAGGGTTAAACAAACTATGTCTTATGTTCAACATATATTAGGACAAAATGATATTTATACATGTGATCATTATAAAAAAAAGAAAAGATAATGTCAAATAATATGATATTTTTATCACTTGGTTAACAATGATGTATTGATAGATAATGTTTTTTGTTTAAAACATTAAATAGGTGATTTAATATTATTTTCAATGTTGCGAGAACCTACAGAATCACACAAATTATAAATTAATAAGGTTCATTTATGATTCAGTGGTACATTCTTATGATGCAATAACACTTATTAGAGAGATACAATATTATGTAAGCTAATTTTCATAAGTGATACTAAAATGACAGTGGTGGAGCCACGTTGGGACAAAGGGGGCCACGACTATCCCAATTTTTTTTTAAGAATTTGTCATGTTGGTGAAATTACTTAAATTTCCACCTTAACTTTCTAAGTTACAATTTTGTCATTGATTACAAAATTCCATTCTTCTATTTTCTCTATGATGCCAACAACCTCTCTCTCTCTCTCTCTCTCTCTCTCTCTCTCTCTCTCTCTCTCTCTCTCTCTCTCTCTCTCTCTCTCTCTCTCTCTCTCTGCGTTGTTGCGACTTCTTATTTTTTTCCATCTAAACGGCTACTTCCATTCACACCCTTTGAACTACAACTCTTGCTCAGTGTTTTCATCAATGTCGTCCACCATCATGCACGATTCACGAACTACGATAGAACAAGAACGACAAAGGATCGTCGTCCACCGTCTCTACGGATTCCGGCTGTCATTGTTCTTCACTCACCTCTGATTGACATTGCTTTGTTGTTGTGTAAGTTATTATTCTTTCATTTTTAGATTGTTTTGTACACTTTACGGTCTGTTTTGTATTGCTAATTTGAGATTTGTCTTAATTTTATGTTCAATTTCAATTTGTTAATTTCAATTTAGAGATTGTTTTATGAATTTAGGAACGTATTATTGTTCAATTATTTTTGCATTTTGTAATTAGGTTGATTTATTTAATAATTTCACCTAATTTGTCATATTGGTGAAATTACTTAAATTTCCCCTTAACTTTATGAATTATAATTTTGCCACTGATTCCAAAATTTCATTCTTTTATTTTCTCTATGATGCCAACAACTTCTCTCTCCGTGTTGTTGCGACTTCTTCTTTTTTTCCATCTAAACTGCTACTTCCATTCACACCCTTTGAACTACAACTCTTGCTCAGTGTTTTCATCAATGTCGTATACCATCATGCACGATTCACGAACTAAGATAGAACAAGAACGACTAAGGCTCGTCGTCCACTGTCGTTGCAGATTCCGGCTGCCATTGTTCTTCACTCACCTTTGATTGACATTGCTTTGTTGTTGTGTAAGTTATTATTCTTTCATTTTTAGATTGTTTTGTATATTTTACGGTCTGTTTTGTATTGCTAATTTAGAGTTTGTCTTAATTTCATGTTCAATTTCAGCTCGTTGATTATTATTACTAAATGATTTTTGCATTCTGTATTTAGGTTGATTTATTTAGTCTCACTTGCTTGTGAAAAATATTCGTCGTCCGTTAAGCTTTTGCTTGCTATGAACAAAACTAATAATACATGCATGCATAGGAAAAAATACATAATTAATATATGCTAGTAGTACCTTACAATTTTTTGGAAACAGATTGTCTAACTTTCACGCGAGAAAGTTAGACTGACTTTGAGAATTTTTGGTCCATTGGATTAATTGGAAGGTATTCAATTTGCCACGTTACCTTCTCTTTCACTTTTATTGTTTTAAAAAAAATCACATAAGCAGCCAGCACACATGAAGATCATTTATAGACAGTCAATGTCTCACCTTTCGTCGCCATTTCTCCACTGCTCCGACCATAGCTCCAATATTCAAAGTAGATAATTACTTAAAAAAACTCTAATTTATTAGGTTTTGTTGTCATGTATTACTAATCCAAATCATACTATCATATAAAAGTAATAAAAGTAAGTGTTTTGCATTTTTACTGGTTGAAGAAGCATGGAGATTTTGTATTTTCCTAAAAACTGTTACATAATTTCATACTCAACACAGTTTAAAAAGAAACAAATTTAATTATTCCTTCATATTCACACTAATTTTTCATTGTTAATGTCAAATTTTCCAACCATATGCTAAGAGTGAGATTATTGACAGTGGAATTATGAACTTGGAAAAGTTGAAAGGCGTACATGTAGACGGTGGTACATGGGTATAATAATGGTAAATGGCGGTGGTCTTAGTGACCGGAGGGAGATAACAGTGGTGTGTGGAAGGTCTTAGTCAGCGGCAATAGTGGTATGATGGTGATTGGCTTGGAGACAGTGCTGTGGTGAGAGAAAATGCAATTATCTAAAAGGGACGTGACATTATTTAAAAGGGACGTGGCATTGTTTTATGCAATTATTTAAAATAATGCCATGTCTCTTTTAAATAATTGCATTTTCTCTCACCACATCACTGTCTCCAAGCCAATCGCCATCGTACCATTATTGCTGCTGACTAAGACCTGACACACACCATTGTTATCTTCCTCGGGTCACTAAGACCACCGTCATTTACCATTATTATCTTCATGTACCACCTCCTATATGTATGCCTTTCAACTTTCCCAAGTTCATAATTCCATTGTCAATAATCTCACTCTTAGCATAAGGTTGGAAATTTTGACATTAACAATGAAAAATTAGTGTGAATATGAAGGAATAATTAGATTTGTTTCTTTTTACTTATAGACCTTAAAACATTATGGTCTTTTATCATTTCATGTGTTTATTACCACTTACATATTTTATATACATTATAATTTAAGGATAATGCTAACATGTGCTTTAAGGGCACATGTTAAGAAACCTTCAAATAAAAAATTTGTCTTACAAAAAATAATAAAGATAAATAATTATATATTTATAATAAATTCAATATATAATTTTTAAGATAACATTTCTTTCTTTAATTCTTATCATATATTCTTAACGTATATGTTAGCATTATCCATAATTTAAATATTTTATCCAATAGTTATAATTTATTATGACGGCCACCTCAAATTTTTTACTCTGGCTCTGTCACCGCCACTATAAAGTGATAGTGATTCATTATCATATTTTCAAAACTCTAACTACACATAAAATTATAAATTTATGGTCTCTCTAAAACTTTTGATTCTTCACAATTAATATTGTAGGGGAATGACTCTGGTTACAACGTATCCAAACAAACACTTGCTTAAGTATATTAAATAGAGAATATTGATACATACATGGATATAATAAACAAACCATTGGTTGGATGAACCCGACCATTAATTTAAACTAATTAAATTAATTTTATTTTTCATGTTCGGATCAATACCAAATCAAACAATAAGATGAATTTTATTTTGCATTCATTTTTACCTCTAAAAAGAAATTTTAATTGACCCAATACAAAAGGCAAAAGCTAAACATAGCAGCACATGACAGTATGCATTCGGAATTGCTAAAAAAGCTAGTATTAAGAAATCATCTTATTATTATTAAAAAGAAATAAATTCACCTTTATATATAATAGAGTAATTACTCTTCTCACAACTTTTAATCTCAAAATAGAAATAATTATTTTAATCCCTCTGCCCCCATTGATTTATTCTTGAAATACAGCATCAAAGATTTTCATTATTATTATTCACTTGCAACTTTATAGTAAATAATTTATTAATTGGAAAAAGGACAAGCTGAAGTTTTGGTACTATCTCCATTTGATAGAAGGCCTCCAAGTAACTCTGCTGGGTCATAGTAAATCTCCACCTCTTCAACCTTCAAAGCATCATCCACCTTTCATAAAAAATTATTTCTCATTAATCATGATAGTGATATATAAAATTCCAAATTTAGAAAATAAAGGTTGTTTCTATGTAAGAAACAAATACTCATAATCAAATAATTAAAATTATGGTGAGAAAGTGACGAATTCAGTTATAATTGCGTAAAGACATCAAACTGTATAGATGCAGATTCGAACACGTGACGTTCATTTATAAAAAAAAAAATATCAGCAGAGATATTCAGATTATGGAATAAAAGTAAATACCTTGAGAGTTCCCAAGCCAAAAAATTGGACCATTTTGCCAGTAGGTGCATGTCCCTTGAATGGACCTTCAAAGAACCCCCAATGCCTAAACTTGAAAGCAATTTCAGGTGGTCCTGTGTAAACTTTAATCACTTCCCATGCAAATCCTCTTGGAAAAGCTGATTTGAAAACTTCATGAGATGATTCAAAAGTCTCTTCATTTGAATTATATGGCTTCAAATTTTCTGGCAGAGAACTTTTCAACAATGCATTATAACTTCCTAATCTTAGAGTTTCCTCTCCAGTTAGTCCCTCTCTGCCTGTATATACCAACGAAAATTAATCGGAAAAAAATGAATTTATCTTTGATTTTTTAGGTTACTAATACATCAGATATTTCACAATTAAAATGTATTAAATATAACCTCTAAAATTTTAGATCTAACAATTTTCACCAAGATCAAATAAAGTTCAAGGTATACAAAAAAAAAAAAAACATATATAAGAAAATTTGATTGATTCACATACATAATTAAGTGAACAATTCTTCATCAAGTAGTATCTTATAAAAAAAATTATCAAACAAATTAATTAATGTGGTAAAGGAAAAAAGTACACACCACTAATAAATGCATAGAAGCAAAATATCTATTAAATTCTCTCATGGAAAAAGATGTATACCAAACAAAAATTGACACATATATGATTAATTAATTTAATTAATTAATTAATTACCATTAACAAAGAGCTTAAATTTTTCAGGCACAATGGTCTTGAAGTCCTTCAACCGGATCTTGTGAGAGAGTTCCATCTCCCATGACTTAATACCATTTTGAACAATCTCCTCTAATGATCCCTCTGGCCATTCCTGAAAAAATGATCACAAAATTGAGAAATCTAGAAATGGATATTAGAATGATAAGATTAAGAAGGTGTGTGATGTGGTGGTTCACTTTGGTTCTTCCTTGTTCAAAAAGCTGGTTGACAAGACCATAAGTGGGAGGGCCACCATGTCTCCACTGGATGTTCTCATCTTCATCATGCAAAATAGATCTGTACTTGTCTTTTAGAACTATGTTTGACATGTTAAATGTTGATGAAGAGGTTAGGTATAAACTAGATAAATTGATGTGTATTTATAGGTGTAAAGGAAGATGGTTATGATCATATGTCCGAGACTTTTTACTCGAGACACATGTCCTATATCTTGAGTCACATGATAAGATTTTCATTTTATTCAAGATAGAGAAATATATTTTCAATAAATGAAATATAGAGTTGGACGCAACCATGTTGTGTGGTGTGAGCAATCACCTCGCTTTTTTCTTTTAAATAATATTTTTTTTAGTATATAATGTGTTGGTAAACTAGAATTTCGTTAAAAAAAAAACATATACACTATCCAAATCAGGGCCGGTCCTGACTTTCTAGAGGCCCAGGACAAATATAAAAAATGGACCCTTAAAAAAAATTAGTCAAAAAATTTAATTATAAATAATACTAATATTACTAATTTTTTATAATATATTATTATAAAATAAATTTAATAATATATTTTTTTATTAAAAAAATATATTGTTTGAATTAAGTTTGTTTACCGCTTTCTTCTTTTCTCGGTATTAGAAGAGTGGAAGTTGTAAGTAGTAATTACATAGAAGTAATTTTTTTAGTTGTTTTTGTAACACTTTGATAAACCGTCAAAATTTATTACAATGTAGTATGAAAAAAGTTGAATGAATTAAAATTTTATTATGATTGCGTTATGTGAGACTAACTTAAATCAAGATGTTTCAAACTTATTAATTTAATTTAAGAATTAATTAAAAATAACACTACTATCCAATTTTTTAAAATATGTTATTATAAATAAAATTTAACAAATATAAATTTTTATCAACAAAAACAAACCACTAATCATTATATCATAGTATTTCTTATAATTTAATTATATAATAAACTTTTGAATTTAATTACAAAAAATTATTATTATCTAAAATTTAAATAAAAAAGTTTAATATTATATATATAATAAACAATAGTTATAGCAGTTAGCCATTCAATTGCTTACTTCAAACGGTTAATTTGCGTTTCTCAATCTACGTGGCGTATTGTTTCAGTTTTGGCATTTTATAAAAATAAACATTTAAAATTATAAAATGCAGCAACGGCAAGGATCGAACCAGGAATTTCAAATTAGCTTCCCCGTCTCATTACCACTGTCCACTGCGCCGTAAACAACACACAATTTAAATTTTCGAAATAAAATACATATTATGACTTTACAGTATAATTCCTAAAGTCCATATTTAAAAAATTTGAGGCCCTCTTTTTTTTGAGGCCCTGGGCTGTGGGCCTGCTTGCCCAGGCCCAGGGCCGGCCCTGATCCAAATACTCAATTTTTTAGTAAGATTATTCTTTTAATTTGTGTTAAAAATGTGCTACCAATTAGATTCATAAAATAGAGAAAGAATGGTTTAATATAAAAGAGTTAAAATCTAATAGTGTTTGTTTCAAGATATTACGTTCGAATCTCACTAACTCTAAGTATTAATAATCCGAGTCCGGATTCTCATATCCTTGGCAGCAATCATTTCAGCATCAAGTTTTTGCAGCCAAATAAATGCTAAAATAATTTTCTATTAGCGGATATAATTTAAGGGTTAATACATATTTTCACCTCTGTCATATGGGGTTGGTTTGAAAAACCCCTGCCAAAAAAAAAGTTGCAAAAATTCTCCTAACAATTGAAGATTCTCTCGTTTTAAACCTTACAAAAAATTTATTTTTAAAACCAACCTTGCCACTTGAAGGACTTTGTCATTTTGAACCCTGTAAATTATTATTTTTAATAAAAACCAACCTTGCCCTTCATATTCTAGAGGATTTAAAATGACATAATCTACAAGATTATAGGGTTTAAAATGACTGAATCTTCAAATTGTAAGGTTGGTTTTAAAAACAAAATTTTTACAAGGTTTAAAACGAGAGAATCTTCGAATGTTAGGGGAATTCTTGCACTTTTTGTTTGGCAGGTGGATTTTTCGAACCAACCCCATATGGCAGAGGTGAAAATATGTATTAACCCATAATTTAATCTTTAGAAAAACGTAATTAATCTGTTTGATTTGATTAGTAATATTATTTCTTTAACAATATAAACATTTTTAATTAAAATAATTTTATATAAATATGTCTTAAAATTTTCAAGTAATGAAGAGAAAAAAAAATGTTTTGAGATTTTGGGAAAGCAAAAAGTTAAAAAAGTTGTTTGGTCTTAGATTTATAGGTTTGATTCGTAAAATATTTTTTATTAATTTATAGATACTCTAAGATATCTTAAATAAATATATAAGATAGTTAGAATATTTTTATTCTAATTGTAATGTTTTGAGTCCACTAAGGATCTATTAGGTTTCAACATTATAAATATATATTTCTATTATTTTTGTCGTTATAACCTTTAGAACTTTATTAATTTAAAATAGAGATAATAGTTAGGAATCCTTGGTAAACTTAGAAAAGTAATGATTGAAATTCCTTTGAGTTATTCCAATTTGAGAAACCTTTGGAAGGTTTATGGCATTGACCCGAACTTAAAATGTTCGATAATCGTGAATTTCTTTTTCAGAATGTGAGGTATGTTCCATAACTCAGACGCTGTATAAATACATATTTGATCGCTGAGTTATCATTGTGTTTTTGGGATAGTCTGGTGTTAGAGCAACTTACCTGGTCGGCAGATGTTCATTTATAGGAATAAATTTTCTAACTCTTATGGTGGTTTTTAGTAGAAAATTTGAAAACTATTCTTATTCGAAGGTCGCCAAAACTTTGCTTATTTATCAAATCAAGTCCAACCAACCTGATGGTAAAGTTATGAATTGTGACTTCAATGGCTAATCAAGAGGAAGAAAGGTTTATGAGTTGTTGGGAGTGAAACCTATCAAAATTCATCAATCGCAAATGTATTACAGTTTAGTGAGTCCCGTCAAGGAAATCAGAGTAAATATTTGGGATGAAGCTTTTAGAAATTAGAATAAGAGCGACTCAATTTGAGGTGGAGTTTCCTACTATAAATACAAGTAGTAGTGAGAGAATGATTACAGATGCATTTATTTATCATTTGACTTGTGACAAGGTAATGAGAGAGGTTATACCATCTCAAGGAGACAATTATTGTGTACTTATGCTTTGAATGTGGCTGAAAGGTTGCAAAACTCATAAATAGAAACTTTTGGAGTCCAAAATGGTTGGAGAATCATGCTTATGGGCTTGTTAGATTATCTAAGCACAAAAAGGTAGTTGAAAATAAATGGATGCAAGTGGCAGGATCAAGGTTTAAATGTGGCTTGAACTTAATCAAGGTTGTTAAATATTGATTAAACATGGTAAAGAGCAACAAGGTGGTTCATGAGTAAATTGACATCACCATGTTTCCAATTCAAGATGGAGATTGTAAAAGTGTGTCTTAAAATCTTTGAGTGATGAGGATAAAGAAAATATGCTTAGAGATTGTTAGAAATCTAAAAGCCGAAAAGCCATCCAATTTAAGATGTTCACATATATTGGGTTTAGTAAGTTTGATTTGTGAATTCGTTCATTAATATTAGTATATTTTATATTAATTTAGAAATACTCTAAAATACTTTAAATTAATATAAAATATATTGTAATATTTTAAATTAATATAAAAGATATTATAAGATGTTTATAATATTTTTTCTAACAATTAATGGCTTATGTTTTAGGCCCATTAAATATCTATTGAGTTTCGGCGATTATAACTATGTAGCTCTATTATTTTTTTTTTATTTTTTTTTACAATTTTCATAACTTTATTGCATGAAGATAGAGAAGGGTTAGACTTAGAAAGGCAATGGTTGGAATTTTTTGGAGTTTTCGAAATTTGAGAAGCTTTTGGAAGTATCTTAAGGAATTTGAAAAACACTTCTAAACACTTTGAACTTATATGACTCAAAAAGTTATTTTAAAAAAATTATTTTTTGAAACATTTTAAAAATATTTTAATTAAACATTTTATTATGTTTAAAAATTAATAGGTATTATAGATGTAACATTTTCACATAGTTAATGAATCACAATTATTTAAAAAATTAAACATTTTAAAAAAAATTAATTTATAGGCGCAGATAATTTTACATAGTGAATACATCACAATAATTGATGATATTTTAGATGTAATTAAAGTAAAAATAAAAAAGTTATAAAAATTTACGGTTATAATTAATTCTCATCGTATATCAATGAAATTCTTTTTTTTTAATAGAAAATGTTAGTAAGTTTTATAAGATAAAATCATATTAATAAATATCAGAAATGATCTAATTAAAAGGTTATTCAATCCACCTGCACTTCCATGGCTGCAAATCTCGCTGCCGAAACTATTGCCGAGAATTCAGATTCTAATCATACACGTGATGCCTATTCTTTCTCTTGTACGATGTTTATGGATCCAAGAGTGTAGTATATATTTAATGCTTACAATGTACTATCATATGCAACAAGTGATTTTAACTTATAATAGTTGAGAAAATAATAAGGAATTATTAAGTTCACGTGAACCTAACATATGCCTAAGAAATAAATCTAGCATTTAGGGTGGATAAATTTTAGCCAACCGATTCAAACCGACCGATTTATTGTAATTTTTATACAAACGGTTCAGATTGAATTGAATGCCGGAGTGATTCAGTTGTTTAATTTGAATAGTATAGAGTTGATTCAGTCGAACTCGGATAATTATTTTGGATCTGTCGAAAATCGAACCCGACCGAACTCAATTAATATTTAAATTTTCTTTTATTATTCTATATTGATCCTTTTAAAAATAGAGTCCAATAATGTTGGTATGATATTATATTTTTGTAATCTAACATGATATTACTTATTCACAAAAATACAAGAAAATGCAATATAAAATTTTGACTGTTATTTATTTTGTGGTTTAAAGTAAGACAATGATCAAATTAATGTCAAATGATATTGAAAATATTACGTAATAATAATTTTTTCGATAATAAAAATATAATGTTATTGAATTTTGTAAAAAATAATTTTAATGGATTTAGTTTAATAAATATTAAATCGATTAAATCCACCCAATTTATCCGATAAACCGATTTAATCGAATCCGCTAAAAATTAAAATTTTATCGGTCGAAATTGAATCTTTAAAATAAAACTGCGATTTACGTCAGATTTAAGTTTTTAGCCTGATATCGACTCAAATCGATCGATTGTCCGATGCTACTATCACCATAAGTGAAGAATCATCTTTGGTTTAAGTGTCACTGTCACTTTTTAGTGCATGAATAATATTTCTCTTTAACAAATTGATCGGTGGCACAATTGGCACCCTATGCGTATGGGTTTGAATCCAATTTTGTCAAATATGTTTTGTAACTTATATATTAATTATTTCCTCAAATTATAATCAATTAATTCTTCAAAATTTCTAAAAATAAACTAAATAGTTAAGAAAATATATTTATTCTATTAACAAAATAAATAATTTTAAATTTTAATATACTTTTTTTATTTTTTATAATATAACATGATAATTTATATTATAATTTTATATTATTATATTAGATAATATTAAAAAGTTAGTATATTTTAATTAAAAAAATGTGACATGACAAAATTCGTGTGATGTAAAGCCAAGTGGCATTGCCACATTACTGCCACGTCTGTAAATTGGAAGGGGGACTAAAAAAACCCAAGAAATATTAAATAGGATGACATAAAATTGATTTTTTAAAGAGGGATTAAAAGATTAAAAAATAATCAAAATAAGGAGATCAAATGTGCATTCAAGCCAAAGAAAAATTAAAGCTTTTAAGAGGTAGTCTTAGGAAGTGGAATAAGGAGGTTTTTGGTTGGCTTGACTTGAAAATAGAAGATGAATTGAAGAGGTGGATAAAGTTGATAGTTTGTCAGGATCAAATCAAGGAGTTAATATCAAGAAGAGGTAATGCTTCTAGCTCAACGTGGAAGAATCTTTATCTTAAAGATAGTCTGCTTCAACAAAAGTCTAGATTGAAGTGGGTTAGAGAGGGTGACTTAGATAGTAGATTTTTTCATAATGCCATGAAGAGTAGAAATGTAAAGAAGTTCATATGTTCTTTGAGAACTAGTGGGGGAGGGTAAAAAAGTTAAATGCATTTTTTTGAGAAGTTTCAAGAACTTGACATCCTCATACCTAAGTTGGAAGGACTTGAGTTTTGAACTTTATATATGGAAGATAGAGAACTTTTGGAAGAACCTTTTTCTAATTTGGAAATCAAATAAGTAGTTTGGGATTGTGAAAGATCTAAAAGTCCTGGGCCAGATGGATACAATTTTGTATTCATAAAAAATTGCTGGAATATTTTAAAGGAATATGTCATTAAGTTTGTGAATAACTTTCATGGTAAATCTAGATTGTGTAAGGCTATTGATCCGCTGTCGCGCGCGGGTCAAAAACGAGTTAATTCTATAAAACTGTAGTACGACGGTAACGGTAACTCGCGTATCGTCTCTCAAGGATTCCTATTCTTATTAACTGAATGTAAGTCGAAATTGGGGGGGTTGGTTCAGGTTCGATTTATAGAAAAAGTGCTTAAAATAAGTGATTATAAAATAAGCTGTTTTGAAAATAAGTGATTAAAAGGCAAACAAATTCACTGCTTCGGGTTCTACTTATCATCAATTGATACAACTACGATCTCTATCCTATTTGAACACAATATCATTCAACAAGCGTGATCGACATCGTAAGATATATATTCCTATTGCCGGATTAAGCATACGGTTAAAGATATCGCAATTTAACGGTTAAGCAGAGTCGAATTGCGATCAAAAGTCAAGAACATGTATCAATTCAAATTTAATCAACAATATTATAAGGAAATCGAATTAAGCAAACAATGATCATATAATATTATTGAAAGGAATAGAATTCTATTTATAGTTATAGCAATCTCAAAGTATTGAACCTGAATACAGTAAATTCGTCCGGAAGGTTTAGTTCTCCATAGCAAATCGTGAAAGCTCTCAAAATTCGTGAATGGAAGATGAATGCTACAGTAACCGCGGCTGCCTAACCTAAGGGGAAAGAGAATGACCCGTTTTACAATCCAACTGGGTCAAACATATGACCCAGGCCCAAAACCAATTGACCCGAAACTTAACTAAAACTAGTGCTGCAACTTCAACGAATATTCTGGCCCTTCTACAGTCCGATTCTGACTTCGACTCCAACATAAGAATTGTAGCTCTTTCTCTTAGCTTTTCGGCGATTATTAGAACGCCTCAATCGGACTCCTGGAACTCCAGATATGATCGTTTCCGTGCAGACTATTAATGCTGAAAAATTAATACGAAAAACAAATAAGTGCAAAAATAAAATAAAATATAAAAACATATTAAAACATAAAAATAAATAAAACAAACCAAAGAAATACTTGAGTACAAACATGGAAGAACGTGCATCAAAATGCACTGATCAGCTATACCTTCATCTTTTTTAACCCTTATCCCTAAATGTAATAACTCTCAAGGATTCGATGAGTATAGGCCTATCTGTTTTATGGGATGTCTTTATAAGATTCTAGCCAAATTATTAGCATCAAGGTTGAAAAGAATTTTGGAAAATTTAATATCTTATGGTCAGTCAACCTTTGTTCCAGGAAGACAGTTGCTAGATGGAGGGTTAGTGGCTAACGAGATTGTTGATCTAGCATCTAGAAGGAAGAAGGATTGTATTCTTTTTAAAGTCAAATTTGAAAAAGCATATGATAGAGTTAGTATAAATATCTTAGGTTCATGTTGAAAAGGATGGGATTTGGGCCTCATTGGATGAAGTGGATTGAAGCTTGTGTGTGTTTACAAGTTATATGTCAGTCCTAGTAAACGGGAGCCCTATTTTGGACTTCGAAATAGGAAGAGGTTTGAGACAGGGTGATCCACTATCACCATTTCTTTTCTCTTTTGATAGTGGAAGGTTTATCAGGTTTGGTCAAAAAAGAGGTTTATCAGCTTTGGTCAAAAAAGCTATAGAAGATGAAGAGTTCCAAGGATTCAGAATTAAGGATAAGGTCTCTTTGAGATTCTTCAATTTGCAGATGACACATTGTTGATAGGAGAAGGTAGTTGGAAGAATGTTAGGAGCATAAAGGATATTTTGAGGGGTTTTGAATTAATGTTTGGATTAGGAGTGAACTTTTGCAAAAGTAAACTGTATGGTATTAATCTTAGCCAGCATTTCATGCTATCAACTTCTACTTTTCTCTCTTGCAATGTAGAAGATATGCCTTTCAATTTTTTTTAGGAATTTCAATAAGATCAAATCCTAGGAGAATTCATATGTGAAACCCTATCTTGGACAAATTGAGAGCCAAGTTGGCTAGTTGGAAGGGTAGATTTTTTTACACTAGATGAAGAGTCACTTTGATTAATTCTACCTTAAATAGCTAATGAATCTTCTTACTACCTTTTTACAAGGCTCATGCGAAGATTTGGAAAGAAATAACGAAAATCCAACAAACTTTTCATGGGGAAGTTATGATTCTAAAAGGAAGATCTATTGGGTTAGCTGCAAACAAATTCGCATGTCTAAAAATCAACGGGGATTAGGAGTGAAGAACAATGAAGATTTCGACAAAACTCTTTTATGTAAATGGAAGTGGTGTATTGGTGGAAAAAGATTCAATTTGGGAAGAATTATTGGGGACTGTGTATGGTAACATTGACAACAAATGTTTAAGTGGTCATGAAAAAAGGCAGAAGATCAGAGTCAACTTGATGGCTAGATTTGGTCAGAATATATAGCACTATTGATACTAAAGTTGTAGGTTTAACAGGTAATGTTCAATGCAGGTTGGAAAAAGGAAATTGCATTCCTTTATGGACATCAATCTGGTTTGAAGACCATTCTTTGAAGAATAACTACCCTGAGTTTGTTCACCATTAGCAGTAAACAAGAAGGCACACGGTTGATCAAATGGGCATATGGCACAATGATGCTTGGATATGTAATGACCTAGGTTTAGAAGAAGCTTGATTGGGAGAATGCAATTCCAGCTAGCTTGACTTACTTGATTCTTTGGCTGAGCAGTTCCCAAAAGATGGAGAAGAGGATATTTTCGAATGGAAGGTTGATAGTAAAAAGTGTTTACTCTAAATTCCTGCTACAAATATTTAGAACTAGACAAGAATCTAGAATACATTGAAGAATATTTGGTAGTTGCGTTCAGGGGCATCTTGAGAACTCAAGTTCCTGCAAAAATTAAAACTTTTGGCTGGAGAGTATTTCTAAACCGTCTTCCTAGAAAAGATCAATTGAGAAGAGAATAATTTCAAGATATTTTTAAATATATTTTTTTTAAAGAAATCAGTTTGAAAATACATTTTAGAGTGTGCGCTTTAGCCATGCACTTTTACGATAAATCCCTTATGATTTACAAAGTGTTCAGTCATTACTAATTTAGGAGGGTGTGGTGTCTTTTTTTCTACCTCCCCGTTTCACTTGGGAGGACGGCATGCTAGACCCTTCACGCGAAATTTGGAAGGAGAATGCGCCCGTGGCGGGATGAATTTTATTTCAGTTCTTCCTACGATAACACACGAAATTTTTAATTATCCTACGAGGAGGAAGGGGAAAAAGATCTCAAATAAACCCTAGGAGTTTGCTAAGTGTGGGGATTCACCTAGACTAGATATTCTGGAGTCTGGGAGGTCGGTTATACATAGGGAAGGTTTTAAGCACCCTACATATCCGTAATACTCTACGGGAACCTTCTCTGTGTCTATGTGTTTGTGTTTGTTGCTAATTAATTGGGAAAGTTTCTCCTTTGTATTACGAGGGAAAATTGAATTGAATTGAAAAAGACAGACAGACAGACTATTTTTGTTTTTTTGATTAGCTCACTGAGATTCCTTATGAACCTCATGCCTACATATCCCTAATGGAAGTCAGAGCTTTTTGTAGTTCGGGGAACTAATTAGGGAAATTAATTGTTTTTGGTGCCTTTCTTGAAGCTCAAGGTTGAAGCTTGAGTTAAATCTCTGTTTACAGTAAAGAGACATGAAGTCATCTTTACAGAGAGGTATTTCTACTATTCCACCACAAACATTTAAAGTGACAGAAAAGCTGAGTTTGTTTCATTAAGAAAGGGACCTTACTTGGTTGTGTACAAGTATGCCAGTCACGTGTCTCTTGAATGAAAGATTCTCGACCAAATTAGGGAAAGTTGTACAAGTCTGGGTGTGTTCCAGAGCATGCCTTTCACGAATCCTGAATGGGATAATGTTTGAAATGATTGTTTGTTTGAAATGATTGTTTGTGGTGAGATAGGAGAAATATCTCCCTATAAAGATGAGCTATGTCTATCTACTGTTTGAAAGATTTGATTTTAGCTGGCTTGTATGAGGCCCAAACTTGAGGCTTTTTTATTGTTTTTATTGAGTCTGGGAGATGACTCCATTGGAAATTGGCTTTTAATGATTTTGTGTTCTGTATGAAGCCTAGAATTGAGGCTGACTTTAATTGGAGAGTGTTTATTTTGTTTTATGATTGAGAGGTTTATTTAGTGCTTTGTACAAAGCCTAGAATTGTGGCTGACTCTACCTAGGGAGACTCTATTTTGTGCCTTGTATGAAGCCCAAGGTTGTGGCTGACTCTTGCTAGGGAAGACTCTATTTTGTGCCTTGTATGAAGCCCAAGGTTGTGGCTGACTATTGAGGAAACTGAGTATGGATGACTCTATGGGGAAAAGATTCTAAAGGTTAAGAATCTTTTGACACAGGAAAATGTGGTTTTATCTGCCTTGTACAATGCCCAAGGTTGTGGCTACTTGATGGTGAAGGACTTACTGGGGAGACTCTATTATCTGCCTTGTACAAAGCCCAATGTTGTGGCTGACTTTGGATAGGGGAATACCCGTGAGTAGGGTTTTGACTCTAAGGGGAGTATATGCCTTGTACAAAGCCCAAGGTTGAGGCTGACTTTTAAAATGGGGAAAGATCTACCATTATGGGATCTTTTGACTCAGAAGGGATTTTTGTTGAGGATTACTCTTTTGTTTAGAGACTAAAGGTTGACCCTTACTGAGGATTGTGCTTTTGTTAAGCAGGGATTGGTGAATGAAAGACCCTAGGTTGAAGATTGACTCTACTGGGGAATTTGTTTGAGTGGTTGACCTAAAGTAGACCCTGCTGGGGAATTGTTTTTTTTTATTGACTGAGACTAACCTAGGTGGGACTCAACTGGTGAGATTATCTTTTTAAAAGTAGAGCAAACAAAACAAATACTAACTGGGACACGCGCGTGGCCTGTTTAGCAAATGCGTTCATATGATTATATGTGAAAGTAGAGCATAAAAATAGTTTGGAAAATAAAATGAACAAAAGGTCTGAGGGGGGATCGAACCCCAGACCTAAGGCAAGGCAAGAGTTTGGACGCGCGCTGTAACCATTGGGACACTACGATGAATTCGTAGATAACACGTCTATCATTCAAAATAAAATAAACTTGTTTCTGGGAAATTTGAAAAATGGCGCCACCATCTTCATCTTCAACCTCAAGCTTCCATGGTTTTTGAATTTGCTATCTCACTAATTTTCAACCAAACTCAGAGATGTAAACATGGATTTCGCTTATTTTTGGACAAGGATTATGATGGTATCCTTTGATTTTATTTATTTTCAGTGTAATTCAAAATTCGCACGCATAAACACTAAGAACCCTAAAACTGAGATTTAACATGAAATACTATATATGCATGATATGATGAAATTGACTGAGGGTTAATGATCCTCTCAAGTGCAGAAACTTGTTGGTATAACAAGTTTTGATTTATGAAATAGGAATCATAGAGTTTGAAGCTTATGAAAGTTACCTCTAAAATGAAGATCGAGCTCTGATCAAAGTGTGCTACAGAGTTGTTGTAACGATCCTAAAAGCTTTAGTGATCCCTCAGGAAGGTGTTGAGATGCTTAGTTTGGGTTAGAACTCCCCAAAACTTCTTGCTTGACCCCAACTGATATGGCTCCAAGTGAGTGGTGAAGATGATGATTCTCCACGTACAGAAATGTTCCAGGTGTTTGGATCACCTCTAAATACCTCCCTTGATGTGTTTGAATACTTACTTTCAAAGGAAGAGCTTTGGTTTGAAGAATCTGAGTCTTCTTGCCAAAGAACCTTTGAAAAACCTAAGTATGAGGGGAAAAGAGAGAAAGCAAGATTTTTGTTGCTTTGGTGTGGTTTGATACTGAGGTATGCACTTGTATTTATAGGCAAAATGTTCAGAGCAATTGGAGATAGTAAGCTTGCTTAATGAGGGAGTTTTGGTTTCTTGGCCATGAAGAAATTCAAGGAATCTCCAAGATGCAATGATGGTGTTTTCAAGCTAGCTCCCCATCCATTAATCTCTTCTGATCATAGGGGACAATTATGATACCGAATGGCTTCCAATTGGCTTAGGGGAAGATTCCTTGATGATTCACCAATATTCCATTTTGTAATGATTACTTAATCACATGGCATTGAATTTTTGAATATTCTTCAATCTATTTGCAATGATTCATTTGATCCTCTCTTATCCCTCATAATGTTTCTGAAGTTTAGAGGTACCAAATAGTGTAGGCATTTGCATAAAATTGCAAGTTTCAAACTTAGGCATGACCTATAATTTCACTCCATGAGCCCAACTTTGAACCATCATAACTCCTAGCTCAAAATGAATTTGGAGAAGGTTGAGCACAATTTGGAAAGCCCTCAACATGTACTTCAATTAATTAGTTTGGAGTTTCTTCAAAATCACTTGGGAAATTTGTGAAAAATGTGCTTAAAGTTTGAAGAAAACTAGGGTTTCTTGTTAGTTTCATGGAGGCAGCAACTTTGAAGCTCCATATCTCTTCAATGGTTGATTTCTAGCCAAAAAATCACATCTGACAAAGTTGTTCATTGGATAAAAATCTACAACTTTGATGTTGGAAGTTATTTTCAGTTTGTACTTGAAATTTTGAGATATTCCCTTCCAAAGTTTTGAAAAAAAGACCTTTAAACACTTAAAAAAAATTCTAAGTATAAAAAGTCAATCTTTGACTTTTTGATTCTTGATTGATTTTCTTGATTTATCTTGGTCAAATGACTTCAATAATCATATATTGATGATATTGATCCTTAAAAGTCATGTTTTGATCCAAAACCCTAAAGGTCAAAGGTGATCTTGTACAATTGACTTTTTCTAGATGAAGTGAAATCTTGGACTTTGGTAATGAATCAAGTCCTCCTCCTCAAATGAGTGATATGGATGGATTATATTGAGGTAATAGAAGTTCTTGAGTCATGTTTTGAGTTGTGGATCCATGTCCTGATTAAAAGTCAATTGCCCAGGTGAATTAGGTCAAAAACCCTAATTGTCGACCAGATGAAATTGATGATTGTAGGTCTTGAATTAAGGTACAATGCTCAATGGATATTGTTAGATGGATCATTTGAAGATGATTGAATCCTTTGAGTGATGTCCTGGAGCTTTTTAGGGTTTCCCAAATGTGGTCCCTGATTTCACCCATTGATGGGCTCAAAACCCCAGTCTGGTGATCTGAGCAAACCTGAGTCTTGATGATTGGTGTCTAATCAATCATAGGTGAATGAATAAATCATTTGAGTCTTGTTATTGTTTTAGAGGTCATTCTCTCATTGATTGATCCTTTGCCTGAACTCTTTTGTCTTTGAGCACCCTCAATTGAGTACTAGAAAAACAAGTTACTGCTCTGAGTACCTGTCTTGAGTTTGATGAGATGTTTGGAGGTGTGACATCTCAGGGGGGTCAAAATTAGGGTATGACAGAGGGCTTCTTAACAGTTCAAGATTTTGTCAAATCCTTATCTTTTGTAGACACTTGCTTGAGTAGCTTGAGATGAGGCTTCCTTTATATTCCACTTGATTGCCATCATCGGAAACTCAAGTCCATCAAACCCTAATACTTAGGGTTGCATATTTATCCACCTAGGTGTTTGTACTTGACTTACTAGTCGACATTAGTTGTTATCATCAAAAGTTGATGTCCTTTTAAAAACGTATAACCTGAAAAATAAGGTTTCGTAGAGTTTGTTGAGCTCCTTTTTGTGTCTTTGGTATAATCGGACAGTCACCCTTTCTTGATTAACCCTTTATTTGTTTCTTTCAGTTTGATGCAATCCTTAGTGTTGTGACTGCGACCCTTGTGGAAATCACAATACTTGGACTTATTAGTTTGTGCAAACTCCCTGACCAGATATGGGTTCCTTATCCTGATCTCTTTAAAATTTGTGTTGGCACATTGCTTTAAGATCCCTCATGTGAAGTGTTCAAGGTAGTATATGCGTCAAACCTCTAGTGAGGTTTGTGCTCACTTTCTTCTTTGGACCACTCATAATCTTTCTGATATGGTTGGCTAGATTCCGCATTCTTCGACACCTAACTACCTATGATGGTCAGAAAATTTTCTTCATAGTTGATGTAAGGTTGCACCTTACTCGACAAATTCTTTAAATTGTGGGCTTCTTTGCGCCCTTAATTTTTCCAGAATGCACAATCCAGTCTGAGGCCCTTGTCCAAGAGCTACCACTTTAGGCTTTCATCTGAGCCTTCAACAACTACATCCACCTTAGTGAAGAGGTTAATATACCTACACATGGTTTCCTTCTTATGCTACGTGACTTCATTAAGCACGACCATGATGATCATTTGCCTCTTCTTGCCAGTGTAACGAGAAATGTAATCCTCGCATAGGTAAGACCAAGAATCTATGCTTTCCACTTCACTTCACTGTCGACATGATAATTGTACAGCAAGTCATTTACATGCTTGGCGTGTTAAAATGGATTTCTAGTCCCATTATAACTCTAAAGCTTCAAAGGCTTCTCCAACAACTTTGAGATTCTACTGTCCAAGATGCGAGCGGAAAAGGGGTTCTTCTTTTGCGGTTAGACGAGAGCATCTTTTTCATACCTTTCAATCCTTCTAGGGCGGCAAACCTCGCGAGGAGTATGACTACCTTTCAGTCCTTTGGGATCTAGGGAATGAGCATGACACTTGTGTCACCGGCGTCTTAGGGACTTCTTAATTTTTTTTGAATCCCCTATACAATGTTGTTTCTCATGTTGGTGTTTTATAGACATTTTCAATTTGAGCTAGCTTCTCCATCAAATCTTGAGAGTTTTGCTCATGAACCATTTGGAAGACATTATTCAACGGTTCATTGGATCCTTGCAAGCCAAGATTGGCATCTAAGATTTAAAAGTCGGTGAGGGTTTCTCGTCTAAACACTATTGGCGGTGACTAGTGTCTGAATGAAGGTTCGCCTAGGTGAAACTGTGGAGCAGATCTAAGAAATTGAAGAGGTTGAAACATTGATTTATCTGCCCTTGGCTCTATAAATTTTGTGCAGGATGAAAATATGAAATAGTTGCCAGGACTTTATCACGCGTCCATTGAGGAGGAAATAGAGGATTTCTAGTAACTTCAACGGAAGCGGTTACCCGCCGTTGGATGGCTGAACGAGTAGCCTTGTAAGCCGCAATTCTCGAGATATCTGATCAGGAAACAAATATTTACGATTCAATTGAAGGAGATATGGATTTCTATCGAAGGAGATTTGGTAGAATTGAGATAAGTTAGATCGTCGAGAATTTTAGGAATTTTGATTCCCTTAGATGGCTTTAATGTTTTGTATTGGAAAATGATTAAAAATAGTAAGATTATAGTCTGTAGGGTGGTTCCCAACTTCTGATGCAATGGAGAAGGGCTAACCCGCGAGGTTTACACTCCAACGCTCTAGTCATCGAGAGAAAGAGAAATGAAGTTTGAATGGAAAAAGATTTGATACCTGAGAAGTGCCATACATTACTTTTCAAATAGAGGAGATGAATGATAATTGTGCACGTGTGGAACGACATTCGATGCGATTAGTCGTTAGATTAATCTGGATTGTTAGCGTGACGTTCCTCATGAGAGGTTACCTGTAACACGAAGGAAAAAGGGTATACTTGCTCCACATTTAGCAACTTTGTCATTTTGTAATTGGACATTCTTTTTATGAACCTTGTGAACAGCCTAAAATAATTTTAATTTCGATATATCAACTAAAAAAGAACAATAACGTGCAAAGTGGGCATGACAAAAAAATTTGGCACCTCCTAAACCCGATCGTCCAACCTCGAATTTAGCAAGGAAAAACCGATTTAATTTGAGGCGAGTACGGGTAAAATCCAAGTTTTAAAACGAGGGCGGGGGATGTTAGTACCGCCCCGCATCCACCCCAACCTTGACCTATTATCTTTATTTTTAATAATTTTATCATTCATTTACTTTTTTGAAATTTAAAATAGAAAATTTATTATAATTATTATTTTTTTTAAAATAAAGATTAAATAAAAATGACAAGTATTATTATTATTATTAAAATAGTCAACAATTTAATTTAATTATTGATTTTTGTTATTATAAAAAAATTTGAATTTTAAAAAGTTAATTTGGTGGATGAGAGTGAGACTAGACGGAGAAACACTTGAAGACTGAGAGAGACGAGATGGGATTGATATAAAGAGGCGTGGGAAAAAATAATGATAATTTGGTAAAAAATTGTCATTCACTCTCTTTCATTTATTACATTTTCTTAATCTGTGTGAAAGTGTCAACTATGACTCTTACTTTAGGATAGAGGGAGTAACATTTTTACAAAATTATCCTTAATTGTTATTGGTTACACATGCATTATCATAAATGTAAAGTGAGATTTAATGTGTTCAGAAATAATGTTGCATTGAGAAAGTAAAACGACACTTATTTTGGGACATTTTTTAGGCTAAGAAGACACTTATTTTGAGACAGAGAGAGTAATAAATATAAATCAGAAAGGTTACATATTTAATATTCTAAATTGTAAAAATAAATAATAATGTATATAATGAAATAAATGTGACGAGTTCGGGATAGATACCAGCGTCCTCGTTATCCGACCCATCATCATATTTTGTAGTCGGGAACAATTAAAATTCGAATTCAAACTCAATCAAAACGAGTTTCTCCCCGTCAACTATGAGACGAGATTAGGTGAATATGAATTTTGTTCTCATGGCTATACATATGTTGTTTGTAGTAGTATTGCACTACTAAAAAAGAAAAAGAAAATACGATGAAATAAAAAATACTTGTAAACTTTTTTTTTTCTCTCAAAAAATTTTTTTTTTTTTACGAAATTCCACATAGAAACGTTGAGTTGCTTCAACCAGGGTTGAAGTTGAACCCGAACACAGCGAAGATAGTGACTAACCGGAGAAGGGAAAAGGAACTACTCACCGGCGGAATACATGACAGGCGAAGAATTCTCAGGTCCTCCCGGACCAAAACTCACGCGTCTCGTCTACTTCGTCGGCGCCGCAGGTAATCCAATTTCCGATCTCTTTCTTATTCATTCTCAACTCGTATCGAATTTCATCGCTATTACAAACGGTTTCAGTGGCTTGCACCGTCGCAATTAACAAATGGCGTGAGTTCGAAAGTAAGTCAATCATCGAACAACAGGAGAAGCAGCCAGGAGTCAAGGTAGTCGCGGAGATCAGTAATTCGTCGGATTCTGTTGGTGTTCATAAAGCTCTCAAATAAGGTTAGGGTTTTGTAGTTTCCTTGTTGTTATTGTTTTTGGCTGTTGTATTTGGAATGCTTATATTCATATATGATCGATGTTTTGACTTGATTGGTGGTCGTAAGTTGTAACTTGTAAGAAGATGATTTTGAATCAAATTAAGTGATTTGGGTAGTTGTGATTTGTCCTCTTAACTTTGAATTTGAATTTGAGACATTGGTTAGATCAAGTTCTGGATGCTTGTGATTTGTTGTTTGATTGGAAATGGATAGTTATGTTATGTGAGACTTGCGAGATATGAAGCACGGAAACCAGAAACACGAGAAACTGACACATTGGCAATGATAATAATTTGAAAAAAATGAATAAATTAAACGTAATCATAAATGTTGGTGTCGGACACAATTACTAACACAAACACATATTTTTTTAGAGGTGTCAGTGCTATAGACGCTTGTGAATTTTTTGGGATTGTATTGAAAGAAAGGTTTATAATCACAGTCCCGCAGTTTGCAGTTGTGATATGGACCTTCTTATAAAACCACTGCAGAAAGCGTAGTATGGTGGAAGAAGACTTACAATTTGTTAATAAATTGTAATTGCTTATTATTAATATGATAAAATTACACAAAAACTTAACTAGACTTTATTACTTGAGTATAATATTCAGAATTGTTTGTTAAATCTCACTTTAGTTGTTGGATATGAAAGATCAGATGTAATGTTGGGCTTAAAAACTACTTCAGATTATATACACAGTACATTACTGTTCCTCAAATGGACAGCGATGTTTGTTTATAGTACAGGAGTGGAATGTGACATGGTTTTATTGTTTTCTCCGAATGACTAGAGGTAGTTATTTAGAAATTATTGTAGATCGTGTTAAAATGTTCAAATATCAATATGCCATATGAAATTAATACCATAACTTAGGTTGGGTAGGTAATGTTTCTCCAAAGTATTAGCTTGATGCATCAAATATATATATATGGTTTTCTATAGGTTGAGACTTCGGAGTTTGACTTATGGCCATCGGTTGGAAAGGGAAGGGTTACTCTGAGGTTCTCTTCAAAATTTTAAATATCAAAAGGAATTTGGGATCATGTTTACCAAAATTTTGGAAGCCAAAAACTGCAAGCTCTTGTGCAACTAAAAAAAAAAGTTTTGTATGGTGCTGAATGTCTCGAACAGATATTTTCCTTGCACTTGTTATTGTTTAAAATTTGCCTGTTCAATGTCACTTTAACCTCTAAATGCAAGTTAAGAATTATGTCGGTCAGCGATCACTTTTGATCATCCAATATGCAGTAAATTAAACTACCAATTCTCATTCACTTGTTTCTTTTCCTATATTCTGCGAAACAAAGGTTCCTGTTCCTCCTCTTATTCTCTCTACTGGGTTGTGTTTTGGCTATATAACTGTCTGACTTGCACATCATTTTTACTAAACCCTTCCCCTGAAACACTACAGAAAAATATTTACGGTTGATTACATTTCTGTATTTCTGTATGCTAGTTTGTCAACTGATGTTTAAAGCTTTATCTCTTCCCTATGTATTTGCTATTTATTCAAGTTTATTGATTCAAATATACAATCCCACATTCCCACCATCTTCATTCTAAACCTGCAGAAAGATTGGACCAAGACTGATTTGACGTAGATCTTTACTTATGTCGATTACTATTTTGTTGTTTGGTATCAGAATAAGGATTGAGAAGTTGTTGCTTAGACACAGATCTATTGTCTGTTGATCTGTATTATTGGAACGTTCTGTTGATCTGTGTTATAGGAACGTTAAATAACATGAAGATAATCTGATTAGAATGGTTGCATCAGGTTAGACGTAGTAAGCCACAAAAGATAAAGCTGTAATCTAGATGTTTTTTTTTTAATCAAGCTCAATTTAGTATAACGGATTCCCCATTCTTCCATTTTCTTGCTGAATGAGTATAAGAAGATCTACTTGGTCCAAACCTCAACCTTGCTGGAGTGAGTTTAATTTCTGGGCTTTATGATTTTAAGTTGTCAAAATAAATATCTTGCTGAGATATCTTTTGGGAATTTGATAATTTTGGGTTCAGACAAAAGTTTTGATGCAAAATCAGGAGATTTCCTTGTATGTAAATATTGAGTTCATTTATTGATGTATGACAACGGTCAACGCCTACAATCCCGAATTACTAACCCCTAATAAGGGATTCTCGTTGGTTGGGCTGACCTGCTTAACCTAGCCTTACCGAACCCACATTACCCGATTGGGTTGGTATCCATGTAAACCTGGCTTTAAATATGCAGGAACACTTCTCATTGGACCGGATTTCAGTTTCTATGATTTTCAACTTGCCAAACGCAAAGCTACCCAATCTCACATAATTATTAATGAAAACATAAACCCTAGTCTACTGAAATTAGATCTCTCCTCAACATTAACATTGCGTTTGCATAGAGAGTGTATTCATGTGCTCTGTTTTTAAGGGTTTTGAGTGATTGTGTAGTGTACTCAGAACCGCAATCCCAATCGCGAAAAATTGCCGCAGAAAAACATCAAGTTGTGCAATCACGTTTATTTATTTATTTAAGTATCCGAGTCAGAACCAGACGCCTTAGTTTTTTTTTTTTGAAGCTTTTGTGGGTGTATTCTGACCTTGTTTAGCAATGTGAACAGTTTCTGCTTTATTTATTGGGATCCATTGTGTCATTTCACTTTCTAAAAACCCTATTCTAATTGTCTCATGACTGAGTCTGTCATGATCTGTTTTTGCAAGCATAACTCACCCTCTCTTGTGCTCTGTTTTTGCAACCAAAACTCATCCTTCTTGTGCTCTGTTTTTGTAACCAAAATTTAGCCTTCACATGCTCCTTTTTTTCAAACCAAAACCCTCTCTGGTGCTGTGCACTGTTTATGTGACCAGAACTCATCCTCTCTTGTACTCTGTTTTAGAAACCAAAGTGCTCTTTTTTCTTTTTGTGAAATGTATTGGGATCCAACTAAAGATCGTTTGGATATGGAAAAAGTGTAAATCGTAGGATCGTAACAAGAGTCACGCGATCTCACAAAATAAACAAAATTACATAAATAACTAGGAAAAAAACCTTATCAGAAAATTCTCATTAATTTACTCTTAAGTAGCCAACATTCATCTAAAAAACATAATTTTCTCAAACTCCCAAACATTAGCTGAAAACGTAATTGTTTCATTAATCATCTAAACATATCATCTCAACTCAAACATAATGAAAATAAATTGCGGGAGAATGAAAGATGAATTGCAGGGCAGATGAGAGAAGATATGAATTGCAATAGTAAAGATGAGGATAGTTGAAGAAAGTCATCTGAATTTATTGAAGGAATAAAAGAAGGAAAAGAATAGATTCTTATTGAATAAGAACTTATTCATATTGAATGAATAGTAAATGATTAGAAATTTCCAATGCGGCTGCGCAGCTTTCACCTTTCCAATTCTCAAATGTTCATTTAAAATGCAGCAAGTCCCAATGCCCTAACCTTTACGTACGCAGCCTCCAAAGAAATTGGGTCAAATTCCGAAAGAATGGGTCGAATTCTAGTGTTTTATGGCCGAGTCAAAAGAGGTTGAGGCCATAAAGTGGATCGTGTGGATCTCATGATCCCACGATGCATTAACCGCGCCTGCTTCTTCCATGATCTTTGCACCATCTTACTCGATGGACGGTTGCAGGCATGCGAGATCGTATGATCTCAGAAGTTATAGCGCGATCATGACAACCATGGTTATTGCTATTGAGTTCTGCTGCTTTGTGCTCTGTTTCTCTTTACCAGAAGCCCCTACTTGTGTACTGTTTTTGTTGTTGAATTCTTCACGTTTCACTAGAATGCCTAGTTTTGCTGCTGTAATTGGTGATTTAAGCAAGCCTAGCTAAAGTTGCTTTCTTCATGACTTATGAAATTATTAGGTACTGGTTATTTTAGACATTATTTACTAACTTCCTTATAGCTATGGCTCTAAGTTTAATTAAGTATTTATATCCAAAGGTTTACTCTCCCTTACTAATATAAATTTACGCATGAGTGCTAGTGTATATACATAATATGAGTTATATGAATTTTGTAGAATCTTACATTTCATGTTACTATTTCACGTCTTACAATTTTACTATTCTAAAGTGTGTGGGAAGTGGGGACTACTATGCATGCTTCCCTTTCCCTCTAAATTAGTAAACAAAGCCTAAGAAATCAGGATCATGAAGGAGGATCATGAAGGAGGGATCTATACAATATAATTCTTGTGAGCTGTACGAAAATTGTCTTACCAAGTTAAGCCTTCACGATTTGCTATCTTTAAATTAGTTGATTTCATGGTATTGGGTATTCCTAAGATACAGGTTGGAAATATGTATTTTAGCACTACTATATGATCCTCTAGTCAGATAGATATACAAAGACTTTATGGAAGAACAATTAGGTAGACATATAAGTTGCCTACATCACGAATTTTTGAGTACAGAAAAGGGTGTTTTACACTCCATTCTCATGAGAATTGAGCTCAAAGTTGTCAAATTTGAGTTTTTACGTGAACTCATTGTTTTGCGTAGGTAGTATCGACTTGTATGCATGACATATATACTTATATAGTCCTATAAATTCATTAATAATTTAAAATTTTAACTTATAAAAAAACTGGTGGAAAGGGCCAGGCCTTTTGATTCTTCTTGCGGTTGTCTAGCCTTTTGAATTGAGATTCATTTTTACTGTCTTGTTGTGTTGTCAGTGGGTGGTTGGTTTTCTCAGGTATGGGGAAGAATTTGTACTGTTACTCATGGTGTTGGTTTTTTGCTTTTGCTGGCTGGCATTTAGTTTCGTTGCAAAAGTGTTTGTTTTTGCTGATACATCTTGTATCTTTTTTATTCCCTTTTAAACGAATTATGTTTTCTTTTTTTTAATTAAACAACAGACAACACAATAGCATTTACTATCTAAATTGTGTCCACATATTATCAGGATATTTATCAGGATGTCTTGCTAAAAGGGTATAATAATCTCCTAAGAGTTGGCCTACTGGAGCATAATAGTTTTTGTAATAGACACTTCATGGAAGAACCTCTACTAGTCCATTTGGCGTGAGGTAGATGTTATTTTCTTTGCAAGTGCTACCTGATTTTGTAATGGGGCATTATTCCTTCACTTTAAATTTATATTTTTTTGATAAATTAGAAGGGTATAATATGAAAGATAATCTATATTAAGATAATCTCAACTCTTTTGTCCCTGGTGGAGAAGTAATATGTCTAATTTTTTTCTTCATAAAATAAAATAGAAACATATGTTTCTTCTACATTTTCATGAATCATGATGAGCACGTACCACCTGCACATGCAGGTTGCTGCTTTCAACATTCATCTTGGAAAGCCACACAACCCCTGCAATGTACAAATAGACATGAAAATAGTTGACATCAACTACATGACTTTCACAGGATATCAGTGAAAGAAGTGATGTTATGAAACGTACTAAAAACATATGCAAAAGGGATAATTATTCATGGATTTAGTTTAAAATATACTATTAATATTAGGCTTTATTTGTTGAATGTATATAATCTAAAGAACTAAATTAAAAAATCTATCAATTTTTTTGACATGATTGGAAAAAGACAAAATAGTTGAATAAAGAAGAAAATGAAGTGACATGGGATGAGATAGAGTCATGGATGGAAATGATAGAACGTAAGCAATGAATTCATGTGTGAGTGAATTAACATGGTTTTAGATTTCAATTTAATTTCTATTAGTATGTTATAAAGTGGGGACTTGAGAGAGATGTCTTTTCCCCAAATCTGATAAGCTTATATGTTCCCGACAATATCTGAGCGTCAAATGTGCATGATGACATTCCTTAAATAGAATGATATGTTTTCATCACCTCAAAGCATTCCAGAGAACTATGAGTAAGATCTAAACTAATTTCAAGGTTTGCCTACAATGTTGAAAAATAATATGGTTGTTAAAACTTTGAAAATAAAAAGACTATTTAAATATATGGTTTAATATTATGGTTTATTAGTGAATTTTTTAAAATTTTATGCGGTAGTTTACCTTACACCTTAAAAAAAACGATTTTGTTAATAATCAACCCATCTAACAAACTTTCATCATACCCATGTTTTTTTGTCACATTATTGTTAATTATTTAGCTGCCAACAGTGTTGAAAATAAAAAGAAATAATGTAAAGTACTACTAATGAATTGGGGCCATATCCTATGAGAAGTGAAGGTTGGCACAGTTCACAACTTCACATGGCCATGTTTGTGATTGTATACAAAGAGTACTGGATGCCATCAAACTGGAGTACCAAAATCATGCAACGCTTTTAATGAAATCAAATCTCTGTTTGGCTTCCTCTGAGATATTCTTCTGGAGCTAGATATCATCATCATAACGTGCAGCTTTTTGTTTCTTTCTTCTTTTTTTTTATAGTATAATATTTTTATTAATTTTTACACATTGTTTTTTTTCCTTTCTAAAAATTGGTTGCGTTCTTTTGATGTTTTTTTTTTAAATATTATATTTTGCACAATATATTTTGATGTTTTTTTTTAAATATTATACTTTGCCAATTATAGAAGATTTCAATATAATAAAATAGAATAAATATATTTCTTTTGAGTGAAATACTTGTAATTTTTAAAATTTATAGTTATGAAAATCAAACTTTATCCATAATTCATATAGGCTAGTCCTAACTAGTAGTTGAGTTTTTTAAACAAAATTAAATATTCTTGAAAAAATTCAAGCTCCAGAACACGGTGTTAGATACACTCAGGATGAAATGAACACTTCCCCACTTAGAATCACATGGCTTGAGTTGTTATCTTTATGAGTTTATAGTTAGGTTTTGTGACTAATGATAAACCACTCACTTATAATTGAGTTCGGATATCTTCTTAAAATTAGATTATAATATTGTGTTTGAAGATTAACTCTCAACTAGAGATAATTTATAAAGAAAATTCTGCTAAATTAATCTTTAATTAAGAAAATTGTTATTGAAAAAAATTAGTTTTAATGAAAGAATAATTATATAAAAAAATCTTAATATTTTTTTGTTATTTCTTCTGACTCTTTCTCGAACTCACCAGTCAAAAATAAAATGACAAAAATATATAATGAAGTGTAATTATAGATGTATGTATATGTACCTCCGTGCAAAGTGTCGTTTGGGAGGTTAAATCAGCAAATAGTAAAGAGACGATATGATTGGTATGTTTCGTGATTGTTCTAAATTTCTCACATCGTTTTCCAAGTACCTAATATGGTGAAGAGGCTAGTCAAACAAATGACAAAACTATGTAATACAAACTCATTGCATTGCGATTTGATCATCTTAACTTTTAAATCTAGTGGCCCCAATACGACATTTTTATTTGTACAGTCACCATAATGAGGTTTGTGTTGGAACTTGTAACAATAATGCCCTATTGACAGAATAAACGTTTCACATAAATAATTTAGTACTAGTACTATATATAAAGTGTGAGTTTATGTTTATGTTTGTTATTTTCAAAACACCCATTCATGGTTTTTGTATAAGGGAAACACTTTATGTTTGATTTCAATTAGTAATGTTCAATTGATATTTATGTTTGCATGTATTATCTGTTCAAATTTCACATTGTCAAATTTGTAGGTCTTACAATTGAGGTCCGGCACTTATCTAATGATCTTTGTTCCGTTAGAGAAACTAGCATCGATCGGTGAATAGAGAAGTAGAATCTGTTGTGATAAATATGAGTTTTCAATTTGATAACGAGGGGATTAAGTTACAAAGTTAACACTCTGACTTTTAAATTAGTATGAGATTCAAAATGAATTTGAATCCTTGAAAAGTGACGCGCTTTCTCTCTTAAATAGGAGAAGCAGTTAACAATTGAAAATATGAAATGAGACGTGGATCACAATCATCCATTAGATTAATCTGAATGTTCAGGAGAACTTATGTGCACGAAATCGTCTGCTCAAAAAGGAAAAAAGAGAAATGTTATGCGCTTTATTCTTTTTATATTTTGATAATAATTTATTTTTAATTATCAATCAAAATTAGAAAGTAAGTGAGTTAACAACTATTATATCTTAAAATTTGAGTTAAATCAAACTCAATCTTACCACTTATAGAATAAAGACTATACCCACCTTTTAAACACATGTTTTCGTCATATTTTATAAAATATCACACTCTTAACTCACACCTTTCATGTTTAAGATTTGACATTTAGAGCGCAATTCCATTGATTTGACGATGTTGATATAATATTAGATGAATTTGGACTCGCTCTAATTCATTCTTACATAATTGATTTGTAATGGAAAGACTATTCACCAACTTATTAATAATATGAGTAACTTTTATCCCTTGAAACTTGAAGTTTACTTGTAATAGCCATTAATGGATAATGAACATATATTTTATTAATACGTTTTCACTGCCTTTGGAATACTTGCCGAGAATAACAAATTGATCCCCGTAAACTAGATTATGTTAAGTGCTTATATATGACAAGGAATTAATTGTGTATATGAATGCATTTGGAAATGGAGTAACTACTTATAGATAATCTGAATTGATTTTTTAATATAAGTATTTGTGTAAATTTTTGTATGTATTCATATATGTTTAAAAGTTGTTATAATTTATAAAAAAAAATTTCCATAAAATATATGAAATCATTTCTCTTTTAGTATGAAAACAATTTTTTTTATGGATCTATTGGAACACATACTTAAATAAATATTTATTGAAAGGAAAAAAAATATAGTAATCAATTCAAGATTCTACGTAACATATATTTACTACCAAACCATATCAATAATATAATCACAGAGACAACATCAAAATAATTTATACATAATATTATTTTCACACCAGCTATAGATACTATAGTAATCCAATAAAAAAATTAAGAAACAACAACATATATTAAACTAAAAACGAGTAAATAAATTTCACATTTATAAAGAAAATGATAAGTTGCAAATTAAACCAGCTTTTCACATCTAAAAACCAAGTGATGAAAGGGAAAAGCCTTCATAAACATATAGAATACAACTAATTAAAATGCTAATTAAAGATAGTAAACATAAACCCATTTCAAATAACAATCCATTCTCCTCTAATTAAACCTTAATTAAAAAAACTAGTTAATACAATAATATGATGAAACATTGTGACCTAATTAGAATAAGCAGTAGTACCCAAACGAAGCTCAAGATCCAAGTTATCATAATCTCCAGGCAAACCAATCTCCAAATCCATCCTTATAATATTCTCACCTTTCTTCAACATTCTACACTCATGATCATCTTCACATGCAAAAACATCACATTCTTCCATCTTCGATTTCTCCGACGTCATCGCGCTCAAACTAGGGTTCAACAAAATGCCATCCACAACAAACAAAGGCAATGTGCAAGTAATAGGCTTAAGAGTTGTTGCTAAAGAGGAAGAAGAAGATGAAGAACATGGTTGCAACAATGATGAGTTTGAGAAAAAGTTATTAGGGTTAGTAGGGTTATTATTAAGGTTAAGCATAGAAGAACCTTGAGTTTGAGTTTGAGTTTGAAGTTCATGGTGAGTTGGTGGAGGTGATGATTGTCTAAGCCTTGCTCTATCTCTCCTATGAACATTCATGTGACCCCCAAGTGCTTGAGCCGATTTGAATTCCTTTCTACAAAAGCTACATGTGTATGATCTTGGTGGCCATGGATGAAAACCATTCATCATATAATCCTCCGACGACGACGATGAAGGACTCTTGTTGGTGATAATAGGACTATTATAATAAGTTTGATGATAGCCTTTCAAGTTTGTGTTCATATTGTTCCTCTTCATCATGTTATCAAAACGAAACAATCATATATATAAAGAAATGACCTATTTTAGAGAGAGAGAAGAATGACTTGAGAAGAAAAATGGTGAGTGATGATGATGATGAGAGAGTAGTAATACTAATAGTATATAGGGATATTTGAGTGAGTATATAGAAAGAGAGAATGCATAAATTTTGTAAAGTTAAGAAAAGGAATCCTATTGGAGAGATAGTGGTGAGAGTTTGGTCATTACTTACTAAATTTGGAACTGCCAGGGTTACAAAACTTTATGCCATATTTCTGTCACTGGTCAAGTTAACATGACATATTCATTTTTCTTCTCGGTAAAGATTCAACCATTAACTCTTTCTCTTTCTCTCTCAATACATCACAGGTAGTAGAAGTAAAAGAGGGAAGAGATAATTATGAGTATTAGATCATAAATAGACATGAGGACTTTCTAGTCAATAGTCAGTGGTATAAGCAAGAATTCATAGGTTAGCTTAGCTATAACCGGGGTCCAGGGTATGGCTTTTCCTTTCTACTTTTGTGTGTGCTTTTTTTTCTTCTTAATCAATTATCAAGTTGAATGAGTATGTTTATGTATATCAGTATATGTTTTTGGACCTGCATTGAGTTAGGTGAAATTGAACTAACATTATAGTTTTTGTTCAAGTTTTAAAGTATGTAGTTTTGTTGTACTAGGACTTGATTTCTCTCTATCCCTTCCACTCAAAACTCAATAAGCTAAGGGAATTAACAAGATCTTGTTAGATTACTCTAACAGATGAGATTTTGATAGACAAATAATAAGTGCATTCCATAAGCTATTGAGCATAAGCTATCAAATCTTGCTTTTGCTTTTAGTAAAATAAAAAGAACAAGTTTTATTATTTAGTTAAGAATAAGGTAAAACAATTATGTAATTTAGGGATTTGGATCCTCTCATAATTAAGTATGATATGAAGAGGTTATGCTGATGATTTCACCATTAAATCTCATTGGGTTATACAATTTCAAATGAAATCAGTAAATTTTAATGCTGATATCATTGACATAACTCTCTTAGATTCAAAGATGAGAATATATGTTATGGATCGGACAAAGGTCCCCAAAAGAGAAAGATTCAATTATTAATTCAAGATCATTATGCTAATACGTGGGATGAATAATCCAACTATGCTACGGAGTCTCACATCTGATACAAGCCATGGACCACTAATCACTATTGGATATCATTAAACGGTCTCCTACATTCTAAGTCGTGAAGAAAGAGACACCTTAACCAACTTTCATATATAAGGTGCCTCATGGGAAGAAAAAATATGAATCAAATTCGTTTTTATCATCACACTACTTCTAATTCTCTCATTGACTTGGCATAAGAAGGCCAGCCTTGAAGATCAGCCCCCTTTCTGTCGCACCAAAAACCGGCCCCAAGCGGAACAACGGTGTTGTCTATGGGATCGACTTCTGATTTCTCTAAATTTCTATAATCAGATTCGTCTGATTCAAGTCACAATCGTTGTAGTAGTTACACTAAGATAAAGAAAGCAAATCTCGATATTATTTTCCAGAGCACCTTAGATTCTTTCAACTCCAAATCATCTTTGATCTTCGTCGTCGATTCGATCGGTGGAAAATTTCCTAGCGAGAGAAAGCCTCCACCATAGAGCTCTCACAAATCAACAAATGCAAATCAAAAAGCGGGGGAATGATAGGTCGTTATAGGGTTTCGAGACCACGAAAAGGTGAACAAAATTCCTAACGCAACACACCCGCTGGCCATAACCCCCATTATAGCAAATCATTTAGTATCAAGTATCTTCACTAGTGACGGAAGCTCATGCGACATGATGTACATCAGAGTCTTCATGATGTTAGGGTTATGCAAGCAATATTTAAAGTCGTGCAAAGGCAGAAGCCTTTTAGCATTCAATGATTCTTACACTTAGCCACGTGGAGCTGTAGATCTACCAGTTTCCTTGGGAATAATAGAAGGTCCATGAACGTGTATTTCCTCATAGTTCCTTTTGAAAGCATTTACATTGGTATTTTTGAAAGATCATTCTTGGAGACCTTAGACGCAGTGGCCTTTACAATCCATTTGAAGATGAAATACCACAATGATTTAGGTAAATAGGTCATTGTTATCGATGGCCTATGTTGAGCTCGCCTTATACATGAGACAATATTGATTAATCACCTAAAAATTATTGTCTCCTATGAGAAAATAAGGAATAAGTACTATGAAGTAAACAACATAGTTGATCTCGACGTACGGAAGGATAAAGTCCTATAAGACAGTGAACTAAGCACATCGACCAAGGTCAAGACGGAGGCCATAAGGCCGATTCCAAATGGGGAGTTTGAAGTTGTTGAACTCAATGCCAGACATATACCTGAGTAATAAATGTCGCTAATTAAACATTGATCCTTCTGCTTGATATGTATCCTAGTGAAGAGGCAGTATTCCCTTGAAAAAGCCAAAATCGACCATGACAATGGTCAAGAGCTTGCTCAATGCTAACTTTATCTCTGAAGAGAGATATACATAATGAATCTCTAATTTCGTGTTAGTCAAGCTGCCTTTGGGGAAAGGAGGATGGGTGTTAATTACACGGACTTCAACCATGTGTGCCCTTAAAGATTTGTATTCGCTTTTGAATATAGATAAGTTGTAGGCAATTTGAATGGGTACAAATTTTTTTAATTTATGGACACATATTTCGGCTACAACCTGATACCCGTGTATGAGCCGAATAAGAAAAAAATAATTTTCATTACTGAGCAAGTCGATTACCAATACAGGCTGATGCCTTTTGGCATGAAGAATGCAGAAGCGACATACCAAAGAATGATGAACAAGGTCTTCAAGAAAAAAATAGGCAAAACACTTGAGGTATACATGAACAACATGATTTTTGAATCTAGTAAAGAGGAGCTTTACAAAAAAATATCTCACCCGTGTGTTCCAAAGAGTCTAATAATACAATATGAGGCTTAGTCCAGAGAAGTGTAACTTTAGAGTTAGAACTAACAAATTTTTGAGTTTTTATTTTACGGAGAAAGGTATAGAAGCAAACCTTGATAAGTGTGAAGCGATCATCCAGAATGTCACTTGCCAGTATGAAAGCAATCCCATATCCAGATGAACATACTACATTTATCTTCACTAGTATAAAAAGAATGGATTCCCAAGACTTCTTCATCCACCCAGGGACATTAATCAACATCATGAGGTAGTTCTAGCGTAAGTCAGGGCGCATTCTTTCCCATATTTTTGCTTTATTCAAAGACAAAAATGCTTATAATAAGTATTATATCTCGACCTCTCTTCCAACCACTACACCATTTCATCCTCAGAAACCTCACCTTTGAACAAACATTCACAATTGTTGGTTAAGTGACTCTAAATACAAGAGGGGGGGGGGGGGGGGGGGGGTAAATTGTGTGGGTTTTAAAAACAATTTTCGAACAAAAATTTCAAAATCATAATTTATAAAGATTTTTCAAAACAAACAGAGTCAAATTCGCAGAAAAAGAAAATGGAAATGCAGCGAAAATAAATAATTGGAAAGTAAAGAGTTAAAAGAAGAGAGAAAAGTGCCAGCGATTTATAGAGGTTCAGTCTAATGAAGTGGCCTAATTCTCTCCCCATGAGTTTCTTATTAAGAGTTTCAACTATGATGAGAGCTTTTGATTGTCTTTTCCCACGAACCTCCTTATACAAGGATTGAAGTTTTACAATGGCTAACTTCCCAACCAACAATAAGTATATAACTATTGAGACCTCCACATAAAACTGGGAGCTTTTAACAACATGCTAAGCTCAGAAATTGACTGAGAGTTTTAACTACACATACCTTCCTAAACAAATAGAGGTTTTTACTTGGTTTACCTCAACAACCAAAAAAGAGCTTTTCACTTGGTTTAGCTTTAAACCAAAACAAAATTTCTCCGAATGAGATTTTATAATTTTGCCCTTACACCAACCCAGAAACTACCTCACCGATATAAAGATTTCACTCTTAAAAGCTCTTAGGCAAATGTGAGAAAAATAGAGAGAGAGAGAGAGAGAGAGAGAGAGAGAGAGAGAGAGAGAGAGAGAGAGGGGGGGGGGAGAGAGAGTGTGTGTGTGTTTGTGTGTGATATATATATATATATATATATATATATATATATATATATATATATATATATATATATATATATATATATATATATATAGGAGGAATATATTTACTCCAAGAGTATGTGTAGAAGACTTACTCCAAATCTTAACAATTGATTATCATTAATCTAACATCTTTAATTAATTTTTTATGTAGAAAAATATTTTCCAAAATAATTAGATTAAATGATCAATTAAAATTGTTAGATCAATGATAATCACTTATGAAGAGCAAAAATGGAAAATTTTCAATAGAGTTATTACTAATCAACTATTAACCATAATAGTTGATAATGAAGAGTTACAAAAGAAATAATCAATTATGCATAAGGGATAATTGATTATACAATGTAAAGAGTCTTCATAAATAACTTTGTGAGTTTTTAGCCAATTGGGTAGGCAATAAAACATTTTTGTGGTGATTTTAATAAAAAGAAGTGAGAATTTTCAAAAGGTTGAAAGTTTGTGTTGTTTATCATTAGTATAGACGAGAGTTAGTGTTATACCTTTTACACTTTCTCTTTTTTACAACTTTGAAGTTTTTGGATCCTTACCATACTATATTTGACTTAAGAACTTCACTGAAACCGTTGAGAAGACAAGTTTCCAACATGTTTTGACGAAGACAAACTCAATACTACCTTATCAAAGAAGAAGAAAAATATCTATGAAGATATGACATGGTTCACAAGATTTTGTTCATCATGTTAGGTATATGAATTCCATATCATATACCTTAGTGCTCAAAATATTTTTTATCATGCATTAGAAAATTTATTTTTTTATGTTTGAACCATGTTAAATCACTTTCAAATATAATTTATTGACTTGGATAAATCAATAAATATTGCATAAGGTTGGTTCAAATACTTAGACAATTTTTCAATTTTTTTCAAACATTCTATTTTTGGTAAATTGTTGCATTTTAAATTGTCGTAATATCACCTAAAAACCACCACGATTCACACCGGTCTAAAACAGTATTTAAAATTTGAAAAATGTTGCAAACTTGTTAAATCAGGTGACCGTTTAAACCGACATAAGAAATTCTGTACAAAATTCAAAGTTATGTCTTTTCATGAAACGTTGTCATTCTAAATTATTGCAAATCTTCATGAAAATGTCTCAAATTTTTGCATTAATTGATAGAGGTTTCTTAGGATATATTTAAGGCACATTAGTTTTCATAACACCTCTTTCAATTCAAATTCTACAAAACTCTTTACCTAATTTTTATTACAAATTTCCATACTTGAATGCTTTTTGAGAAAAAATTTATATTATTCTAAAAGCATCATTTAGATCTTATAGAGTTTATAATATTGATATTTATAATATTGTTCAATTCCTTCATTTTATGGCGTGATGCAAGGAGTTTTTTTGTCAAAACCGCTCATTCTTTAGCTTCGTCGGGTTCTCATATTGACATTTTGTTGGAACCATTTCTTAAGCTATTATGGAAATCAAATGTACCTAGCAACATTAAAGTTTTCGCTGGAGGCTCCTGCTCAACAGTACATACTGCGATCAATTAGCAAAGAGAGAGATTCTAAGTGAACAGCATAATCTTGTATTCCTTATGTGCTTAGGTCCAAAAGAAAACCATCTTCACTTATTCATTTCATGTCCGATAGCAGAAAATATTTGGCTTCAATTGTTGAATTGGATTGGGTTAGTGTTTACACTGATTTTTGGTAATATAAACAATCATTATTTTTCAACACTTTAGGACTGGATAAAAGTTATTTTACCTTTATATAAGGATTGAGTACCCTTTATACTCAATTATATACAATTTTTTGCTTATAATTTTTTTCATTGAAATATATTTTATGTTCTACTTGGTTGCGGAACATTTTTAGTTTCCCAACAAGCCTTAGCTTCAAATTGCAATTGTTTCTCAAATATTTCCCAAGAGAACCCCATTTTACTAATGTCTATATTTTTTTTATTTATAATTTTATTTATCCTTTCAACAACAAAAATGCCAAAACTTAATTGGCGAACCACAACTTTACAAAAGACTCAATAGCATCTTACCATAAAATTTGAGTATTTTATCAATCAAGGTAAAATAATTATGTACAACCTATTGATACTTCAATTTCAACAGTCTTTTATCCAACAAAAGACACATCAACAAAACATCAATATCCAAAATTTGGACAACCTTTGACATACCAAACAAATAAACACTATTCACTTCTCAACTTTTGCATTTATGAAACCATTTTTGTTACTATACATTGACAGAATATAGTTATATGAACTACTAGTAACATTACTCTGACAAAGAAATAAGGAAAGACTAGTTAAGACTTAAGATACCTTTGACAACATGGTTCCTTCCTAGTCCTTGTCTCAAATCTAGTTAACGGTAAGTTTGTTCAGTAAAGGCTAGATAGCCAAAAGATCCTTCTAAATTTAACACTGATTCATTAAAAGACTCAAAAGCCAATAAAATTCTTGAATCAAATTCCAAACATAGATTCTATTTTCTTAGGTTATATAGTCGATGTTGCAGTTGTTTCTATTATTACTTGGACGTGCCGTAGCATGCATTTTTTGTATATCATAAGTACTAGGCTATATGCTATACCAATATGTAGCTATAAAAATAATATTTATTTTTGTTACCTTATTTATGTTTGACAAAAAAGATAAATGAGAAAGTCTCAAGGTTGATTGTATGAATTTGTTATAACTTATGAGTATGTATGAGTTGCTACTTGTTGAGGATAATATAAAAATTGATGGATGTGTGTGGTGTGTATATATGTACCTCGATTGAAGTCTTGTCTATGATTCACATCAATGTCATTGAAGAATTAATGGCTGGGTTCTATATGTGACTTTGACCTTGTTGGCTGAAAACGTTTTTGGTATATATAGCTGTTCAGTGTTGTGATGACTAGTGAGTGTTGAACTAGATATGGATGGAGAGTTTCTTGAAAAAATATTAATTTATGAATGGGGAATTTATTTATGAATGAATGGAGAGAAAGAGACTAGGTAGATGGGTGTAGCTTCTGATGTTATTTTGTAAATAATAGTATGATTCATGAAACTTTTTGGTTTCTTTATATGTAATTCCTTATTTTAGCAACATTATTAAATGCATGTGTGGTTTTATTTTAGAATAGTAAAAATTATTGTTGGAGGGGTTGAATTAATTTTAAAAGGTTTGATTCCTTTAAAAGTAAAGTAGAATTGATTATGTGTTAAAATTTGATTAGTGTTAAAATGTGAACGGTAGTTTTTGAGTTTAAACATAATTTTTATATTAAAATTTATTTATTCATAATTTTATTAATATAATAATATAAAACTTTCATACTAATTTTAAGATTTTTTTTTTATAAAAATATACTAAAATATTAAATTTTTAAATTAAAATTTACATTTTTAAAGGTATTTTCTACCAATATTATTTTCTTATATAATTTTATCTTAGTTTAAAACATAATTATATTTTTAGACAAATAATAAATCATTAACAACTACTATTTAATTTTTTGTTTAGTGTTTATAAATGTTAATTATTATTATTATTATTATTATTATTATTATTATTATTATTATTATTATTATTATTATTATTATTATTATTATTATTAAAATATCTAATTAGTTTGTAAGTTGACTAAAAGAGTTAAATTTACGTTTTTATTTTGTTCTAAAACTTAAATTTACCTTTTTATGTTTGCTTTAAAACTTAAATTTATGTTTTTTTTTTTTTGGAAAGGTAAATTGCTGTTTTTATAAATATAAAATAAAAATGGGAGTATTCTTAAACCGTCATATCAATAACAAACATTTTAATTATTTAAATTTATTATGAATTAATAGTAAAATAATATGAAAAGATTCACAAATAAATTTACAATTAGGAGAAAATTTAAAAGTCAATGTAATAAAATATAATTATATTTATTGTAAATTTCATTAAACGTTCTATTTTAAACTTTTCGTTGAAGGTTTATAAATTTCAATTATTACCGTTTTTAATGTCTATTTATTTCTAAGTTGCCTAGAAAATTTAAATTTACGTTTTTATTTTGTTATCTATTTATTAAATTTTCTAAAATTTGTAAATAGGCATACAAAATAAATGTAACATAAATATAATTGTAAAATTTATGAAATGATATAAAATAATTTAGACTTAGAGATTGAAATTTCAATATATTTTTATCAAAAAATTAACTAACTACAACAATTATTAACTCTATTTTATCTTGATTTTGCAAATTTTATTAATAATTTCAAATAAAAATAAAAATGATCTTTTATCATTTAAGTTAAATTAATCAAAAAATTAAATAAATTTAATATCAAATGATATTTTAGTCTTATAATAATTCTTTCAACACAAATATAAATGAATATTATTTATTAAATTTTATTGTATTCACTTAATTCAAAAATAAAAAGATATTTTTATTATTAACACATTGCAACAAAAATGGTAACAGTTATAAATAAATAAATACTTTCATAAATAATTATCAATATTCTATCAAACACAACTCATAAAAAGTTTGTGTTTAAAATATTTGATATACCTTATATAAACCACAATGATTTTTTAATCCAGGACCATAGTCTTTCCCGTACAATAACACCTTACCATTAGGCCAACTACTTCAACTTATTAATAAATTCATATAAGGTCTTGAATGATCAACAAATTAAGGATCTATATTAGAGTTAATTTGAATTTGAGTTTTTTATTTTCATCCTTAACCTCCTTTTACTAAAAGCAACAGCCGGAACAAAGCAAGACCAGTATAAGAAATAACCCATGTCTCATCTTTACATATCAAACCAGAAGCTACAATCAGACCTATCAAATTTGCTTCCTTTCTTTTCATCTTACTCTAAATAAACACTACTAAACTCCCCACACACATGTCAACTGCAAAATAATCCCAACAAAAGGCATAACCATTACCATAGGAAGGGGACCCATTTCCCAATATTTTTAGGGTTCATTCTCTTGTAAAGTTAATCAACACAACAAATACAAAAAAACTCAAAATAAATAAGCCAATATCATAAGCATTGTAGAACCCAAGAATTAGTGGTAAGAGATAAGCTACTACCACAAAGTATAACTTCATAGCCTACTACAAAGGGATAACATTGATGGAGATTACGGTGAGCTGTCAATATGGGCTACCTGGCCCTAAATAGGCCGGCCCTAGCGGGCTCTGGGCTTTTCAGGGCTAGGCCAAAAAGGCCCTGTATAATATGGGCTCAAGATTTACTACTCGAGCCCGACCTTACATGGGCTTCGGACTACCCGACCCTAAATGAGCTTTTTTATTTAAAAATATTAAAATAAAAACTCTATAATATTTATTATAAATAAATATAGAAATTATGTTATTTTAAACATAATACATTTTTAAGTACTAGATTATCTCTTATAAATACTATAATGTGTTTCTAAATACAATATATGTCTAAATTGTATAAAATAATACTTGAATATATTTATTATAAGAGAAAAACTAATATAATATGATGAAAAAATGTTGATTATATTAATGTATAATATTTAAAAGAGAAAGATTGAATAAAAAGAGATAAAATTTAGTGAAGTGAGAAAAATCAATATGCTATTTTGGAGTAAGATAATATAAATATTAATATATTTTTTTAAAATTTATAATTATGCGGGCCTGATGGGCTACCCACGGCCCATATGGGTTAGCCTTAATGGGTAGCAGGCTTTTCAGGGCTGGGCTAAAAAGGCCCTGAAAAAATATGGGCTCTAATTTTAAGGCCCAAGCCCTATGATTTTTCGGGCCTGTCGGGCCGGCCCATATGGGCTAGCCCATTTTGACAACTCTAATGGTGAGTACTACATTATTGCACATGCTTACCATACTAGAACACTTTCCTTTATAAAGAATTCATCGCAGGTAAGATTGTCTGGAGTCACGTTCTAGTTATTATCTGTAATTGAAACTGTTATGTAATTCCTCCTTTTCAAACAAACTATAAAATTTAAGGCACTAAAATATATACTCCCTCCATCCCAAAATATAGGTCATATTTGACACTTTAGATTAAAAAAATGTAATAAATAAAAGAGAGTGAATAATAATGTTACCAAATTATCTTTATTAATTATTGGTGCTTTCGAATTAGCAAAGTGAAAAAAAATTAAGAGTATTAATTAGAGGATACAATTGGAAGATAAAAATTGAAATTGTATTGGTAAGTGACAAATATTTTGGAACAAATAATTTTTCTAAATGTGACACTTATTTTAGGACGGAGGGAGTAATTTTTATAAAATTTTAGAGTCCATCACTGGACATTAATGCAATGGAAATAAAACTCCCACCATAAAAATAAAAGGAGGTTAAAGATGAAAATAAAAAAACTCAAATCCAAATAAAAGATTGCAAAAAAAAGTCTTGAATGACCAACAAATTAAAGATCTCTATTAGAGATAATGTTATCCATAGCCTTCCTCATGCAATGAACCTTAAGAGGAATCTCATTGGTACTATTCGTCTTACACCATAAAAGTAAAAGGAGGTTGAGGATGAAAATTAAAAAAAAAACTCAAATAATTCAAATTAACTCTAATATAAATCCTTAATTTATTGATCATTTAAGATATTGTATGAATTTATTAATAAGTTGAAGTAATTGGCCTAGCAGTGTCATTACATAAAGAATATTCTGAAAAACTTACGTGGAGTTTACCTGTTAAACAATTTATTATGGTAAACTTTGCTCAAATTTACCGAAATTATTAACCCCGCCTAGAAACTTTTATGTATTGGAAAACTACTTTGGGGATTATTTGATTATTTCAAAATATTTAAAATAAAACTAAATAGTAGAATTACAACAAAAAATTAAAATTGATATTTTTACAAATTGTAGAAGTAGAAATAAATGTAGTGTTATGAAGTAAGTTCTTCAATAATCTATTAGAGTACATCTCTATTTCTAAAAAAACTACATATTTTTCTTTGCTTCCTCTTTATTTTAGCTGACACTCTATTAATTGCATTTTTGTCATAATATTCTTAAACAACTGTTTTTTATAATTAATATTTTATTTTAAAAAAATTAACATGTTTTATATCGTATTTTTAAAAAAATTATAAAAAATATGTTTTTATATGTATTTAAAAACAATTAATAGTTGACACTCCATGTCTTTATATTTGATTTTAAAAAAATAAGCAAAAAATTGGTATAAATTTGTAGAATTATTGGAAAAAAATTGATATATCCGATAGTATTAATTGCATTTTTTTATTAGTCTATGAGATATAAACTATTGTAATTTTTAAATTTTAGAAATTAACATGCTTTATCTAATTTTTGAAAGAAAAAAAAGAATAAATTAACTCTACCAAATTTTTTAAAGTTTTGAGAAAAATTCCGTAATCTCATTTCTCAATAAAACTAGTAAATTTTGCCATGCACCAATTTTTTTTAAAAATTCATACTCGATTTTTTTATTAATATATCAAAGAAAATAATTTCTTATCAAATTTTTTATTTACCATCAAATTTTTTTGCACAAAATTATTAATGAATAAAATACACCTTGGTATTAGAAAAAATTGGATGCCAAATTAAAATAAAAAAATAAAAGGGTGCAGTAAGAAATTCTCAAAAAGTACAGGCCCTAGAAAAAGTTTAGCCCATGCAATTAAAACAACTAAAAGAGACTTGTTGATTGAACCTCAATATATATGAAAAGTTAGTTTTCATACCGCGTGTTTTACTAAGTACACCACTTACTTTTTTTTCTTCTTAGATTTGATTGAAATTAAAATATATAACTATTAACTAACCTATGCACCCAATTTCCAAGACAAAATTTGATCCCGTTAGTCCAATAATATAGCAATTGAAGTTTTTGTCAACTTTTTTTTAATGATACTAATATCGTGTTGGTTTTAAGATGTAAATTTTAATGATTAAACTAGTAGGAAACCCGTGCTGTCGCACGGGTCTGGTTAGGATTTCACATTACATATATCTAATTTTGACTTGTAAAATTCATGTATATATATCAAACATAATTTATGCAATAGTTTGTATCTCATAAATAGGTTCACATCTACCAGTGAATTCAGATGAGTTAACAAACCCTAGTTGAATCTTTAATTCTAAAAATTTATTAAATTTATTTTAGATATTATTCCATTTTTAGAAACCTAAATTATATGACAGCTTCCTGTAAAATTTCAAATTTACAAATTTTACAAATCTAAAATGTATGACAGTACCCGTCAAAAGATTCAAGAGCAAAAAATAAAATATTTAAAAATTAAACAACTAATAAAAATATGAATATGTTAATAGAAAAATTAGATCTGAATATGTACAATTATTTAGAAATAGAAATCTAAAATTTATGGTAAATAATATATATTTATTCCCATATATTTAAAATAATATTTTTAAGTAATTTCCATTGGATAGTGTAATAAATATAAGAATCTCAAATTTAAAATGCTTTGTCAAATTAATTCTAAAATAAAAAATTATGAAAATTTCATAATCTGCTTTTTATTCTCATTTATACAAATAATTATATAAATAGTTAAATTTATTACTTTCATAAAATTATTTGTAACTTATTCACGTTTATAAAACCAATTGTAGCTTATTGAGTTTATAAAATTGACTATATTAATAAATTTTTATCTTTTATCATTATTTTTTATTATTATCATTTATTATTAAATTTTCATGACTACCATTTAAAATATTTTTATCATGATTACAATAATGAAGTTAATTTGAAAAGATTCTAATAAGATTTAGTTATTTCTTAAATTTATTAAAATTACAAAATCTCAATTGATTTTGTTTTGTTTTATTAACCTTTCTATAAAAATCTAAATAATTTCAAAATATATTATATCTCAAATAAGCATCTAAATAATTAAAAAATAATTTTATTCTTATATTTTATAATGATAAATTAAATATTTAACCTTGAAATAAAATTTGTTTAGAAATGATAGTAAGCATTATTGCGTTAAGTTAAAAAGACAACTCTTCAATTACTTTTACAGTAAAAATATTTTAATTGAAAAACTAAATTATTGTTTACACTTCAAAATTTTGCAACTACACTTATTTTCTGACATGTGGCCTGCTTCAATTTTATAAAATAGTAGTAAAAGAAATAGTTAAAAGATAGACATTAAAATGATCAGTCAATAGCTCATATCTCATAGCTACGTTCACATCTACCCGTCAATTCAAACCCCAGTTGAATCCAAATGAGTTAATTCTAAAAATTTATTAAACCTATTTGACATATTAGCTCTTTTTCCCAAACCTAAAATATATGACAGCTCCCGTCAAATGCTTAAAAGTTTCTACATTTAATGTATATTATTATAATATAAAAAATATAATTTTATAAGTTTAAAAAAATATAATTTTAATAAAAAAATTAAACATAATTAGAGAATAAAATTTATTAAACCTATTTGAGATATTATCTCATTTTTTCAAACCTAAAATGTATGGCAGCACCCGTCAAATGTTTAAAAGTTTCAAGTATTAATGTATATTATTATAATAATAAAAATTATTACAATTAATGTATTTTATTTTATACGTTTTTATAAAGAGGTAAATTTACTTTTGATGTGATGATAAAAATTTATATTGTATGTACTAATTAAATAAAATGATAATATATAATTGTAAAAATGTAAAAAGAATGATAAATTTATATTTTTTATAAAAAAATTATGCATGTTTCTATCATAATTGTCTCCTGTTCTTTTATCATATAAAAATATTTATAACATTTTTTTAGTATAAATGATACCGTTTTATAATAAAAAAACACTAATCTTTATTGATAAATTGAAATTTTAATATAATTTATTATATTTTAATAGTAGTTTTAACTATAGTTAATGTATTACTAAATTTTAAAAATAAAAACTTAAATAAAAATTTAGTAAATAACTGAAATATTTATTATAGTAATAAAGTCTATGTATAAACATCATAAACGGATTGATTTGCATAAAAAATAACGTGTGAAATTATCATAATATGATTTAGTTTTTAATTCAATAATAATGATTTAATACAATTTTTTAAAAAAGAGACACAATATATAAGTTGCAATTTTATTATTAAAAGCAATTAATTTATTAAAACTCTTTAATTATAAAGAGTAATATATAATTATAATTGTCAAGATTAGATATTAAAACTCTTTTTTTAGATAGAGTAATATATAATTATAATTGTCAGATTAGATATTAAAACTCCATTATTTTAAAAATTCTCTAGGTTTAATTTTTTAGATTTGAAATTGAAAAAGTTATAATTAATTTTATTTAATTATGTTATTTTATTTATAGATTTATATTCTTACCTTAAAATTAGTGTTATATTAACAAATTTGAAGTGTCATTTTTCACTATTTGTTATAAATAAAATTAATCATGATTGGGGTTTTGCAATATTTTTTTGTTGGGTAATACTCTTTCTAAATAAATGTTCCATATATTTTTCAATTTAAGAAATAAAATTTAAAATTTACTATCAACATTTTTTACAATTAAACCCAATAATTTAAAGATTTTAAGATTTTAAAATTAAATTAATGTATTATTTAATTGTAATATTTATTTAGTAAACACAATAATTAGAAACATTCAAATATTAAATAACATTTTTTATGATTAAACCCAATAATTTAAAGATTTTAAAATTAAATTAATGTATTATTTAATCGTAAGATTTTAATTTGTAAACACAATAATTGAAAACATTCAAATATTAAATACAAAAAATATGTATTAGACGCGATATCGTTCCATTCTTTTTTATTTTAAACCTTTCACTATACCATTCCATAGAGAATTAATTAATATGTTTTTAACTTTTTTAGTAAATTATAACTATTAATAAAATTAAAACAAAATATTTAAATCAATAACACAAATATAAAATTCTAAAAGCACTGCCCTTAGAAGTACTTTAAAATCGAAATGCCCTTGGAAGTACTTAAAAAAATAGCAATTATAAATATATTTAATAATTTTTATTTTATGTATTTATTGCTACCACAATTCATTAATGACTCTTATGATATTTGATGATAAAGAATAAAATAAAATAGAATAAAATAGATCAACTAAATTTATTAGTCTTTATTGGCTGCACTAAGAGAATAGGAATAGACGCAGGAAGATAGCCACTTTAAGTTTGAATTTGCTGGTGGTGGTAATCCAAACCCTCTTCCACTCTCATCGTTAGTGTTTGAGATGGATCTTACTTCTAATCAACAACTAAATGCAAAAAAAAATCAAAAAATTATAATTTCATAAACCTCAAAATGTTATTAAGACAATAATCAACCACCAAATATTCTAAAAAAAACAATCATAATATATACATTGCTACGAAACATAACATTCACACAAACATTTTTATGAACAAACCACAATTTCCGTAGAAGAAATGAAACTGCTGATTATGGACAGTAGAAAATTTTTGTCCCTAATAGAAGAAATATGAAACAGCTGGTTGTGGACAATAGAAGAAATATGAAACAGCAAATTGTCTGCAATTTCTGATAATTTTCCTACTCATAGTAGCATTCTCACCTCAATAATCTGGAAATACAAAAGATCAGATACAATTAAAATTATAAGACATAAAATAGAATTCAAAATAAAAATTCTTTATGTTTGTACTCCAGCCTGCATTTTAGGCTTCAACATTTGAGATGTTCTATTAAAATTCAACTAAAACAATTAAAATTTCATTGTTCCAATGCCCTCAATCACCTTCCCATGATTGAAGTTAAAAGGAGTTCCCGTATAAAAAATTACACAAATAAAAAATCAGAAAAAATTTGTTGCAGATCATATATGCTTACTCCTAACTGTTGTCTTCCACAAATCCTTCCACTAATTGATGTCTTTCACATAATCGATTGGGCATGCCAGTGATTAAAAGGTTGCAAGAACAAAACAGATTTCACTTGATTTGGAATATTAAAATCGAAATAAAAAGACACAAAAACAAATATGCAAATTAAAATCGTACTTGCAGCAAAACATATATGGAGAAGAATTTGAAAACCTGAAAAAGATAAATTGAAGAGTGAATTTCATTGATTCAATAAATATATAACCCAACAATCTGTATAGAAATATGGAAGGGCAGGAGTAATTGTATTTTTCGTTAGTGGAGGCTTTCGGTTTTCAAAAACGTAAAACTCAGGAATAACTCTATGCATTTAATAGTAGCTATTAGGATTTTGTAATTTGTGTAAATAAATAACTTAATAACAACAAATAAAAATAAATATAAAATACCAACAAAAACTAAGGGAGCGACACATCAGCAGTAATAAATGTCAAATCAATAATATTGAGTTATTTTGCAAAAAGTCATCTCTATCCATGGAATAAGAAAAGTTTTAGTACATTTTCAGAGGGCTTTAAGTGGAATTTCCAGGTATTTTGCTTTTATATATTAATAATAGATGTTAAAGTAATTGTATTCTGATCAAAATTTAATTATAATTTTTTAATAACGTAAATGTTTAAAAAATTCAATTAACTTTTAAGATTAATAAAATGCAATTCTTTTTAATATTTAACATGCTACCACATCACCACTATTTTAAATGATGTTCGGTGAAAAGTTTTAAGGTTGAAAAAATAAATAGCTAGATATTTTAACTAAAAAGATCAAAAATCTATATAAAATGAAAAAAAAAATTGTTGAAGAAATGTAATTTAAGTAGTTAGTTTGTAAGATTAGCTATAAATTTTGTGGTTATAAAAATAATAAGATTAAGGGTAAATAGTTTTTTCGCCTCCTGCCATATAGGTGATATTTGAAAAAAACTAGATTGTGACCCGCGCGTTGCGCGGTTATTAATCATAAAATGTTTTTTATTTGAAACTTAAGCTTTTGTGAAATTAAAATTAAAGATTTTAATTCTTTAAAAATTTAATGTATTATTATTCAAATAGAATATAAATTAATAATTTTATTTATTTTAGACAGTGTTAATTATAGAAATTTTTTCTTAAAATATGAAGAGAAAAATTAAATGATAAATTTTTTTGCTAAATCAAGAGATAATCATGATTTTTCTTGCAATTATAATAACTTGTTGACCGAAGAAAAAAAGACATTTTAAGTAGAGAAAAATATTTTCCAATTTACTTCCTTCAATTTTTATGCGATTTCTTTGCCTGTGACACTCTTAATTCAAGTTGTTACACCGGTATTTCATTTTAGATTGTTGTTCTTGTTACAACAATTATCTTCATTTCATTTTAAAAATCTACAAAACACATGAATATTTAACAAAAATTTAAAGTTGTACGTGAACGTTAACATAGGATTAAATTAGCAAAGTATAAACAATAGATCAACCCTAAAGAGAGAGAAATATTTACCAATTTACTCTCTTTAATGTATATGACATTTATTTTGTATGATACTCTTGATTTTAGTTGTTTAAACTCATATTTCATTGCCAATTGTTCTTGTCATAACAACTATCTTCGTTTCATTTTACAAATCTGCAAAACATACGAATCTTAAACAAAAATTTAAAATTGTATGTGTACATCCACATCAGATTGAAATAGCAAATTATAAAAAAAAAAATAGATCAATCCTATAAATTGAAATTAAAATTAAAATCATAGAAAATAGAAAGAAACAATATGAAATCAAATAAAAATAATAATATAAACAACTCTCATAATTTCTTAAATAATGAAGATACATTTTATTTGATGGAGAGACTTGTGTTTTTTGTGACAACAGTGAAGATGGTTTTTTTCTTCATGTCCTTGATGGAGAGACTTGTTGCAGTTTACTATGAATTTCTTTTTTTTTTAAATTGAGAACAATATTATGATTTAACTGAGCTATATAAATAGAGATAAATAAAAGTTATTGTGATTTAGTAACCGAAAACTAATAACTAATTATTACGTATAAAACTTAATAACGTTTTTATTGAATGCGTTATTTATTTTGTAACATAGAAATTTTGACATTAAAAGAAAAGTGATTTGATTGAATACTATTAATTATTAATAATTGATTTTAATTGATTGTTATACAACAACTGACTTTAAAATTTTGAGAGGTTATCAAATTTAATGATTTTCAATAAATTTGCTGTTTGGCATCCCTATGTTATATCTTGCATCGATTTTTTTTTTTTTATTTCAATGGTTCTGTATAATTTAAATCCTAATATTATCATTTTTTTATTTTTCATAGTGTTGGCTCAATATTATATTATTATTATTATTTATTTTCATTATGATTATTATAATTAATTTTTTTAAAAAGAATTATTATTTTGAGATTTTTAATAGTTGTAATTGAATATTATATAATAATAATTATTATTATTCATAACAGTGGTAGTTGGATATTATCTTATTATTAATATTATAATAATAATAATAATAATAATTATCATTATTATTATTATATTTTATTATTATAACTGAATACTATAATATTATATATTATTTATATTATTATTAATTGTGGTGAATGAATATTACATTATTATTATTATTATTATTATTATTATTATTATTATTATTATTATTATTATTATTATTATTATTATTATTATTATTCTGAATTTATTATATTTTAAAAAAATTATAGCCGTGGCTCAATATAATATTATTGTTTTTGTTTTTATAGTTATTATGATTATAATTATTATGATTAATTATTTTCCATAATAGTTTTTAATTATATATATTGCATCAAATTATTATATATTATTTATATTATTATTATTATTAATAGTGCTAGTTGTTTATTATTATTATTATCATTATTATTATTATTTATTTTTAATGTAGAGATAAATTAGTGGTTAGAACAATGGTTTTAATAATATTATTAAAAAAAATGGGATATAAAAATTGAAAATTTTAAAATCATGCCACATAGGTTAGAGTTGTGTTCAAAGTTGCTAAAACCATGCCACATAAGCATTAGGGTTTCAAGGTTGCCATCATGACAACCTTGCATTTAGATTAAGTAGATTCCCTCTAAAAAAAATTGCATGAATTACCTTAACATTTAAATATTTTCTCATTTTTTACCTTCATCACATCTAGTCAGCAAAAAAGCTAACGTGATAGGTATTTTTTTTTCAAATGATGTGGATGACCCATGTGGCTTATTATTTTATTTTGTTAATTTTAATGCCACGTAAACACAGCATTTTTTATTATATTTTTGGTTGATATACGATAACACGTTAAATTCTAAAAATTTTGTCCACTACATGTTTCTTTTTGTTACATCAATATATTTAATTATTGTTTTAGTATAGTATATAATTAATAATTTTAAGTTAGATAATAATATTAATATTTTTATAGTATGTAATTAATTATAGTTAATAATATTTCAGTATTAATATTATTAACTAATTTGAAACTATTAATATTTATATTTAACAATTAACATATTAATATATACTATAAAAATTATTTATATAACGTATTAATATTTATAGTTAATTTGAAATTAACATATTAATATTTGTAGTTAATAATTAATATATTAATATATTAATATATTATTAATTAAATTAATTAACTATAATTAAAGTATTAATTATTTTTATAGTATATATTAATAATATATCTTGCTTACACAAAAAAAAAGTATATATATTAATAAAATTAATACTAAATTTTTAATATTATAAAATCTAATTTACTATTATTTTCATTTACATAATTAAATATAACTATATTTGAGTTATTTAAATATTATGTTTATTAAATTTAAGTTACTGTATATTTAATAAGTTTTTAAGTATTTAGGTTTATTAAATTTAAATTTAAATTATTTTAATTTTTAAGTTTATTAAATAATAAATTTTAATTAAATTAAATTACAGTAATGAAATATTAATCTTACTAAATATTTAGTTTAATAAATATTAAATTACAGTACTAAAATTTCTTATATTATTAAGTTTAATTAAATTAAATTACAGTAATTAAATATTTAGTTTAATAAATATTAAGTTACAGTTATAAAGTTTATTAAATAATAAATTTTAATTAAACATTACATAATTAAATATTAAGTTTATTAAATATTTAGTTTAATAAATATTAAGCTACTGTAATAAAGTTTATTAAATAATAAATTTTAATTAAATTAAATTACAGTAATAAAATATTAAATTTATTAAATTATAAAGATTCATCAAATTAAATTACATTAATTAAATATTAAGTTTATTAAATATTAAAGTTTAATCAAAGTAAATTACAGTAATTTATACTATAAGAATCCTTAAATCCGTTAGAATAAGATAAGTAAGCTATTAGCCCAGTGGATGGGTGCTTTCCTTGTATAATTAAAAGGTAGTGGGTTCAATTGCCACCTTCCACAAAAAATTTAGAATTTAACATGTTAAATGTTAGGGTAATCCATGCAACTTTTTTTTTACAGAGAGATTTTTCAAATATCGCTTATATGGCAGGGAGCGAAAAAGCTATTTACCCTAACATTAATTATAAATTTTGTAAGGTTAGTTACAAAGTTTGTGAGATTAGTTACAAACTTTGTAAATAGAAACTCTTCTCTCTTAATATCAAAAAAAATTAACTATTTTTCACCCATAATAATTACTCTCTCTAGGTTAGTTACAAGAAGTTGAAGAAAATTGCAAGACAAGAAGATGACGAGTTCACACTGTTAATGGAGATTGTTGGAGCAAAAAATAGTGCAGGAAAATGTAGTCAAAATCGGGTACAATCACTTGAAAACGTGACGGTGACTATGCAATAAGACGCATAATGCAACGATCAATGGTACCTTGACTCTGGATGTTCAACGCACATGACAAGAACGAAGGATTGGTTTGTTAAGATCAATCAAGCGTTGAAGAACAAGGTGAAATTCTCTAATGATAGCACACTCCAGCAGAGGGTGTTGGCAATGTATCAATCAAGAGGAAGAATGTAGCATTCCTTTATCAAAGATGTGTTATATATTCCAGGAATCAAATGTAGTCTTTTATGCACTGGCCAATTTCTTGAAAGGAATTTCAAGATTTTCATGGAAAATAAAGTGCTGAAAGTTACGGATTCAAATGGGAGTTAGATCCTAAAGGCCTTTAAGGCTCAAAACAAAACGTTCAAAGTTGAATTGAAAGTATTGGAGCATCTGTGTCTTGCAATTATAGCTAGTAGGGAAGAATGAATTTGGCACTATAGACATTGTCATTTGAATTTTATAGATATGCTATGCAGAAAAACAACATGGTTACGGGACTTCTGTTAATCAATATGCCAAATGAAGTGTGTGAAAGCCAAGCAACACCGAAGCAATTGTAGCAAAGATGCAGGATGCAGAATCAAATGTCATCTTAAGGTGGTGCATTCAGATGTTTTTAAACAGATGTAAGTTGACTCAATTAGAGCAATAGGTACTTTGTCACATTCATTGATGGTTTTAGTATAAAGCTAAAGATGAGGTGCTTGAAGTGTTGAAGAAGTTCAAATCCATTGTAGAAAAACAAAGTAGTCTTAGAATCAAAAATCTAAAAACTGGTGGCCAGATGAGGTAAATATGTCTGAAATGATTTGAAACTTTGTAATTAATAGGACATTGCACATGAGGTAATTTCACCCTATACGCCTCAAATGAACTATCTGAGAGGAAGAATCAATCAATTATGAATGTAGTGAGAAGCATGTTGAAAGGGAAGCACTTGCAAAAAAATAATAATGGGAAGAAGCGGTGTCAACAGGTGCATATTTGTTTAATAGGTTAAAGGTGAGAAAAATACACAAGGATGGGGGTTGAATTGTGTATTTATTATTTTTCTTCTTTTTCTTTCACTAGACAAATTTTGAATGAAAGATTTAGAATATGTTTCAGAGGTAACATTTCTGCAGCGGAAGATAGTTCGTTTCTACCTCTTTAGAGTTTCTTGATCAGCTTCTGAATCCAAGGATCAAGTTCTGATACATAACTAATTCTCAGAAGTAGAACTATCATTTCAGAGATAAAGAGTAAAGTGAATAACAAGCAAGTAACTTATCATGGTTCCTCTCACAACTTGAGAGTAGTCCATACCCCTTGTCCATCAAGAGATTTTCATTATAATCAACAGATTATAATTTTATCAATCAAACTAGAAAGAGACTACTGCCCAAGCCCGCAAGCATGCGACTTCCTTGCTCAGTCAATCCTAGAGACTTTCTGCTCAAGTAACCTAGCAATAAGCTTCCTAGCTCAAACACGCATGCATGAGACTTCAAATTATTTAACAAAATAATCTATTAATAACAACCTTTGTGTTTATATGAGTGCTTCTTAGTTAAGTAGATACACAAGGTTTACACGTTGAGCAAAATATACAATAACTAGCTCCTAAGTGTTTAAGAATAAAATCTTCAATTTTCTTCTTCTCTTTGTGCACAGTTGATCTTCACTGTTGTGCCTTGCTGTTTTGTTGCTTTCTTGATCATATTCACATTGTTTCTTTTCTCATTGAGTCTCTTACTCTATTGTGAATATGACACACTCTACTTACTTTTCTCTCTACACTCCCTTTTTCTCTTCTAGTTGTATGTTCTCTTTTGTTCACATGTATTCAGTCTCTCATATTCTCTTTAAATAGAAAGTGAAAATAGATCTGTTAAAGAGGGAAAGATTGAATATTCAAACAATAGAATAGCCGTTTGAATTACTTTATCTAGAACAAAGTAAAGTGAAGTTAATTTCACAACTACCATAAAAAAATTTAGAGGAGCAAAGTAGAGTGGGATTTGCAGCGCAAAATAGTTGAAGAGACATGATAGTGATGATACTGACAATGATACTTTTTTCTTAACTAGACATAAGGTAGTGTACCGTTGTCACAAGATCTTATTTACGATATATTATGGTTAGAGACTTCTCATAAACCTTTGTTGAAGCTTAATAGAGTCGTTGTCTCCTTCATACTTAACTTCTAGATTCAGAGGCTTCTAATGGAATTTGTTGAAGCTTGATCAGAGGCTAGAGTAAATCTTCAGAACCTGGTGAGAATGAGACTTCGGGGTCTTAGAGTTCACAAGTAAGAATTTGTCTTTATCATAGTCTTAATCAGAACGTGTCTAGATAATATATTTCAGAATCATTGACTTGGTAAGGACAATATCCCTTTGAAACAGGGCTAAAGAAAATATGTTGATGAACCTTATTTAGAGGTTGTATAGTCATTCCTTACGACAGAGTCTGTTTGCTTCAGATGACACCAATCTTTATTGCCACTCATCTTCAAATATTGTATTTGCTTAACTATGATGCATACAATTTGACTTCTTCAGAGTCAAGATTTCTTTCTTTAGATATGCACATTTGGCAACCTTGTAAGAGTACAAAATTTTTATCAATACATTAAAGACTTTGTTATCATCAAAACTTGAGGATAGTTAACGAACCAAACTTGTTCTAACATAGGTGTCCAACAAAGAAGTTAAAAAATATTACACAAGAAGAATCATGGTCCAGATTCAAGTCAAATATGAGTCACTTGATGGTATTTGGTTCGGTTGCGTATGGACATGTTTTGGATATGCTTAGAAAGAATCTAGATGAGAAGGGAAAACAAATGATACTTGTTGGGTATCACTCAATCGGTGGCTACAAACTATATGATGCAATTAACAAGAATATCATAATCATTAGGGACATGATTTTTTACGAGTTGAGGGACTGGCAGAATGGTGTAACTGGTTACATCAGTGCTGGAACTATTCTTGTAGTGTTTGAAAGCGTAAAAACTGTAGCCAATGAAGTCCAAGCTGAAGAAAATCTAAGAAGATTAACAAGGCAAGGAGGAATGCCTTCGAGATTGCAAGATTGTGAGTTGTTCTCCAATAATGAAGTGAATGATAATGGTGATATTGTCCATTTTATGCTCATGGTTGAATATGAACTGGTGAAAACGAATGAGACCTTGAGTGATTCAAAGTGGATATGCGCAATTATGAAGGAGCTTGAATCGATTGAAAAGAATAACATATGGGAGCTAATTGATTTACCTCAACGAAAGAAGTCAATTGGTGTAAGATGGGTATACAACGGGAACTAACTCTAAAGGTGAAATAATCAAGCATAAGAGAATGAATAGACTTTGAATACGTGTTTACACCGATGGCTAAAATTGAAACCATTAAGTTATTTGTTAGTATTGAAAAGAACAATAATTGATCTATCTATCAAATAGATGTCAAATCTATATTTTTAAATGATCCTTTAGAAGAGGAAGTGTATGTGGTACAACCACCTGACTATATTGTGAAAAAATAAAATTCAAATCTATAAATTGAGGAATGCGTTGTATGGAATAAAACAAACACCAAGGGTTTGTAACAAAAGATTTGATAGGAGAAAATTATCCTAATTTTTTCTTACTAGAATTTTTATCCTTATTTTTTCCTTATTAGAATTTTTAAACCTCATGCAACAAATACTTATAAATAAGAGAAAATTATATATATTTTTTTAATATATGTAGTATCCAATCAGTCAGATCGACTAATTCACATAGAGGGCTTTCACCCCGCGTAGTCTTTGGGGGTTTGAAATTTTTTTGATCCCAGACACCATCAAATTTGATCTCAAAGGAGGCAACTCTTTAGGACCCGAATTCTCTTCCGTTGTACCAACTCTCTCAAGTTACGAGAAAATTATATTTAAAAATATTTTTTAAAAATTGAAAGAAATGATTTAAGTCCCTTTGTTTTTACACATTTTTATTTCTTTTTTATACATTTTTATTTCTTTTTCTCTCCTCATTTTCTTTGGACAGTAAAAGACATCCCAAAAGAAAATGCATGTAACCCCTGAACTCTCACGCTGAGAGCACTACACGTAAAGTTAGATATCCACGCGTCTTCACCCCTCAAACACTCCCCTTCTGCACCCCACCGCTTCAAAAAAAACATCATCTTCACCAAACCCTTCTTTTCAACCCCAACACAACCACTTCTCACTACACCCCAAACCCAAACCCAAACACCACCCCCAAACAATGCCAGCAACCACCTTCGCCCAATTCTACGTCTCCTGGTACGACCAATTCACCCGCTTAATCAACCAACTCACAACACCAAACCAAACCGACACAAACGAACTCATCCGCAAGGTCATGTCCCACCATGAAAACTACTTCAAAGCTAAATCAAAAGCTGCTGAAAAAGATCCTCTCCACGTCTTAGCATCTCCTTGGGCCTCCACTCTTGAACGATCCCTTCATTGGATCGCAGGCTGGAGACCCACCACAGCTTTTCACCTCATCTACACTGAATCATCTCTTCTCTTCGAGTCTCACATTATCGATATCCTCCATGGTCTAAGAACCGGTGACCTCGGCGATCTCTCGCCGACTCAGTTCCGTCGTGTTAGCGACTTACAATGTGACACCGTAAGTAAAAACAAATCACTTTCTTACTACGCTTTTAACTTCCCTCGTGTTAGGCTTATTCATTGTTATATTTGTTATCTTTTGTTGGAAAATGAAAGGTGAAGGAAGAGAATGCAATAACGGAGGAGTTATCGGAGTGGCAAGACAGTGCGAGTGATATGATGGGTTCGGAGGCTGAAGTGAATGATAAGATACAACGGCTGGTGAGCATTATAAAGAAAGCGGATGAGCTACGGCTGAGGACGCTGAGGAATGTGGTGGAGTTTCTGTCGCCGCAGCAGGCTATTGAGTTCTTGATTGCTTCAGCTGAGTTGCTCGTTGGGATACGTGGTTGGGGATTGAATCATGACCGTTCACTTCCTAGGATATGATGAACTTTGTTGTCAATGACTATTTTTTTGTTGTCAATTTAGAACTAAATTAAGTATTTTGAATTATTATTTTTCAACTGAGTTTATGGATATGGGTGTTGGTTCTTTAATTTAGAGAATGTCTCAATATACCTATTCAATCTCTTACCCATATAGCAAAATTCTAATTATGTCTCAAAATTTCAATTATGTTTCTTGCTTATCTATATATTAGGGCCTTTTAGGGTTGGACCAAAGATACCTATGAAATATGAGCTCGAGCCTTGATGGGCCTTTTAGGGTTGGACCGAAAATGCCTATGTAATATGGGCTCGAGAATTACTATTCAAGCTCTTGACGGCTTTTAGACTATTCGGCCCTAAATGAGTTCTTTTATTTTAAAAAATTAATTAAAATAAAAACTCCATAAAATTTATTATAAATTAAATTAAAAATTATATTATTTTAAATACAATATAATTTTAAGTACTATATTATCTCTTTCTAAATACAATATATGTCTAAATTATATTATCTCTTTCTAAATACAATATATGTCTAAATTGTATAAAGTAATACTTGAATAGTTAAAATAAGAGAAAAATAATATATGTTTTGTATAAAATAATACTTGAATAGTTAAAATAAGAGAAAAACTAATATAATATGATGAAAGAATGTTAATTATATTAATGTATAATATTTAAAAGAGAAATATTAAATAGAATAGAGATAAAATTTAGTGAGGTGAGAAAAATAAATGTGTTATTTGGAGTAAGACAGTATAAATATTAATATATATTTTTATATTTTTTAATTATGCGGGTCTATATGGGCTAGTCCAATGGGTATTAGGCTTCTCAGGGCTGGGCTAAAATGGCTTTGAAAAATATGGACTCTAATTTTAAGGCCTAAGCCATATGATTTTTCGGGCTTAGCAGGCCGCCCCATATCAATTTTGACAGCTCTAGTATATACATATCGATGTCGTCAAGAGTGATGGTAATCTCACAATGAGACAAATGGAATGGCGACGTCTCTAGGTAGGAGTGTTCGCAGTGCGGTTCGGGCGGTTTTGACGTAAAAAATTATCTGAACCACAAGAAAAAAAGTGTGTGGTTCAGTTTGATTCGGTTGGCTTTAAGAAATAAAACCGAACCAAACCAATGCGGTTTGGATTGGTTTGGTTGATTCGTTTTTTTTTACAAAAATTTATTGAACCATACATACACATATTGATGACAACATAACTTTATATTTAGTCATTTATGCGTTATCAAATAAGAACTAAATTTACCATATTTGGATAACAACTTTTCATTTAATATACAAAACTAATACTAGATAAAAGTGGAATAAAAAATATAAAATAATAGCATAAAATAATATCAAAAACATTATAATGAAATAAAAAAAATGGAGATGAAATATTAGAGAAGATGAAAAAGAAAGAGCGAAATAGATGCGATTAGATAAGAAGAGAAACATTAAAAACGTAATTGGAAGAGAGAACAGTAGAATAAAAATAATAAGATGAAAAGGAAAGAACTTAAGAGATGAAAGACTAGAAAAGAATATGTGATATGTATTTGAAAAAGAAGATGAGAAGAAGGTGCAATACCGCTAGAAGAGATTTGAGAAGACTTAAACTGAAACTTTAAGTGTGAGGAAAAGAAAAGCATTCGTAATTGTATGGCTAAGACATAATAGGTTTGAGTTTGGGTTAGATATAAGTTAATTGAAGTTTGGGGGTTGTAACATAATGCGTTTTGGTTCGGTTTGTAAAATACAAACCACAAATCAAACCGAACCGCACGGTTTGTTAAAAAATGGCCCAAACACATCCGAACCAAATACAATATTTTGCGGTTTCGGTTTGGTTCGGTTTTGTGGTTTTCTATTAGGCCAGTTTGGTTTTGAACACCCCTATCTCTGGGTGCCACCTCTCCGCAAATGCCATCAGCATCCCATTATGTATGGTGGAGTACCAAATCTAACACACGTCCTTCAACTCAGAAGCTGCAAGGACTTCCCGGAACCACGACTCGGTAGGCTGCACGAAATAGACAATCTTCCAGCCATTGTTGTAGAACTTCTAGGGATCCCTATCTTAAAATTTTTAAAATAAAACACTGTTAATAATTAGAAAAATTAGAAATAATAAATTTTTACTAAGGACAAAAAAGTAATAAGTAATAAGTCTAAGAAATTTTACCTCTCCGTCCCAAACATGTCTGGCTATATGATCTACAAACTCTATCAACAGGGATAAATCTTAAGGATACCCTAGGTAGCCCACATGCACATCAACCTCCTCGTGCAACAGATCAATACCATTAGGAAGTGGCACGGGAGATTCAATATCGTCCGGAAGGGCACAGGAGTAAAAGAAGTGACCCGACGATGTCTGCAGGCGGAAGGCATCTGTGAGGAATCCTCACCATCATCACGAGACCTCTGGGATGAAGTAGCAGATGGGGAAGGCCCATCTGCTGGAACAGATGTACCAGGTACCTCTGCTGGAACAGGGGTATCGAGTGCATCTAATGGAACGAAGACTTCATCCGTCACCTATGAAATTACCTGCATCCGTGCATGTCGCACGGAAGCATGTTGTGCAATCTTCCTAGAATAATATAGTCTGGATGGTCGGCCCTAATATCTGCATTATATTACAAATAAAGTCGAGTTAGATATAATTAATTTATAAAAAAGTAAAAATCAAATTTAATTTCGTATGTGCAAATACGAAAGACTTCCGTAGATGTAGCTACAGAAGCACCTAACATTAAAAAAACTGGGATGGTTCCTTAGGTGCATCTGCGAAACTACCTAACAATTCACTTGTTTCGTAGATGCACCTACGGAACGTTCTGAAACTCAAAGAACGTAACAATGACATCTGTCACTGTTTCAGCCACTAAAAAACTTCATTTTTGTGGTTTGATCATCTGTTTTACACTCCCAAAAATACCTAAATTGTCTCTAAACTATATTTCTAAAACAATCCAATCATTTCTACACCTAAAAATGAATTCTAATTCTATTACGGGAAAACTCGAAAATAACTTGAAAACTCGAAAATTTACCAATTAAATTAAGTTTTGAAGTTGTTGAAATATGTTGATCGTTGGTGTTGACGTTTATCGCCAAACTCGAGAGAAAAAAATTTTTGGTGGATTTTGATTTTAGAGGTTGAGAGTGTGTAGAAGAAGAAAAGTGAAGAATGAGAGAGAAGAAGAATATGACGCGAATATAACATCAAATGCTTTCGTAGATACATCGCTATAAGTCTTTCCTAGATACACTTACGGAACAAATGCACTTTAAAACAAAAAAAAATACTTTCAAAATACATCTACGAAAGCATGAGACATTTTTGAAAATGCACATGATAAAAAGAGACCGAAGAAGTGGGGCTAGAGATTCTCTTAATTTATATGTTACCTTTATTTTTATATTTTTTTAAGAGCATTAATGACACCAAAACTTACACCTGTATTTTACACCATAGAAATTATGAGAGTGTTGTATCCAATTTTATACTTGCACTTATTCCAAAGATCTTATAAAATATTAAATAAAATGAAAAAACTGTATTTTCTACGTTGTAGTGTCAAAATTGGGTGTAAATTTAGCATTCCCTTTATATATATATATATATATATATATATATATATATATATATATATATATATATATATATATATATATATATATATATATATATAATGAAACAAGTCAAAAGTCAAAAGTGAAAAGTTTGATAAGAAAATCAAAAATTATTTTTTATGGTTTTGAAAGTACAGTAACTTTTAAAATTTGTTTTTTTTAATATTAAAAGACAAAAGTAATTGTAGAGATATATTTTATAACCGTAACATAACGTGTGTCCTCAAAAAGCTGTGTAGCATGCATGATGACACTTTGCAATTTGCACATGTATGCTTTTTTTAACGTATATGTATACTATGCATTAAAAAAAGTATATGTATACTTGAAAAAAATCAAATTCGTTCTCTTATCTCATGGGAGAGAGTGAAAGCCAATGGGAGACAGAGCTCGAGGAGGAGGAGAAAAGAATCGGGTTGCATCAAGATTGATAGATAGATGGCACAACTATTTATTATGTGAACAACTTATTAGCAAATATAAGGGTTGAATGTAATTGTAAGTGGTTAATTTTCATATTGTTTATTGATGTATATAATATTATAAGCGATTAAGTTTCATATCGTTTATGAATGTATATGTTGTAACGAGTACTGTAAAAAATAATTAAAATTATGAAAAAGATTTAATTTTTAAACAAACATAAGAAAATTCTTCTTCTGTAATATTTTGATTGTGATTGTGTGTGAGAGAGAGATGATGATGAAAATTATGATTAGGTATAACTGTTTTACTGTTCACTTTCTCTATTATGATTCAAAGATTACAAGTGAATAACAACAACCAATGTTCTTTCAACAATTTGAGAGAACTAGTCTATTTATAGACAACTAAACTAACTTAAATAACAAGCTAATATAAGGAATTGGACTAACAAACTGTCCCAATTCGAAATGCTAACAACATAATAGTTTTTTACAAATGCATACTTGAACGTACTTCGACTATAATATACAAGACTTCGACTTCTATCAAATCAACCCTTTTCGAGATTAAAGCTTGATCCAATTACCACTAATCTCTACCATGGAACAAATATTATAACATCAAGGGAACAAATTAGCTTTCTTCTTGCATCTTTATCAACTCATACAGTGGAAAAATTTACAACTTGGCAATGTATTGATGTTCATATCAACAACATTGTCTTCAGTTGAAACCTTCAACACTTAGAATTTTCCACACTTGATAATTTCTCTAACGAAATGTAGTCTCGCATCGATGTGCTTTGTTTGCTCATAATAGGATGAGTTCTTCCAAAGGTGTATTTCACTTTAGCTCTCACATTTAACAGTGATTGCTCGAACTTGAAGTTTCATCTCCTTAGCAAAATCTTCAAGCCTTAATGCTTCTTTCACAGTCTTAGTGAGGGCAATATATCCTGCTTCAGTGGTTGATAAGGAAACAACCTTCTAAAGTGTCACTTTTCAAATGATTGTTGTACCATATATTGTGAACACATATCCAAAAATAGATTTGCTGGAATCCTTACAACCTGCATAAGCAGAGTTGACAAATTTTTCGATTTCTACTTTGCTATCATCACCACAAGTTCTACCATAAATCGGGACTCTGCTCAAAGACCCATTTATGTACCCTAGAATCCACTTCAATTCTTTCCAGTGCGTCTTTTCAGGATTAGTCTTATACCTGCTTACAAGGCTCATTGCATATATTATGTCTGGCCTAACATACATCCAAGAACCTAATATGTTAGCATATGGTATATATTATTCATATATATTCTTTCGACCTCATTACTTGGACAGTGATTTATACTTAGTTTGAATTGAGGTTTTTTTTTTTGGAGTCACAACAAGCTTTGAATTTGACATACCAAACTTGCCGAGAAGCTTCTGTAGGTATGTCTCTTAAAATAAGCATAATCTCAAATGTTTTCTATCTCTTTGAATGTCAATCTCAAGGATTCTGATGGCAGTACCAAGATCCTTCATCTTGAACTCCTGTACGAGTTCAGCCTTTACCCTTAATACTTCTTCGACACTATCGTTGACTATGAGGATATCATCCACATAAAGAGACAAAATCACAAGAGAACTTCTAGGTTGAAATTTGAAGTAAACACAGTGGTCTAACTGACTTCTAGTGAAATCTATATGTGTCATGAGCTTGTTGAATCTCCTATTCCATTGTTGAGGAGATTGTTTTAGGCCATACAAAGACCTATTCATCTTGCACACATAATCCTCCTTGCCATTTTCTTCACATCCTTCAGATTGCTTCATGAGGATTGTTTCATCTATATCACCATACAAGAAAGTAGTCTTCACATAACAACCAACATTCGAATGGATATGTGCTTCACATCATTGAAGTTGACTCCTTCTTTCTGAGTGACCCTGCTAGTGACCAATCTTGTTTGTATCTCTTCGACATCACTCATTTGATTCCTTTCTTAACCTTAGAAATCCACTTATAGTTGACTAACATGGCTCCTGCAGGTTTCTCGATCAACTTCCAAGTGTGGTTATCATGAAGAGATTGAATTTCATCATCCATGGCCTTTAGACATTTAGTCTTGTTTCGAATCCTCAGAGCTTCCTTGTAATCTTTAGGTTCTTCATCGAGTATATCACTTGCAAAGATTAAAGAAAATGCTATGTGATATGCATAACCAAGTATCTAAGGTGGTTTAATGATTTGTCTAGACCTATCTCTTGCTAGAAGGTAGTCATCAGTAGTTTCCTCAGTTTCTTCAACATCCTATGCTTCTTCCTCGACTTCATTTGGATTATGCAATTTATCATCAATATGCTCCACCTCAACGGGAATCTCTTCCTATTCCAACTCTTCTTCAGAGATCTCTGCATTTTGACCAGTGTCATTAATTTTCTTAAAAGCCATCACAACTTCATTGAAAAATATATCTCGAATTGTGATACACCTTATGTGACCTAGATCTAGGCACCATAGATTATAAGCTTTGAATCCTTCAGAGTATCCAAGAAACATACATCTTAGAGCTCTAGGTTCGTCCTTGTGTTGCCTAAAATGAACATATACTACACAACCAAATACTCTAAGTTTTTTTAGTTCTAGTGGATGATCGGACCAAACTTTTTCAGGTATCTTCATCCCAAAGTATTCGAAGGACACATATTTATCAGGTAAGCTGCAGTCATGACTGTCTCAGTCCAAAAAACCTTCTTTAATCCTGTACTAACCAACACACGTCTTACTTTTTCTAGAATGGTTCAATTAAACCTTTCAGCCAAACCAATTGGTTGGAGAATACCTGCAGTAGATATGTGCCTTATAATACAAAATGCAACACGATAGTTATCAAAAACATCATTGCAAAGTTCAAGATCATTATTAGCCCTCAACCTCTTGATCTTCTTGCAATTTTGGCTTTCGACTACAGTCTTCCGAATTTTGAAATTTTCAAAAGTTTCATTCTTAACTTTCTGAGTGAATACCCACACTTTCGTGAGTAATCATCAATTATGGATAGAAAATATCTTGCAACTGAGTGTGAAGGATTTCTTGCAGACCTCCAAAGATCAGTATGGATATAATCAAGGGATCTACATGTTCCTTGTTTACCTTTTTTAAACTTCACGCTACAGGATTTACCAAATACACAAGGTTCACAAAATTCTAGTTTTTCGACCTTGTCACCAAATAGTATATTTTGTTTGACAATTCGACCAAACCTCTTTCACTGACATGGCCAAGTCTCATGTGCCATAAATCAGTCTTCGAAAAAGGTTTTGTGGATGCTACATCTGCTGAACCACTTACATCCTCAGCCTCAAGGGTACACAGACCTTACCTTTTGCCGTGTTCTAAACATCACTAGCCACATCCCTCATGTTCTCCTTGATCTGAGCATCTATGTTTTCCATTCCTCGAATCATTTTCATATACACTTCATCTTTTTCATTGCCCGTAATACCCCATGATTTTGCCGTCTTCTAAACATCACTAGCCACATCCTTCTATAACATATTCTAAAAATGATTGTTCCTTTGATTCATGTCAGAACCCGATAGAGAACCGCAACACAGTATGGATCCCCCAAAAAATTGATTAGTAGAACTGATCGATTCCACCAAAATCGTCGCAATCTGAGACTTCAAATGTTTAGAGATAAAAATAGAATGATTGTGTTTACTTTTTGGTGGAATTAGGGCAGCAAAGTAAGACGTACCGAATCCCTCCGCATGCACACCATCATCTACCGTTATTATTATTTTATTATTTTCCCACTAAAACTCAATCAAGATCCCCCCCTAGTTGGGCTATTAGAAATTGGGTCTGAATCTTCCTGATCCTGCACCTCCACCAAGTTTATTGCTACTCTTTTTGTTGATGCATATCTTATTAACTTCTATTAATTAGGTCAAAAACTTCCACTTCATGTCCCCATATAGTTTTGCATCATACGTTTACACAATCATCCAAAATAACCAATTCTGTGCCATCTTTTAAATAGTGATTAACTTCCCCAGATTTTGATTTTCCCCACTACGTGCCCCACAGACTTTTAGAAACGTCAACTCTACTTTCTGACTTTCCATTTCTCAACGCTTCTTTTACGGACGCCATCTCCATGCTTCCACCAACTTTTCCCTCGAACAAAACACCATTTATCTCCCTATTTTGCTTTTCAATCTTTTGTTAGAACCTTTTTTACACAAAATCACCATTACCATTATATTTTCTCTTTCATTAGCATTATATCCATCACCCTTCTCGTTATCTTCATCGTCGAAATTATATTTCGACATCCCGAAAAAGTTATCTTCACCTTTATTGTTTGGAATGATTATCCTCTTTGGACCAGGCTGTCTTCAACCAACTTAACCCGAAAAACATTGTTGTTGACTTTAACATTAAACATTTCATTTAAAGCCAAACAATACTTGGTTCTTACCAGGATCCTAACAACATCAAAATTTTGATGTTGTTTGGTTTCCTCGTTAGAGCATATATATATACTCTCCTACAGATGATGTTATGAATTTGAAAAACTTCAGGCTCCACACATAACAAGGAACCCCATAACATCTCAACCACATTAATATCTTATTGTCAATGTCATCTTGTTTCCAAGGTCTAATCTCCTTAAACCACTAATCAATCCATTCTCGTCCCTCCTCCGCCAACATTTTCAATTCTCCTCCCACATCTTTCTCCATCAAACACATCTTTGCTCCCATTAATGTGATTTTAATCGAGAAAAAACCTTCCTTATGAAAAGTATCTTGGATATTATACGTCATCCTTGGTTTATCACCACCCCGATAAAAGCTTTTTAAAATCTTGCCAAATCCTCCTCTTCCACATTGTACTGAAGATGGGCAAAAACTGATTGTTCCATTTTCTTTGTTGGGGATGCACCTCTTCTCTTTTGAAAACCCCACCTCGAATCTCCTGTGCATAACCCAACTGTTTGCCCAAAGTTTTGAGATTTCGCATCCTCTACATACCTACTTCCCCTCTTTGTTGATCTTCTACCTTTTGAACTTTGTGAGCTCTGAGCCGCTCCTTATCAATTCCTTTGATCTGGTTTCCCTCCATGTTTGAAACCTCCCTTCTTCTTTAGAACCTCAGAGTGTTTGCATGGATCTTATTTCGGTTAATAAAAATGTTATCTAACTTCACTTCCAACATTCTTCCATCAGTTATGTTCCTAAACCTCACAAAACCATATTTTTTCCCATTTATTTGTCCTTGACAGTATGAACACCTCCTTCACCAAGTTAGAATAAACAAATATGTATTGCATCTTGTAACACCCCGATTTTCGCTATTCAATGGATTAGTGTTATTTTGATATTTTGTTGATTTATTGGATGAATTTTCTTTGATGTTATATAATGATTGTGGTATCAGAGGGTGTGTATCCTTATAATAAAGGGTAGTGCCGTTGAATTAAAAGTTGCGGAATTAAATAAAAATAATTAGTTCTAATTATTCATTTGATTTAATTTATTAGAAAATCAGATGATTAAATATGAATGGAATAAGAATTATTATTGAGGTTTAATAAATAATGAGAGAGTAAATGAGTAAATAGTTAGTGGGCCTATGTTGTGTTAGCGTGAGGAATAGTTGGGGTGTTTATTAAGCTCATTAGTGATGTTAAAAGTTAATAAGGAGTTAAATAAAAGTAAGAAAGAAAATAGAATGGAAAATAGAGAATTTGGAGAGAACGTGAAAATAGAAGGTTTTTATGAAAGAGGAGAAGAGACACAAAGAGGCTAGGGCAAGGATTCCATTGAAAGTGTAGAGAACCTTCAATCCAAGGTAAGGGTGGGGTTTTAACTCTATAAGATTGAGTATGATGATTTGTATGTAGGAATGCGTTTTTGAATTTTATTGATAACTTAAGTTTTGAAAGGGAATTATATGAAATTAATAAAATCGATGCATGTTGATAACGATTCTTGTTGCTATGTGTTGTATGGATATTGTATGGTTTATATTGCATGAATTTTGATGTTGTTGTTGTAGTCGTGTATATTTGTATGATGATGTTTTGTGATGACGAAGAAGTGATGGCCAATGTTGGCGTTTGTTGAAGGTTTATGCCTTGTGGTTGCATAATTGTTGTCATTGTCTTGCATGTCGCATACATTGCATTCGTGATGTCCTGGATTGGCAAACTATGATGGCCTGGATTGACAAACTACGATGGTCTGGATTGGAAAACTAAGATTTCCCAAATCCAATTGTGTGGATTGAGTGTAAATTACGATGAAGGCGTGTGCCTTGTTGATGCCTCTATTTATTGGCAATTTTGTGATGAGGGTGTATGCCTTATTGGTACTACATGCATTTGCTTAGTCATTGGTCTAGTTGCATTTTACATAATGATGAATGATGATAAATGATGATGAGCTGTTTGGAGATGAATACTTGTATAATCGATGATGTGATGATGGATTAGATGTTATAAAATAATTGTATAATACTTGTTAATAAATGACGTGGATGTGTTATGAAATGGTGAATCATGTATGACTCTATTCTCACGTACTTGTTATCATGCACTTTTTTATTTTGTTATGATATCTCATCCCTTCTGTTCCAATGTTACCCCTATGTTGGTAACGCACAAGTAATCTGAAGTAGCTTGAGATTGAGGTTATCCGAGGAGATTGTCTCCTAGTGAGTAGAATGAGTCGGTGTCAGCTCTGATATGTAACACCGGGGTTAATTGCGTCTATTTTGTTATGTTGGGAGTAAAACCCTTGTAGAACTCCACTTTATTGTATTTATTTGATGATGTTTGTTGAATATTGAATTATGATGATTATAACTTATGTTGAAGAGTTAAGAGTAAATATTGTTGATGTTTTTCCGTTGCGAGTAAATAAAATGGAGTTTAGATATGATGAATATATAATTATGTGTTACGTATCTTGTTATAGGAGCATATGTGATGAATGAAGTTGACATCCTAATTGTCTAATTGTTTTAATTCCTTCTATTTATTTCATAAAATTATCGTTGGGGAATTAGGGTGTCACACATCTCCTTGACTCCGTGCGTATCTGGTATTTTTGTAAAGTAGTAGCTAATGATGTGCTCATTTCCCTTTCCATATTTCCTTTTTCCCTGTTGTATTCCATCTGCTCACGTTTGCTTTAGCTGATTTCACCTGTTTTCGACCTACATTCTTCATCCATCCTCCTCTTCTCCACATTTGCTTCTCAAGTCACCTTTCATTGAAATCTTGAATTTTTTAGTGTTCATTGTGCAAGTTTTATTTCTTTTCATATGAACCTTTGATCTACATTCAATGACTATTCGTGTTCCACACGGAAAAACCTAAAAAGAGTTGCAATTATCATTTTAATATAAGTGTGACTTTGAGCCACGTTTTATACGATTCAACTTTATTTATAAAGTTTCACCAAATTTTATACTTGAGCGTCATAGAACTATTTTTCTTTTTTTAGGTATTCTTTTCAGCTATGAAGAACCATAGTTACCATACCAATTTCTTTAATTTATTTTACTAGTAACAAACCCGTGCTATCGCACGGGTTCCGTCTGGGTTCACATTACACGTCTATAAGATAATCATTTATAAAGTATGAACTACATTTTTCAATTGGTTGATATTCACATAGTTATAAATATAGGCTAATAATATATACCAACTTTTAAGCATTCATTCGTACTTATAATAAATCGTACAGCCGATTCTCTAACTTCAATTATATAAACAGCAACAAAAAAAAGTTTAGAGATGGACATTAAAATGAACCGTCTACAACTGGTATCTCATAGATACGTTTACATCTACTCGTAATTTCTACTTCATATTCTAAAAATTTATTAGTTCATTTTTTCAAACCTAAAATGTATGACAGCTTCCCATTAAATTTCAGTTTTAAAATTTTCTTATCTTGTTATATCATATTTACATTTTTTACAACCAACATATATAAAACCTAAAACCTTCTTATTAGGTCATATTTACATTTTTTACAAACATAAAATGTATGACAACACCCCGTCAAAATATAGTAAACTATGTAAAATATACTCACGCAAGTTCGACACGGTGATTAAAATCAAACCTATAACCTAATCTTCAATAACAATTTTCAAAATAGCAACAAAAATAAAATAAATAATCATATATAAATTTACTATAAAGTTTTATTTTTAAAAAATTTAAAAACCAAAAAATATCATCAAATAAAATTGGAGATTAAAATTATAATATAGATTTTTATATTCTAGATAAACCAAGTATTTTAGCAAAAAAAAATTATTAAACCTCTAAAATTATTGTTACTTTTTTTCCGTTAAACAGGACCTTGAACCCGGGTGTCTATTTATAGAAATATATGTAACTTATTCTCATTTATATAAAATAATTGTTTAAATAGTTGAATTTATTATATTCATAAAATTATTTGTAACTTATTTCAATTTATAAAAACAATTGTAACTTACTCCGTTTATAAAATTGACTATATTTAAAAAAATTTACCTTTTATCATTAATTAGTTTTTTATTACCATTTATCATTAAATTTTCATGACTACCATTTAACATTATTTTTATCATGATTACAATTATGAAATTAATTTGAAAAGATTCTAATAAATTTTAGTTATTTCATAAGTTTAAAAAAAATTACAAAATCTCAATTGATTTTGTTTTGTTTTATTAACATTTTTATAAAAAACTAAATAATTTCAAAATATATTTTATCTCAGATAAGAATCTAAATAATTACAATAATTTTTATTCTCTTATATTTTTAGAATGATAAATATTTAGTAAGAAGAGTGATTGTAGTTTCTCCAGATGAGAAATGCTAGCAACACTTTCTTTTCAACACTCTCTCTAACACTCACTTTTTTATTGGTTGAAACATGTGTGGGTCCTACCACTTTATGTGGGATCCATTTCCAAAGTGAGGGACCCACATATATTTCAACCAATAAGAAAGTGAGTGTTGGAGAGAGTGTTTAAAAGAGAGTGTTGCTAGCACTCCTCTTCTCCAGATACTTTAGTTCTTATGTTTAATATTTCTTTAAAATACATGATTTTTTTTAATATTTCATAAAAATACATGATTTTTAATATTTTTTAGTAACAAAATGTTATTTAAACTATAATAATACTTACTTTCAATTTTTAAAAAATCATAATTTTGCTAATAAAATAAAATAAAATAAAATAATATTATTCTTATTAATATTTCTTAGAAAATCATAACTTTTTAATAATTTTTCAATTTTAATAATTTTTATCAATTTCAAATGTTCACTTTATATATTTAATATTAGTTTAATCATTACTCATTTTGATATATTTATTTTAAAATTAATTTATTTTATCATTTTGAAATAAATTCTAAATTATGTAGTAATTTATATGATTTTTAATATACTTATAATCATAAATCATAATCTATATGATTTTTTCGATGTGTAGTGTAGAATCAATTGGATACATTATAAATAGAAAATGGTACTCCCTCCGTCCCAAAATAAGTGTCGCATTTGATAAAATTATTTGTCTCAAAATAAGTGTCGCTTTAAGTTTCCAATACAATTTTAATTTTTATCTTCTAATTATGCCCTCTAATTAATACTCTTAATTTATTATTCTCTCACATGATCATTCAAATACACCAATAATAAACAGGGATAGTTTTGTAAAAATACTATTCTCTCTCTTTCATTTATCACATTTTCTTAATCTTTGTGAAATGACCAACTATGACATATATTATGTGACGGAGGGAGTAACAATTATGAGAAATAAAGTTTCAATTTTTTTAAAAATATATCAATATTATATAGTTTATTACTATTAATTAAATTTAATTGATTTTAAATAATCAATTAAACTTTTGAAAATAATCTAATTGAATTAGTTAATTATTCTTTGATAAAGTTACCATACAAATAATGGTTATAAATATATTAGTAATTTATTATCATTTATAAATTAAAAAAAAAAGACTTATTGCCTATTTCATGTTAGAGAGTATGAGCAAACAATCCGAACAATGAAACCATTTGTGGCATATAAATATGATAATAAGAGTACAATGAAATCACCTGTAGCATATAAATATGATAATATAAATATGGAAAGGTGATTATTAAGAATGATAACATACTCTTTGGTTTAAGAAAACAGTATCCATTTTATATTTTCAAAATTATTTAACTAACACAAATAACTGCATATCCATATGCAGCAACGCATATCCATCTGCAGCAACCAACTTGATGGGTAAAAGAGTCTATATTTTTGCAGCAACGCATATCCATTTGCAGCAACCAACTTGATGGATAAAAGAGTCAGCTGCTATAAACATATTGCAGTTCCCAATTGCTTCCCAATATTTCTACACCAAAGAACTACCGAACTATGAAACTATATATAGCATATAAATATATAATAATGAGAGTACACAAAAGTGTGGCAAGCACATATTTTCAAGTGTATCTAAAGATGGTAAGAGATCTTCATACAAACAGAAAATATACCTTGAAAATAAAGGTTAGAAATTGGCTTAGGATTGCTACTTTATTCAAAAAAAAATGTTTAAGATTAATATAACCAACTTTCTAACATAATGTATCTCTAATCAAGTTGTGTAATATCTTTGTAGTCATAATCAATACCTGAAAATTCAGCAGAATCGCCAGGAAGAATCCCAACATTGTTGTCGCCAAAAGTTTCACAATAATGATTTTATCGGTGGAAGGACGAAAGGCTTTTTAGACAAAACATTATTGAAGAAAATAGTTTTTATAGCTTCATCCTTCGTATCAGTTCCATTACACCAGCTGCTATCACCAATAACATCCAAAACATAGCAGAAATATTATCACATAATCTCACTAAAACTACTTGAGCAAATCGATGTTGAGATACTTACAGTGCAAATGCGTGCTTCCCTGAGCAACCAACCACCAGCAGTTTTTTCTTCGGCTTCTACAACCTACAACATCATATTTAAAAGGAAATAAAGATAATCTTAAATCATCAACAAAAACGTTACAAATTCATAAGCCGGAAATCAAAGAGTTTCGTCTCAGATTGCTTTATACAATGGATAACAGATGGAACAAATCGATTTAGGTGAAAATTAGAATCGACTTATGATTATAGTTCTTAGGTGAAACAAAAAGGCAAAAACAAAACATAGAAAAATTGATTAAGAGGGAAAATCGATTTGAGTATGGAGATGGATTTATGAATTCTGAAGGAAAAAGGGATTGGATCTAAGTTCCACTTTCTTTTTATTTTATAGACTTTTAATGTGATTTTTCAGAAGAAAAATCGGTTGAATGAATCTTGTAAAAGGGTGGATGCACTTGAATATTGTGTGCCTTTTTAGTGGGAAGTTATAAAATTCGGCTGCGTTTTCCGTTTCCAAGGCAAATACAAATACAAACAATAATAGAGTTGTTTTTGTTCAATACATGAAATAGTGGTATAATAAAATAGGGTTAATTAATGATTAGTAGTGGAATAATATTATAATTTAAATTAAATAAAAATTATAGGAATAAATTTGGTGTTGACACATCAGCGTCATTTATTGCCAAATCAATATAAATTAAGGATTATGCAATTAGTCAATTTTAACCCTGGAATCAGAATAATTTAAATTTGTAATCAGAAGGTTAATTGTGATTTTTCCAGGTACTTTACTTTTTATATATTTATAATAGATAATATTACTTTTCTAGAATTATATATATATATATATATATATATATATATATATATATATATATATATATATATATATATATATATATATATATATATATATATATATATATATATATATATATATATATATATATTATTGTGTACCATTTGAATTTCTATATTTGTATTGTTACTCGCGGTTGAACCTTCTAGAATTTTTTGACTACTACTTTTCAAATAGTTTTTAGAATGGATATAAATATTTTTTTCATAGTAGTAGAGATAAAATACCATACAAGAAAATAATATTTTTATCTTTAGCTTTTCTATTACATGTCCTTATGCTTACTTGATACCAAAGTAAAAAAAAAAAACTTATATTAATGGATCAATCGTTGATGAAAAAGTCAATAATCTAGTTTTGTGGACTTTATCTAGATTTAAAAAGACTTTATTTTACATCTAAAAGAAAAAGACTTTATTTCATAAACCATTGGTTCAAATTGGTTTATAATGTGAAACCAAAAAAATTAATTTGTAATGTAGTAATATGAATAAAATTCCCAACCAATTTGAGCAAACATGCGCACATGTCAAGTAATAAAATTCCACAATCAATCAATCAAGTCATAAGTAAGAAACGAAAAAAAATGCAATTACCAACTCGCAATCGCAATTAACCAATTATAACAACAACATTAGAAAAAAAATTTTAAATATCCAGGTTTAATAAATAAAATACAGAAAAAACCACCTTTTCAGGGTATTTACCAATCTGTCTAGGTTTGGCATACCAGAACACTGAATGCGCCAAATGAAATGGCGCATAGGTGTTTATTTTGGGTGCATGCGCCAAATGAAATGGCTTGCCCTAAAATTCCCATTGCATGCGCCAAATGGAATGGCTCATAAGTCTAGGGTTTTGCCCTAGAAGCCAAACCATTTGGCGCCATAGTTCTAGGGCCTTTTTTTTTTTATTTTTTTTTTTCAATTTTTTTTAATTCATTTAAATTGGGAAAATGATAATTTTATATACTATTTTTTTTTTTATTTGTTATGAAGGTTACTTAAAAAAATTAGTAGAATAATTTTTTCGGCTTTAAAATGTAATGTAGAAAACGACTATCAAAAGTGTAACATCGATTGCAATATAAATTAAAAACTAAACGTCGATTACAATATTTTTTAAAAACTGAACATCGATTACAATATAATTTAAAAGCTAAACATCGGTTACAATCAAATTCAGAAACGACACAGAAGACTAATGAAAAGTACAGCAAAATGATCAATGACGGCCATCACCAAGATAGCCACCCGTTCCGCAATTTGGTCTTATAATGGGACGTTTACCGCGATCGTTGTTTCCGCCGCGAATATTGACACCGCCTCTTGCCCTAGCCCTACCCCTGCCCCTTTGTGCTTCTTGTTGGGTTTGTGTCACGGGGGCTGGTACTGGGATTTCGCGTGGATCGCTGTCTATGAACTCGTCGACGCCCCCATAATTATCCGGAAAACCGCTGTTGTAAAGTCGGGAACCCATTCCCTCAAATGTGTTTAGTCGTGGCGGTGGTGTTGGATGAGAAAAGACTTCGGGTTCATAGCATCCAACAGCACTAGAACTACCTTGATTAAATCCGAATTGGTTTGAAGGCGTTGCGAAGCCGGAGGGTGCGCCACGGTAAGAGGATTCGCCATAAGGCCCATCGTCGGGACTAAGATGAAGGCTAGATGTACCAGGGGTTAGGTTTTGGCCGAATCCCCTCGAAGACCCAGCAAATGATGAAAATCCGAATGGTTGCGAGTGGGTTTGATATTGGTCAGAGGAAGGATGGCGGTCTTCATACCCTTGTAATGGTTGAGATTGTGATTGGAACATAGTTGATTGGCGGATGTTGCGTGCGGAACGGGATGGAGTGCTGAAAATGTTTTGTTGTTGTTGCTGGAGTTGTTGTTGTTCCTGGAGTTGTTGTTGTCTTTGTTGTTGTAGTAGTTGTTGTTGGCGGTGATGCAGGCTTTCTTGTTGTCGTTGCTGAAGTCGATGTTGCTGTCGGAGTTGTTGTTGTTCATGTTGTTGTTGTTGTTGTTGTTGTTGTTGTTGTGGTTCTTCTTCTGGTTGTTGTTGTTGTGGCAAGAAGTAGTTTTGTGCACGGGGATCAATTAAATAAAACGGATCTACAAGAAACAAGTTTGGGGTTGTGGCTGTACGATACCAATTCATGTATTCAGGAGATGGTTTCATTTCGTGGTCACTAACGGGGAAGTTTAGGACATACTGGCGACGGTTCTTCCACATCTGGCGATGATCGGGTGCAAAATCCTTCCAGTTTTGGTGTGTCCATTGATGGTTCACTCTTTTTAGGTGCCACACTCCCAAGTCAACAGGAGGGTCGGGTATCCGTTGACGCATCCCAAACTGAAGCATTACCCGGTCGCTGTGATGCATTTCTATTATGTTGTACCGGATTAAGCAGCACTTTGTCGTCCAGATTTCTGCATCCTGCGCTCTAGGCTCATACTCGCACTCGAGATACGGTCGCCATATGAACTGCATGCATGAGATTTATACATTACTTAGGGAAAAAATATTTACGGAAAATACTTATAAAACAGAAGAAAAGAATTAGAGATAATACCTGATGGGGACCAAGGTGATCAATTACAGATCGGTACATTGTTATGTTTGATCGAGGATTACGTGTGAAGTCCATTTTTTTCACACAATATCTACCAAAAAAATATAATGATTTAGTTAGAATGGAGTAGATTGTGTAAAGAGAAAATGGTATACTACAAACTTACCTCAAGGCATACGGAAAGTCCCAACTACCGTTGTTAACCGGGGCCAGTATGGGCATCCTCCACCACCCCCACACCTGCACCAACAGGGCGCATCCGTAGAATGTGCAGGACTCAGCAACCGCGTTTTTGCATAGTGACTGGTACAAGGTAGCCAGTACCGCAGACCCCCAGCTGTACAAACCAACTCTACTAAAATCCATTAGCAAACGAAGATACATAAAGTTAACCGTGTTACCTGTGCTATCCGGGAACAAAACGTTTCCAATAAGCAACAATACATAACACCTAGTTTTCTGCAATATGGTCTCTTGGGTAGACTCATCATCCAAGCGAAACTTTTTATAATGCTCCTTTAACCTCTTTAGGTTAACACCTTGCCCCCTAGCACCAACGGCTCCTTCTATCAAGTCTATTCCAATTGCCTCTTGGCATAAGCTATTCGCCTGCATAACACAACCATTAATTGCCTTACCATCAACAGGAAGGCCGAGTAGCATATGGACGTCTTCAAGGGTGATGGTGCACTCCCCTGTCGGAAGATGGAAGGTGTGTGTTTCTGGCCTCCAACGTTCTAGCAAAGCAAGAACAAACTTGTGGTCAATTGAAGACTCGGCAATCCTGCTAATCGGACCGAAACCAGCAATGTTCAGGTATGGTATGATGCGTTCGTCCGGGGCAATGGTATGTTTACTACGAGTGCGAAAGCGTTGAACGTTCTGAAAAGAGTAAGAATGCCCAAAAAAAATCAGTTAGTTTATCAGTTAGCAAGGCGTGATTTTAAAGTAACACTAATACACTTACATAGGTAGCGATGTTCTGGGGGGTTCCTCTGTGTGTTTCGCCCATGGTTAGGAGAGACATGGTTGAAGGCTGAAAATTTGTAAGCTGATTGCAAAAGGATTGTTCTAAGAGTAGATGAGTTACAATGGTGATGTATCTGCAGAATTCCAAGTGCTTTATATATTGATGAGGGAAAAACGGTAACATCATGCATGCTTGACATGTCAACACAGCCATAATTGTTTGGTGTTGCTTCTGCAGGATGTGTTGGCATGCATGCAGTCAAAGTATCGGTGACAAGGCTTGGTTAGATGCATGCAGCTCAGGTCTATGTGACAGCTCGGGTAGCATGCATGCAGGAGTAGGAGGAATCCTGGCAGGAATTTGATCAGGAATCTTAGCAGAAATTTTTACAGTCGCATGCTTGTTAACAGTAACTCCATGCTGGTTTACAGTAACTCCTGGATTCGTTTCAGCACATGCATGTGGGGACCATGTGGGGCCAGGTGGTGGTCCACACCAACAAGGCATGCGCCAAATCAATTGGCATTTTTTTTAAAATTTTCTTCTAAGGCGCCATTCCATTTGGCGACTTCCTGTAAATAAAACACACTAATGCGCCAATTCAAATGGCGCATTAGAAGGAGCATTTTTTTTTTTTCAAAATTAGGGTTTCCGTTTATTAGTTAGGGTTTTGGTACTGTTACGTTCTTGGTCTTCCCAGAAGGAACCCTAATGAGAAAATGAGGCAACGGCAAGACGTCTATGCCTTTATAAATTAGGGTTTCGGGCGCACTAGTACCCACACTGAAATATGAGAACTCGAATAAGGCCAGATGGTTCGCACCGGACTTCTGAGCCTCCACCTCCTGTTAGGCGTCTGAATTATCAACCGGACGTTCGTAGAAGGAACGGCTACGTTATCTTCTCGGCAGTCAAACCTCCCATGCAAGTGATGTTCTGGAATATCCAAACCATGGAGCAGCTTAAGAGAAACATCCTCAGGTTTCTAGACGGGGAGTTCGTTCCAGGCGAACAAATCCGATCTATCAAGAGACTTCGAACAAGGGCAGGTGTTTTTCTCGAAAGGCAGCGTTGGTGGGAGACTATGGAAGACGACATCCAATGTACTCTAATGATGGAGGACAGAGAAGACATTGTTTTAACCGTTGTTATATCCTAGGCGCTACTATTTCTATATCATTTCAGTAACTTCTATATCGTTCAATTAAATGCTCTTAGCATATCTGTACCTTTCAATTAAATGTTGTTAACATATTTCAATGAAATGATATTTTAATAAAGTTATTAATAATTAACAATAAAATTTCCCTCTGCCTTCCACCCGCTATAAATAGCAGTGTCTGTGTGGAGTTGAAGTCCCAACCCTTCTTTCAGTCATAGTGTAAACACTTAAAAATGAACTCTGTTTGGGCGGTGGTCTTCTATGAGGAAGGTAGTCACATGCGGGTTTGCCTCAACCCTCACTGGAATTTCCAGAGAGTTGTTAGAGCCATCAACACTGGGTTTCGTCAGCTCGATGGGCCAACCAGAAAAGTTAAACAGCTAGAATACCGGTGTCCATACATTACGTTGACCGACAATAACCCTGAAGGCACCTACATGTATTATTGGGATCGTGTGAGAGACGATGTGGACGTGGATCTAATGTTTTGGACACACAGTGGAGAAGTTAACCGAGGCGTTGAAGATCCCCTTGTTATTGCAGTGACACTAGAGTAGTTTAGATTAACGGTTGTTTTATATGTTGCAAAGAGTACTATTTGTTCTGTGTTCTTTTCTCGTCTTTTGTAATCTGCAACGTAACATCGTGATTTACCGATGGTTTTGTGTTGTCAACGCATGGTCATGGAATTAAAAAAAATGTGGTCGTTGTGTTAGTTGTTTTCGTCTGGACAATATTTAACCTAGTGGACGGGTACAATAATTAACATACATATAATTGATAATTTATATACGTAATTATTAACTATAATTATAATTAGTAAAATATATTATTAAAATACAAATAATTATTAATTACAAATTTATTTGTTTATTAAATAAAATATATATGAACAGACCTAGATCAGTGTGACTGTCCTTTTTTAATCAATTCGGAATCTGGTGGCAGGCATAGATCAGTGTGTCTGTCTTTTATAGTCAATACGGAATCCTGTTGCAGACCTAGATCAGTGTGCCTGTCTTTTATAATCAATTCGGAAGATAGTGGCAGACCTATACTAGTGGGTCTGTAAGAACCACCATATATATATATCTATATTTATATATATATATATATATATATATATAGGAAGAGAAGTAATGCATGGAAAATAGGGTCGATTACGCAGAAACACACGTGTGTCAACCCTAACAATTCCCAGGATCATACAAAACTCAGTGCCGATCTTATGTGCCAGGAGATCTTGCCTCTCATAAGCTCTGATCCGTCTCTGAAGGTTAAAAATATAATATCCCACATCGTCACAACCTTCAACTACACTCCATCTTACAGAAAGGCGTGGGTTGCAAAAACAAAGGCAATTGAGACAGTCTACGGCAACTGGGAGGAGTCATACAAAATTCTTCCCCGATACCTCAATGCGCTACACAGTTACGCACCTGGAACTGTTACGATTCTAGAGACACTGCCCGCGCATGCCCCGGATGGAAACCCTGTCCAGGGAAACGGAATATTCCATCGGCTTTTTTGGGCGTTCAAACCTTGCGTCCGAGGTTTTGCACACTGTAAACCCATACTTCAAATTGATGGGACATGGTTATACGGCAAATACAAAGGAACCATGCTCATGGCGGTTGCACAAGACGGTAACAGCAACATATTTCCAGTGGCATTTGCTATCGTAGAAGGTGAAACTGCAGCGGCTTGGAGTTTCTTTCTAAGGAACCTCCGGGAACATGTTGCTCCCCAGCCTGACATATGTTTAATCTCTGATAGGCACGCTTCCATAGAGAGTGCTTACAACAATCCAGCGAACGGATGGCATGACCCCCCTTCAAAACACGTATATTGTATTCGCCACATCGCCCAAAACTTCATGCGGGAGATCAAGGACAGACATCTAAGAAAGGCCCTAGTCAATGCTGGTTATGCGTTGACCCAACCCACATTCCAGCATTATCGGAGTGAGATTGTAATGACAAATCCAGAGGCAGGTACTTGGGTAGATAATCTTTCCAGGGACAAATGGACAAGGGCTTACGACAATGGCGTGCGATGGGGCCATATGACAACTAATCTCGTGGAATCCATGAATGGCGTTTTCAAAGGCATCCGTAACCTTCCAATCACAGCACTGGTGGAAGCCACATACTTTAGGATGGCTTCACTCTTCTCAACAAGAGGCAGGAGATGGGGTGATGTTAGACAAGCTGGTCAACTATTAAGCGATAGTTGCATGAAATTTGTGCAACAGCAAGCGGCAAAAGCGAACACTCATCAAGTGACTTCTTTCGACCGATTCAATCGCACGTTCAGTGTGCGCGAGACAATTGACCACAATGAAGGGCTGCCAAGGCAACAATATAGGGTTCTGCTTGACGAAGATTGGTGCGACTGTGGAAGGTTTCAAGCTTTTCGTATGCCTTGCTCACACGTCATAGCTGCATGTGCGTATGCCCACCGCGACGCTATATCACTACTGTCTCCGATTTACAAGACTCAGACGTTGCTCAGAGTTTACAGTGTTGCGTTTCCTGTGGTGGCCAAGGAGGATTACTGGCCTGAGTATGATGGAGAGGTAGTTTGGCACAACGACGCAATGCGGCGAAAGAAAAAAGGGCGTCCCAATAGTACACGGATTAGGACCGAAATGGACGTCCGCGACAAAATGGAACGAAAATGCAGCATTTGCCGTCAGGTTGGGCACAACATAAAGAGATGCCCTAATCGTGGCTCGTCATCGTCGCAAGTTTAGTATAATCTGTATTTTTTTTAATGCAATGTTTCAGTTTCGCTTACTACCTCTTGTAACCGTTCACCTCTTGTAACCGTTCATCGGTCTTTCGTTAATAAATAGAGCTTTAATAAAAAACCGATATCGATGACGCATACATTACATTATTTAGGGTTAATAAGATTTTACAGACTTGATTTATTAGACGTTTTGACGAAAATAATAAACCGAAATTGAAAACGGTACGCGAAAATACCCGAAACGGGTTAATTTTGAAAAAAAAAATGGCCCACACATAGGAGCCAAATGGTTTGGCGCCTATGTGTTACTCCATGGCCATATGCGCCATTTCAAATGGCTTCCACATTCTTGCCCTAATTTTTCCTTCTTATGCGCCAAATGGTTTGGCTTGTGTGACATGCATGCGCCAAATGAAATGGCGCATTCTCTTCCAGTATGTCCCAAACCTAGACAGTTTGGTAAATACCCTGAAAAGGTGGTTTTTTCTGTATTTTATTTATTAAACCTGGTTATTTTAATTTTTTTTTCACAACATTACGTGACAACTTGTTTCTAGAGCTTTTGTTTTTTTCTTTATTTGCCAAGAGTTAATACAACAACTAGTGAAAAACACACAACGATTAAATAGGGTAATTAGTGTTATTAATCCAGCTTAGACAAAGTCATAATCGTATTATTACAACAAGTCATAAACAGCACACTTTTCAAACCATGCTTTGATAACCTCACGAACCGGTCATTCAACATCTCATCACCCTCTCCTCTCGGATCTCCCTCACCTGCTGGTCTCTTTATCATCTCTCCATCACCGCCTTTCTTTTTCCTCACTCGTTAACATTCTTCCTTTTTCTTCTGTGTATGGTGGAATCATCTCTCTAGGACCATTCTCTCTCTCTCTAGAACCATTCTCTCTCTAGAATCCATTGTTATTTACACATGTCGTTGATGAAGGTTTTTCGATCTGGCAAATTCTCGAGATCCTTTAAGGAGGTTCCGTCATCTCTCGATGCTACCGGTGATGACCGGAATGGAACCGTCGTCAGTGAACCGGAGGACGGAACTGATTGGTCTACCATGCTGCCGGATCTACTTGCCGAGATAATCAAACGAGTTGACGCCGCCGAGGAACAGTGGCCGCGCCGTCAAGACGTCGTCGCTTGCGCCTGCGTTT